>NC_136914.1:226587726-226912726 GCF_949752795.1 Hyperoodon ampullatus | reverse complement strand
GCCTTGCGGGCAGAGCCCAAGCACGCGACTCCTTTCGCAGGGCCTTACGCAGCGGGGCCTCATTTCTCACGGCCTCCCCACCCCGGCCCCCTCTCCTTCCAGTCTCTTGCTGTGTCCACTTGAACTTCATACCCCCAGACTGACCTTCCCGGATCCCGGCGTGGGCTACCTCCCTGCCCACGAGCCCCACGGCACTGTGGGCTATGGTCCTCACCACACACTGAAACTCACTTTATCATCATTACTTTAATTGTCTGGCTTCTCTGAAGGCTTACACCCTGTCTGTTCTCATCCATCCATTTGCTCATTCAGTGAACACTTACCAAACGTCCACCCTGAGCTCGACAGTGTTAGAGGTGCTAGAGACCCAGAGGAATGAGACCGACACGGTCCCCCTAAAGCATCTGTCCTGGGAGAGGTGACCAATGGAACACACCATAAACCCACAGAAGTGAATGACTAGTATAATGCCGACTGCTGTGAAGAACACGGCATGGTGGTGGGCTGGAACGTGACAGGTGGAGCGTGACAAGCCTCTTCAGAGGGTGGGCAGGGAAGGCCTTTCTGAACAAGGGGTACCTGAGCCCAGGCAAGGGCTCCTGCAGGTAGAGTGAGACCTAGGACGCTGCAGGCCGCCTACAGATGCTTCTGTTATGAAGGGGATAATGAGACAAAGCAAGAGCTCCTCAAAATACTCAAATGCCTACTGAAAGAATGAGTGGTTTGGGAAAAAGACGGAAAAAAACCCTCAATCCAGGTCATTGATCCATAAATGAAAGGTCAAAGTTTTGGTTTAAGAACTCTGTTAAATTTCTAAAAGGTTGACATAACCAGTATCCAGTGCCTTGATGTGCAGCACGCCACAGGATCTGGGCTGGTTGTTAAGGCCAAACAGAGGATGCTGTGAACGCAGGCTCAGAAAGGCACCACCAAGAGGTTAAGTCAAGAGTCCTTTTAAAAGCTGAAGAAATCATTACGTTCCCGTGTGAATGTGAAAGAAATCAGTGTGCTGGTGCCCTTTTCTGCGGAACTGAACAGTCACGAGCTTGCAGGTGGTTTCCACTGTGCAGAGTGGGGCGGCCGGGCCCTGACCCTGCTTGGAGAGAGGCCCGAGGAGGACGGCGGCTCAGCTCCCACACCGGCCCCGCCGCTGGCCACCCCCTTCTCAGCGAGTCTGTGCGCCAGGGCCCCACTTAAACGGGCTCTCTGCCTTTGAACCCTTCCCCCTGGACCTGTCAGCCCCAGGAGAGACGCTGGCACATCAAGATCGTGAAACTCAAAACCTCTGCAACTCAAAGTTCTGCTTCTTTTCATGTTTTAAACATCTGACTTCTCCAAACTGCTCACTCCGGTTTTCCTCCTTGAAGGAAGCTTCCTATTCTCTAGGAGATCCCTGACCAGCCAGGGCCGGCCCTTCCACGGCACACGTCTGCCCTGGAGTGGGGGATGCCTAACCCTGGATGGTCCCAAGACAGCCCCAGCCCCAGGAGCAGGGGCAGGACAAAACACGACAGGGTCACCTGGTTTTCTAACAGGTTTCCGCTTGGCTACAAACCCCCTTTTTCTGTCTGTAAGTCATCAGTAAAAATGGAGCTGGAGACGTCCCTCAGCCTTTTGCCAGCTCGACCTCCTCTACAGGCCATCGTCACATGTTAACCTGCTTCCGGATGCTCTCTTGCCAACCGTGGGAGCTACTGACTGACCTAGGGCTCCCAGTCAGGGCTAGTGCTCACCTGCGGATGCTCAGAAAACGTGGAGGCATTGTTGGCCGTCACAGTGACTAGGGGATGCTACTGGCATTTAGTGAGGCGATGGTCAGCTCAAAGACTGGGATGTCTCAAATGCCATGGGTGTCTCCAGCTGAAAAACCCTGAAGCCAGCTCTGTTCAATCCTATGGGCTGACACTTAGGCAGTTATAAGTTCCCTGCAATCCCATCGACCAGAGATAACCACTGCTGACTAAACATATATCTTTCAGTCTTTTATTTTTAATCATTTAAATGTTCTTCAGTTCAGGTGGGATGTCTATAATGAGGATCTTCCTTTGTTAGAAAGATTCTTGAAAACGGTTTTTTAACAATGCAGAATATTCCCAAGTGTAGATATATCTTGACTTCCTTAAAAACTTCCCCTCTGTGTATGTGGGTATTCGGATCATCTATTTTTATTTTTGTAATCATGGTCTATCACAGAGGTAAAGCATTTATACATCCCTCCGCCCAGTTCGTGGCCCCGTGAGGAAACCATCACAGAACTATTTAAGCGCTGCATCTTCATAAACAGCTCCGTGTTCTGGGAAACACCCGTCTGAGTGCAAAGGCCGCCTGATTCCACTGCTAGCACGTTCTGCTCCTGCCCAGCAAGGGTTCTCGTCATCTATTAATGGACTATTCTTCAAAAGTGGCCCTACAAGAATTAAGAGCAGAGTGCCTAGGAGGAAATAAGCCTTCATTTGTCTTGCAAATTAAACCCTATTAACCCCACAGGCTGCTCCTTGAACATGCTTCTAATATTAGTTACACTGCATACATTATGTAGATTTCATGTTTTCTGCATTATATTAGATGTAAAATGTTTTAAAATTCTAGAATGTTTCTAAAACTAACCAAAAGAATTCTAATGTTCCAATATGCAGGGAGTCTGGAGAAAGAACAAAGACTGTATGATGCTCAATCACACAGATTATAATTGTCAACTAAATATCAAAGAAATCAAAAACAGAAAATAGTCCAGTGAGTCGTTCTGTTACTTAATGTTTTTTCCCAAAAGATTTATCGGGCACAAAGGTGAAACCACCTTAGTTTGAAAAATTTAAAGTTTGTTTCTTGTGAGATATGACCTAAGAGAAAGCCTGAAATCCAGCCTTTACCACTCTCTCTTGAAGAAATTATATGATCAGCTACCTTCTCATGCAGTTATCTATTTTCCAGTGACGGACTGACGGAATAGCTGTGGAAAACTTATAAAACTGGAACTTTTCCGTACAATTGGGAGAACAGTTAATCAATCTCTACAAAAAGTCCTGCTGAGACTTTGACTGGGATTGAGTTAAACCCACCGACCAATACAGGGAGAAGTGAGTTCCCAACAACACTTGAGTTTTCCAATCCAAGAACGCAGAATGTCTCTCCAGTTACTAAGAAGTCATTTTATTTCTTTTATTTAGGGTTTCGTAATTTTCAGCATACATATCTTGCAAATATCAACAGAAATCTATTTCAAAGTTTTTTTTGCTTTATTGTAAATGAAACTATATTTTTAGAATTTCTAATATTCATTGTTAGTATACGGAAATACAGTTGGTTTTGTATGCCGAGTAGTTTTCTTGAAGATTTTTTTTTTTTTTTATATATGTAGACAATCATGTCTTCTACAGAGACAGTTTTATTTCTTCCTTTTCCAAAATGTGTGTGTGGTTTTTCTTTTTTCCTTGATGTATTGGACTGGCCAGAACCTCCAGTTGAATAGGTGTAGTAGGAGTGTCCTCCCCTTGCCTGGATTCTGATTTTTGGAATCAATCCATCCCATTAGGTAGGCTGCATGTATTTCAGAGGTGCCATTTACAAAAAAAATCAGGTTAAGAAATTTCTCTATATACCTCTATTGAGATGATCATAGCTTATCTTTTCTTTTCTGCTGACATGATGAGTTGATTGATTTTAAAAATTGAACAGTTTTACATTCCTGGGGATAAACAACTTGGTCATGTTGTATCATCCTTTTTATATACTATAGTTTCAATTTGCTAATACTCTTGAGGATTTCTGCATCTGTGTTTATGAGGAATCTTCTTTTAATGACTTTATCTGGCTGTGGTATCAGGTAATGTTGGCACCATAAAATGAGTTGGAAAGTACTCTTTCCTTGTGTATTTCCTGGAAGAGTTTTTGGAGAACTGATATTATTTCTTCTATAAATTGTTGGTAGAATTTATCAGTGAAGCCGTCTGGGCTTGAATTTTCCTTTATGGGAAAATTTCTACTCTGTCAATTAGTATAATAGATGTAAGACCATTTAGGCTCTCTACTTCTTCTTGAGTGAGCTTTTGTACTTGAGCCTTTCAAAAAAGTCATCCATTTACCTCAGTAGTCAAATGTCCGGGCTCAGCTGTTCATGCCACATACTCCTTACCTTTTCAAGTTGGTAGGACTGGTAACAATGTCCCCTCTTTCATTCTTAACACTGTTAATTTATGTCTTTTATTTCTCACTCCGACTATGGATTTATTGGCTTTACTGATACTTTTTAAAGAATTAGCTTTAGATTCAAGGATAGTTTCTATTGTTTCTCTGTTTTAAATTTCATCCATCTCTGTTCTTATCTTTATTACTCCTTCCCACTGTTTGCCTTGGCTTCAATTTGCTCTTCTTCTTAAAGAAGCTTAGATCATTGTTTTGAGATCTTTTCCCCCTAATATAAATACTTAATGCTATAAACTTCCCTCAAAGCACAACATTAGCTACCTCCTAGAACTTCTGGTAGGCTTTCCCTATGTTGACTTCCCTGAACAGTGAGTTAATTTAAAATATTTTGGCTTTTCATCTATCTTTGTTACCAATAATTTAATCCCACTGTGGTAAGAGACAAGATTTTGCACAATTTAAATACTTTAAAATTTATTCAGAACTGTTTTATGGCTCAGAATATGACCTACCTTAGAAATGATCCATGTGTACTTGAATTGAGCATGTATTTGGCTTTTGTTAAGTGGAGTAGTCTATAAATGTCAATTACAACAAGGCGGTGGATAATGCTGTTCAAGCTATCCACATCCTTACTGGTTTTAGGTTAATCTGTCTTATCCCTTACTGAGAAAGCAGTAGTAAAGTCTCCTCTTATAACTGTAGACTTGTCTATTTCTCCCTTCTCTTTTTGCTTCATAAATTCTGTAGCTGGGCACACAGCCATTTAAGAGTATTAATCTTCTTGGTGAATTAACCATTTTATCATTAGATAATGTATCTCTCTACCCCTGGTAATATTCTTTGTTTTAATAGTCATCTAATATTACCACAGTCACTTCAGGTTTCTTTTTATCAGTGTTTTTGTGGTATATGTCTTTTACCTTTCCTATACCTTTAGCTCTGTCTTCCTATTTAAAGTGGGTTTCTTTCAGACAGCACACATTTGGGTCTTGATATTTTTTCCCCTCACAATTTTACAATTTGTTTCATAACTGGTATACTTAGAGCATTATATTTAATGTAATTATTGACATGACTGGATCAAAATGTGCCATCTTGTTAGCTTTTCTGTGCTTGTTCCTTCTGTATTTTATTCCTTTTTTTCTCTTTTATGCCTGATTTTGGACAGATGGCCACAGTATGGTCACAGACAATTTCTATCCCACAGAAAGCTTGATTTTGGGCCTCTATATAAACATACTTATTGAGATGTAAGAGATCTGATGAGTTTGTAGCAGAAACCTCAGGAGGTACATCTGTTAAATCACACACTTGGAGGCACGTCTCTCAATGCCTGGCTCTGGTTGCTCTATCCAGCCCCTGTTGACACCGTGATTGTAAATAAGCAAAAGAGTTAAAAACACTAATATCGCTGGGAGAGCCACCAAGTCAAGGATGGTGACTATGACTCACATCACCTCTTTAACAAGGCAACAGTGTCAACAAAGAACCTGAGAGGTAGGTATTACTCCACCTGGGGAATTAGGATAAAAAACCAGAGGCTCAGAAAGGTTATAAAACATATCCAGTTAAGTGCTGTATGATGTTTGTTCTAGAACATCACAAGGTCTCCTCTTAAAGTTATGAATCCTTAGTCAAATATCTCTTAAAAGAAAATACATAACTACTAGTTGATTTTATTGAGTAACACTATCATCCTGGGAAGCACTCCAGTCAGTAATACTGTCAATGGTCCCATTTATGAAAAGAAATATTCTTAAGCCCTTCTTCCTTTCATCAATAAAGCCTGTAGAGGTTGACTGAGCACCTACCCAGGCCACGTCTTAACGTACTTCACAGGACAGCTAAAGGAACAGACAGACAAGCCATGATTATTGGCTGTTCAAAGACTACTACAGAAAAAATTCCTATTCATACACTGTGATCCCTTTGAAGGGCAGGGGAGAATTATTTGTTTCATGAGTTATATGGCCTTTACATTCATCCAATAATGTCCAAACACAAACCAATATCTAGGTTAAACTAATAAAGAGTGATCCCTGGTATCAAGGAGGCAAACGTGCCTTTGTGTTACCTCTTACATTAAGAGTTCTTTAATCTACAGGTCTGGAGAGACACTGAGTCCATGTAAACTGCTTTCTTTTCAACTATGGCAATCAACAAATGCACATCTGTCTTTGTAGACAACCCTTAACCTGCTGGAAGATATGAAGAATCCCTTTCAATTTACAGCATTTTCCCCCCCATTATCCTTAAAATGATGACTGGCCTAGTACATGACTAACCAATTTAAGCCCCCAAACATGTATTATAAAGCTACCTATCTTGAGTGAGTCAATGGGCTAGAGAAAGCTGGAGGAAGTAGAAGACAGCAGGAAGGTATGATGAGATAACAGAACAGAATGTTTACCTTGGTTGGAACTCAACTTACTGACTTCACTTAATTGAAAAATACAGAACCACATATCCATCAACTATAGAATACACACTACCTCCAAGTACACATGGAGCATTTACCAAAACAGAATACATGCTAGGACATAAAATAAATCTAAACAATTCTTAAATGAAAGAAATCACACAGAATAGGTTGTCTGATCACGTGAATTAGACTAGAAATAATACAAAGATAATTAGAAAAAATCCATATGTTTAGAGACTACATATGGATCAAAAAAATGAGGAAATGTTTAAAATATTTTAAGCGAATAATAGTACAATATATCAAAACTTGCAGGATGCAGCTAAAGCAGTATTTAGCAGGAAATTCAGAGCTTTAAAGGACTGTATGTGAAAAGGAGGAGGAGAGCTGAACAAAGATGTAATCTTTCTTCTAAGTAGCTAGGAAAAATAACAAATTAAGCCTAAGTGAGGTAAAAAAGTGGAGGTAATTTTTGAAAGAGTAAAATCAACAAAGTAGAAGCAGAGAAAAATAAAAATAGAGAAAATTCAAAGGAAAAGTTGTCTTTGTTTTAAAGCATTAATAAAATGGATAAATCTCTTCCCTGATCCATCCTCATCCCCATCTGGGGTGGGGGCAGGGGAGGGAGGGAGGAAGGGGGCGGAGAGAGAGGAGAAAGAGGGAACATTACCCTTTCAAGAATGAAAACGGCTATATCACTACAGATGTTAAAGACACTAAAAAGAAAATAAGAATATTATGAACACCTTTCGCCAATAAATTGAATACCTTAGATGAAATGGGGGCAATTCAGTGAATAATACAAAATACAAGAACTGATTCAAGAAGAAACAGAAAACATAAATAGCTATATTAATTGAAGAATTTGAATCTGCAATTAAAAACCTTCCCCAAAAGAAATTTCAAGCCCAGAGGGATCAAAGGCAAACTCTTTCAAATATTAGAACAATACAAATGGAAATCGGATGAAGAGTCTCTCAAAGAACACAGAAAGATGAAACACTTCCCATCTTGTTCCTGCTATATTTCTGAAAAATGCATTGAAAAACGAAAAATTACCAGTCAATAACTCTCATAACACAGACACAAAATCCCCAATAAAATATTAACAAATCAATGTCCACAACATACAAAGATAATAAATCACAACTAAACTGCTTTTATTACAAAAGTGAAAAAATAATTTAGCACTTAAAAACTGTAATTCACTACAGTAACCAAGGAAAAAGAAAACGTCAATGCAGAAGAAAGATCTGATAAAATCCATCAATATATATTCACAATAAAAGCTCTCAGCAAACTAGAGATGTGGGACTTACCTGGTGGCGCAGTGGTTAAGAATCCTCCTGACAATGCAGGAGACACGGGTTTGAGCCCTGGTCCAGGAAGATCCCACATGCCACGGAGCAACTAAGCCCGTGAGCCACAACTACTGAGCCTGTGCTCTAGAGCCCGTGAGTCACAACTACTGAGCCCACGTGCCGCAACTACTGAAGCCTGCGTGCCTAGAGCCTGTGCTACGCAACAAGAGAAGCCACAATGAAAAGCCCGCGTAACGCAACAAAGAGTAGCCCCCACTCGCCGCAACTAGAGAAAGCCCGTGCACAGCAATGAAGACCCAACGCTGCCAAAAATAAATAAATAAATTTATTTTTAAAAAAACCTTTTTAAAACAAACAAACAAAAAAACAAACTAGAGATGAAAAGAAACTTCCTTATTCTGATAAAGGATACCTATTTTAAAAATCTCAAGAGTTAAATATTAAACCTGAATGGTGAAATATTGAATGCTCTTCCCCTGAAGTCATGAACAAGACAAAGATGTCTACACTCACCAATCTTATTCAACACTGTGCACGGATGAAATGATTGTGTATACAGAAAATCCAAAAGAAAGTACAAAAGTAGAATAAATCAATTTAGGAAGATCACGTGATAAAAAGTTAATACACAAAACCCAATTATAAAGTAGACCAGCCAACAACTGGAAACTGGTAAAGAAAATAATACCATTTATGATAGCAACAATATAAAATATATTAGAATGAACTAATAACAATGTACAAGACTTTTACACTAAAAAACCCAAAACTCTGTTGGCAGAAATTAGAGAAACAAATAAATGAGGCACATATCACATTACTTAACTGTAAGATATTACTGATGCTGGATTATCCTCTAATGATCTGTGGAATCAATGTAATCCCAATCAAATTTCCAAGAGGCTTTTGGGGAGGGTTTTGTTTTAATTACTGACAAGTCGATTATAAAATCGGTATGGAAATTCACAGGACCTAGGATAGTCAGAATAATAAAAAAGAACAAACTTCAAGAACTTCAAGAAACACAATATCTCATTTCAAACTTGTAGGGTGACGCTTCAATCATGATAGTATACTACCGGTGTAGGAATACAAGGATCAAGGAAACAGAACAGAGAATCCAGAAATAAACATACACATACAGCATCAATTGATTTTTGACAAAAGCACCTAGGCAATTTAATGGGAAAAAGAAAGTTGGTGGAACCACTGGATAAACATATAGGGAAAAAAAGGAAATTTGACTCCCTATATCACATCATATTCAAACGTAAATTTTACATGGGTTACAGGCCGAGGCATGAAAGACAGTACCAAAAAATTGAAAAAAAAATAGGATCTTAGAGTACGCAAGGGTTTTTTAAACAGGTAAAAAAGACTATATAAGAATGATCAATAGGTTTATGAAAAGATGCTCAATATCATTACTCATGAGAAAAATTAAAACCACAGGATACTCCTGCACAGCAGTAAAATAGCTAAAACTAAAAAATACTGACAACACCAAATACTGGCACAAAAAAGAATTCTCCTATCTTTATGTTACAATTTTTTTGGAAAATGACTGGCAGTATCTACTAAAGCTGAACACATATCCAATGGTAATTTCACTCCTGGAGAATATCAGTAAGGATATAGTTTAACACAACACTACCAATCAACTGGTGATAATTGACATTTAGAGACTACTTTATCCAACAACAGCAGAATACGCATTCTTCTCAAACACCCATGGAACATTCACCAAGACAGATCATATTCTGAGCCATAAAACACACCTTAACAAATTTAAAATAGAAATCATACAGTGTCAGTTCTCAGACTATAATGGAATTAAACTAGAAATCAATAACAGAAGGAAAACTGAAAACCCCCCAAATATTTGAAGAGTAAACACACTTCTAACTAATACATGGGTCAAAGAAGAGATTTCAAGATAAATTTTAAAATATTTTGAACTATATGAAAATGAAACACAACTTGCCAAAATTTGTTGGATGCAGTGAAAGCAGTGCTTAGGGGGAAATTTATAGCAATGAACACATACATTAGAAAAGAAGAGAGATCTAAAACCAATAATGTAAGTTTACACCTTAGGAAACTAGAAAAATAACAGCAAATTAAAACCAAAGTAAACAGAAGAAAAATAAGAGCATAAATCAAGAGAGAGAAATGAACAAAATCAAAAGCTGGTTCTTGGCAAAGATCAATAAAATTGATAAGCCTCTGGCCAAGCTAACTAAGAATTAAAGATAGAGGACACAAATCACTTATTTCAGAAATGAAAGATGGGAGGTCACTATAGATCCCATGGACATTAAAATGATAAAGGAATATTATGAACAACTCTACGTCCACAATTTGATAACCTAGATGAAATGGACCAATTCTTTGAAAGACACAATCTGCCAAAACTCACACAAGAAGAAACAGACAATGTGAATAGGCCTATATCTTGTAAAGAAATTTCATCAATAAATAATTAATTTTCCAAAACAGAAAGCACCAGGCCCAGATAGATTCACTGGTGAATTCTACCAAACATTTAAGGGAAAAATTATACCAAAACTCTATAATCTCTTTCAGAGGATAAAGGCAGAGGGAATACTTCCTAATTCATTCTATGAGTCCAGTATTACCTAAATACCAAAACCAGACAAAGACATTACAAGAGGGCTTCCCTGGTGGCGCAGTGGTTGAGAGTCCTCCTGCTGATGCAGGGGACACGGGTTCGTGTTCCGGTCCGGGAAGATCCCACATGCCGCGGAGCGGCTGGGCCTGTGAGCCATGGCCACTGAGCCTGCGCGTCCAGAGCCTGTGCTCCACAACGGGAGAGGCCACAACAGTGAGAGGCCCGTGTACCGCAAAAAAAAAAAAAAAAAAAAAAAAAAAGACATTACAAGAAAAGAAAACTGCAGACCGATACTGTCCATGAACACAGATGTAAAAATCCACAAGAAAATATTAGCAAATCAAAACCAATAATGTATAAAAAATATTTATACACCAAAACCAGGTGGGATTTATACCAGGTATGCAAGGCTGGCTTCAAGATCTGAAAACTAATGTAATCCATTAGATCAACATGCTGAAAAACAAAAATCACATGGTCATAACTGATGCAGAAAAAGCATGAGGAAATCCAACACCGATTCATGATAAAAATGCTCAGTAAACTAGGCACAGAGAAGAACTTCCCTCAATTTGATGAAGAATATCTACAAAAAACGTCTACAGCTAATACCATACATAATGGTGAGAAACCTGAAACTTTCCCACTAAGAAAAAGGCACTAGGAATAAGGCAAGAATTCCCTCTGACGATTCCTTCTCAGCCCTGAACAGGAAGTGCTAGCTACTGTAGTGAGACAAGAGGAGGAAATACAAGGTATACAGATTGGTAAGCAAGACATGAAACTGGTTTTTTCATAGATGACATGATCGTCTACGTAGACTATCCAAAACAACTGACCAAAAAACTCCCTGGAACTAATTATCGCAAGACTGCAGGATACAAGGTGAATATACACAAGGCAATCGCTTTCCAAACTGCCAGCAATAAACAAGTGACATTTAAACTTAAAACCACAATACATTTACAGTAGCACCCCCCGCCCCGACAAATGAAACACTTAGGTATAAATCTAACAATACATGTACAAGATCTATACAAGGGAAACTACAAAACTCTGATAAACAAAATCAATGAACTAAATAAATGGACAGATATTCTATGTTTATGGATAGGAAGACTCAATATTGCCAAGATGTTAGTTCTTCCCAAATTGATCTAGAGAATCAGTGCAATCCCAATCAAAATACCAGCAAGCTATTTTGTGGTTATCAATAAACTGACTCTACAGTTTATATGGAGAGGCAAAAGACCCAGAATAGCCAACACAACACTGAAGAAGAAAAACCAAGTTGGAGGACTTACACTGTCCAACTTCAAGACTTAACTATACTGCCATGGTAATCAAGATAGTGTGGTATTCTCTAAGTCCATCCACGTCTCTACAAATGACCCAATTTCGTTCCTTTTTATGGCTGAACAATATTCCATTGTATATATGTACTACATCTTCTTTATCCATTTGTCTGTCGACGAGCATTTGGGTTGCCTAGAGACTGTTATACAGAGTGAAGTTAAGTCAGAAAGAGAAAAACAAATATCATATATTAATGCATATGTGTGGAATCTAGAAAAATGGTACAGATGAACTGGTTTGCAAGGCAGAAATAGAGACACAGATGGAGAGAACAAACGTATGGACACCAAGGGGGGAAAGGTGGGGGGTGTGTGGTGGTGGGATGAATTGGGAGATTGGGATTGACATGTATACACTAATATGTATGAAATGGATGACTAATAAGAACCTGCTCTGTGTGTATATAGGTGTGTGTGTGTGTATACACACACATGTATCTATCTATCTATCTATCTATGGAAAAAGGGGCTTCCCTGGTGGCACAGTGGTTAAGAATCCACCTGCCAGTGCAGGGGACACGGGTTTGAGCTGTGGTCCAGGAAGATCCCACATGCCACGGAGCAACTAAGTCCGTGCACCACAACTACTGAGCCTGCGCTCTAGAGCCCGTGTGTCACAACTACTGAGCCCACGTGCTGTAACTACTGAAGCCCGTGCGCCTAGAGCCTGTGCTCCGCAACGAGAGAAGCCACCGCAATGAGAAGCCCACGCACTGCAACACAGAGTAGCCTCTGCTCGCCGCAACTAGAGAAAGCCCGCACGCAGCAATGAAGACCCAAGGCAGCCAAACATTAATTAATTAATTAATTGATTATTTAAAAAGTGTGGTATTGGTGAAAAAGTAGACAAATAGATTAACGGAACAGAATAGAGTACCCAGAAATAGTTCCACATAAGTATAGTCAATTGCTCTTTAACAAAGGAACAAAGGCAGTACACTGAAGAAAAGATTGTCTTTTCAACAGATGGTACTGGAACAACTGAACACCCACTTGCAAAAAAAAAAAAAAAATTCCAGACACAGACCTTACGCCCTTCTCAAAAATTAACTCCAAATGGATCTTAGACCTAAATGTAAATCATAAAACTATATAATGGAGAAAACCTAGATAACCTTGGGTATGGTGATGACCTTTTAGATAAAACACCAAAGGCACAATCTTGTGAAAGAAATAACTGATAAACTGATCTTCCGTAAATTAAAAACTTCTGCTCTGGGAAAGATAATGTCAACAAAATAAGACAATCCACAGACTAAGAAAACATTTGCAAAAGACATTTGCTAAAGGACTGATCTAAAATATATAAAGAACTCTTAAAACTCAATAGTAAGAAAACAAAGGAACCTGATTAAAACATAGGCCAAAGACCTGAAGAGACACCTTCCCAAAGACAAACAGACGGCAAAATAAGCATATGAAAAGATGCTCCTTATCATATGTCATCAAGGAAATGCAAATTAAAATAATGAGATACCAATACACACCTACTAGAAATGGCCAAAATCCTGAACACTGACAAAAACCAAATGCCGGTTCGAATGTGGAGCAACGGGAACTCTCATTCATTGCTGTTGGGAATGCAAAACAGTACAGCCACTTTGGGACACAGTTTGGCAGTTTTCCTTACAAAACTGAACACACTCTTACCATACAATCAGCAGTCACATTCTTTGGTAATTGCCCAAAGGAGATGAAAGCTTACATCTATGCAAAAACTTGCACGCGGATGTTTACAGCAGCTCTATTCATAATTGCCCAAACCTGGAAGCAACCAAGATTCTTTAGTAGGAGAAAGGATATACAAACTGGTACACTCGGATAACGGAATATTATTGAGCACCAGAAAGAACTGAGCTATCACAACGCGAGAAGACACGGAGTAAACTTGAATGCATGTTACTAAGTGAAGAAATCAATCTGAAAAGGCTACATATTGTACGATTCCAACTATATGACTTATTGGAAAGGCAAAAGTATGGAGGCAGTAAAAAGACAGTGGTTTCCAGGGGTTGAGAGATAGGAATGGATAAATAGGGGGAGCATGGAGCATTTTTAGGGCACTCAAACGACTCTGTATGGTGGATACAGATCATTATACATTTGTCCAAACATATAGGCTCACCAAGAGTTAACCATGATGTAAACCATGGATTTGGGGTGAGTATGATGTGTGTGTGTATACACACACATCACACATACACACACATCTCATATATACATGTATCTCATACACATACATAATCGTATATATACATAATTATATATATATAACTTTATATCTATATATCTATATATCTATATATATATATCTGGAGAACCCCAACACAGTATGTGTACGTGTTGTGTTTTTGGAAGTCTGGCACACAGAAATGTATCTATAATCATAATCCTTGGTTCCTAACACACTCGTCATTGGACCATGTCATACTTCAAATGAAATAACTATGAACCCATCACCTAAACAAAAGCTAGAACTCACACCGATCCACATAAGCCCCACAGGCCCCAATCTATTTGCTGAGGTCATCTTCCTCCTGATTGCTACGTTCATTACTCACTTGCTTTCTTTTAAAAACAGCCTTATTCCATCTATATGATTTTCCAAAATGTATTTTAGATTTCAGCTGTATTTCATTTTATGAAAAAAATTAGACAAGATGTAATCCTTCGGGGTTACGTTTTACAGTTACATTGCTGAGATTCACCTGTACTGTTGCACATCACTGTAGATCAAGCGCCTGAACTATGGTATAATAGTCTGTTGTTTACGAGAAGACGGTTTGCTCAGTATCACACAGTATCCCTGCTGTTGAATTGCTTCCACATTTTTTGATATTGTGAACAGCACTGCAAAAAACATCCTTTGGTATGTCTCTTGTATTTCTGCAAAATTCCTCTTGGTGAGTATATACCTAGGTGAACATTCAGCTGCAGTACACAATGCTGAATTCTTGTCCAAGGCCCTCACGTCTGCGCTGCCGTGGGCAATATGCGATGATCCCCCACCTCTTCCCACTGGTCGGCACAGTCAGACTCCCTGGTCTTGGTCTACTGAAGGTGCCCATCATGGAGCGTCCATGATGTGACATTTCCCTAAATCACTAGTGCTGCTCAACATCTCTTTATACGGCTACTAGAGATTCGTGAGCTCTCTAACATGACGCTTCTTGCTCACCTGAAGTAAACCTATCTTCTCTACACAGTGCCAGATTTAATTTGCTACTGTATTTAGAATACTTTTCATCTATTTTAACGAGAGAAACAGACTTGCAACGGTCAGGGTATGTCTATCTGAATCCCGCATCAAGGCTATGGCGGCCTCACAGAACGAGTGGGATAGAGAGTATGCTTCATCTTCTCTATTTTCTGGAAAAGTTAATGTGAAATTGGGATGTGCTTCAGAAATAGAAGAAATCAACTATTAAAACTGAGTCAGGGGGTTTTCTTTATGGGACGATTTCAACCACTGCTTTTATGGCTTTTGAAGTTATAGAATTATTCGCTTATTTAAGCTATGATTTTTTTGAAGTTATGTGAATCTTGTCCAGGTTTTCAAAACTTTAATATATACCCACAGACATCATGTTTTATTAACTTTTTAATCTCTAATTTTTCTGTACTTTTCATTTTCCTTAATAATATTATTCATATATATCTCACCTTTCTTTGACCAACTTTTTTCTTTTAAAGAACCAACTTACGGCTTTATCCTTATCGTATTTTTGTTTTTTATTTTGCTAGTTTCTACTGTTATTTTGTCTTTTCTTTGCTTTAAGGTGTTTTTTTCCCCTAATTTCTTAAAACAGAAACTTCACCACTATGGGTTCTTAAGATCCAAAATTACTGTTATATTTTAACTTTCACTTATATGCCATTATATGTTGTTTACGTTAATACATTGTGTTTTATTGATTATGTAGTGACCCTTCTATTGCTAGCAATAGTTTCTGCTAGAGTCTATTTTATACATGAATATGGCTCACCTAGTTTTCTTCTGGTTAGTATTTTCCTAGTATGCTCATCCCACCCACTTCCTCTTAAAGTCTGAACGTTTTATATACCCCTCATGAGTGGTATATAGAGTTATATTCAATCTATCAACCTTTGTCTTTTTTACTGGTAAGTTTAGTTCGTTCACATCTACTGTCGTCACTGTGTTGAGGCCTGTATAAAGAGAATATTCTTATCAAGCCCTCTTACTTTAAAGTTTGAGCTGGGTGTGAAATTCTGTGTTCTCTAAGCTGTTTTCCTTTAACACATTGAAACAATCCTCCATCGTCTTTTTATAGTTGGTGATGCTGTTGAAAAATCTGAAGTCAGTATGATCACTGCTCTTTTACGTGTGTTCTCCTTTTCTCTTTCTGTAGTATTTTAGAACTTTCCCTTTGATGTTCTTAAATAGCACTGTGATACACCTAGATGTCAGTTTTCCCTTCTCTTGGTTCTTTGGTATTCTCTTGGACCTTTTATTCTGAGGTCTTTCTTTTTTTCTTTTTTTTTTGCGGTACGCGGGCCTCTCACTGTTGTGGCCTCTCCCGTTGCGGAGCACAGGCTCCGGATACGCAGGCTCAGCAGCCATGGCTCATGGGCCCAGCCACTCTGCGGCATGTGGGATCTTCCCAGACCGGGGCACGAACGCGCGTCCCCTGCATCGGCAGGCGGACTCTCAACCACTGCGCTACCAGGGAAGCCCTCATCTTTTCTTAATTCCAGGAAATTTACATCCATTATATCTTTAAGCATTTCATCCTGGAAGGAATGTGCGATGGGAGACATGAACCTGGTGTTAACAGTGGTTCTTTAGTCTGCTGGGGACTCTCACAGAGAAGCAGCCTCTTTGCTCTTCAGGGAAGAGGCTCAGCCACAGGCTTAGTCTAAACGCATCAAACACTGCTGTGTCCCAGAGATTCAGATGCAGTTGGTGGAACCTTCCATGACTGTGTGAAGGAGAGATGGCTGTGCTCACGCCCCTCTTCAACAACCACCCCATCCATCACCTTTTGCTCGACTAAGGAAATGTCTGTCCATCTAAAATACAGGCCCAGAGCCTGGGGTGAGCTAGGAGCCATGCTGAGGACAAACCTGAGCAGGCAGTCACTTCCAGGGCTGTGCAGTGCAGTGCTGGCACCTGTTGTATTGGTTTGCTAGGATTGCCATAAGGAAATACCACACGCTGGATAGCTTAACAACAAAAACTTATTTTCTTCTCCCAGAGCTGGAGGTCGGACGTGCAAGTTCAGGGGTCAGCAGGGTCTGTTTTGTTCTGAGGCCCCTCTCCTTGGCTTGCGGACGGCCACCTCCTTGCTGCCTCTTCTCACAGGCACCCCTCTGGATGCACGAGCACCTCTGGCATCTCTGTGTCCTTATCTTCTGTTCTAACAAGACACCAGTCAGGGTGGATCAAAGCCCACCCTATCAGTCTTGTTTTACTTTCATCACCTCTCTATAGACCTTAACTCCAAATACGGTCCGTACTTTCAGGTACTAAGGGCTAGAGCCCCAACATGTGAATTGTGGCGGACACAATCCAGTACATAACGCTTGCACAAACCTGAGAGTGAGCACTTCCTTAAACGTTGCCCCCTAGGCTGGGTCTCCTGCCTCACTTAGTCGCAGCCCTGCTGATTCATTCAGCCAGAAAGGAAAAAAGAAACCAGCCTGTACTGAGCACGTACATGGACATTCGGAAAGACCACGTGTGAGGAACCATGATCTCAAGATACCTCAGCTACCATGGATGTAAGAATTCCAGCAAAGAGGGAGAGCCCACTGCACAAGGCACTCCACTTTGTCAAGGGCCCTGCAGTCACAGGACTGCAGGCCCATCTATACCACAGGCTCGTAAGACACATTCCTTGCCCATTTCTCAGCAGTTTTCTATTCAAGGGACACTAGGCCTCCCTGGGAATGACAAGAGCACTGTTCAAGGAACTAATTAAGAGGTGAGAACTCCAATACCCAGTGGAGTTTGCAGCTATACATTACATTACCTATCACAACACACTAATTAGTGACAAGGCGTGCAGGTCACTGAAAATGTAAAATATGTGAGAAACAAAAACACTTTTATTTAAGAGGACCAACTCTTAGAAAACCCTACAGGTTTATATACCCTCGGATTTAGACAAGTCAAGTGTGGCTGCTCTTGGCAATTTAAACTCGGCTCTTTAATTAGAAAGCACAACTTTCAGCATTCACCTAATGAGCTTAAGACCTAACTGATAACTTGCATATGATTAACTGTAGACCACAGTTCAGCTGGATAACATGTGATTTACTCGAAAGATTATCTGGTTTGTGTTGCTCACATGTATTTCCTAAATATTTCCTTACAAGTGCAAACGTGAACATGGCCTCACTGAAGACAAAATGTTGTCATCTCAAAAATGACTTTCATTCTGGAGGGAAATGGACATCCACCAAACAATCTATAGAACTCACAGTAAATCATTAGTACAATACTCAAGGCTTTTCCTTTATATTTAGGAACAAGACAAGAATACCCATCATCACAACTTCTAGTCAAAACTATATTAAGAGACCTTAGCCAGAGAAGCCAAGAAAAATAAAAATAAATAAGAAGTATAATTCAAAAATGGAGAAATATTAGCATTAAGGACTGCTTTCAGCAATGGTTGCCTAGAGATGTTGCAAAGGTATGATTCACTCCAACGTGGGCTACAAGCCTAATTGACACAGAGGCCCATTTTCAATGATGTGAGCAAGGACAATCCCCTAAAAGCCGTCGTTTATCAAGTGCCTACCAGGGCACTGGCATCTGTGCTGGTGATGTGTTAACACACCCCATCGTCAACAACCCCGAGAGGGCTTCTATCCAAGGTAAGTAAGCCAATGCCCCAACCTGGACTCCAGTGAAAAGACAATGAGCACTTTTGGGGTTTTTCTACTGCAGAAATTTTAACCGTGGGGCAAAATGCTGTGATGATAAACTTTTTACTTCATAGATGAACCTTACAAACCCTAGCCTACTTAAAGAAAACAAAAAAGATAAAAGGATAACTCAGAAAACCAAATTTACTTCTTCAGAGTGTTGGGCACAGAGAACGCGTATCTACTCGCCATATCAACCTTCTTGCCGTATACACCAGGGTTTCCTTGTGACCCATTGGTAAGAAGCTTTTTTATTCTTTTCTCTGAGACATGCAGGTCGTGTCTTCATGTACCTTCTTGTCATGTATGCTCTAGTTTACACGATGAGAAACATTTGGAAATAAAGCAAAAGTTCAATAATCATCAGGCAGTTTAGGGGAAGCCAATTACTTGACACTGTAATGTCTTAACTTTAAATTATTCACTTAAAAATAATTTAAAAAAACCAACACCTAAGCACTTCTGTTTCCAGGCAAGACAGAATGAGTAACAGGGACAAGATTTATTTCCCCACGTGAAGCGAACAAAAAAGAAAAAGTAGACAAAGTATATGAAACAACAGTTCAAGACACTGGATAGTGAAGTAGAGTGACCTATGACAGATGGGAAACAAACGTGAAACGTGGTGAATGCCACGACGGCCCTAGCTTACGTGAGCATTTCCAGGTCACGGCACCCAGCGGGGTGTACAGGCAGAGAATGCTTCCCTCACTGAAGAGATGCAGCTGTGGACCCAGGAGACCAGGGCAGGCAGAGTTTGCAGGACAGAAGAGGACTCAGCACAGAAAAAGGACTCTGGTGATCCTCCTCGAGTATCCACAGAGCACTGCCAGCACATTCATGGGAGGAAACTACACAACACTGAGGAAAGATGTGAGAACGGTAAAGATGCTTCTGTAGGGCTGGGGATACACCTTTTCCCAACAGGCACACTGGAAAACCTCATAATTCATGGAGCATCAGGGAGAACACTCAGGTCTTGCCTCAGGGGAGAATAATTAGCCCCAGGATGAACACCGCTCTGATTCTACCCAATAAATTTTAAAAGCAAGACCCAAAGGAATCAGGTTATTTCAAGAAAGTTAACTGCATTTCAGAACAGAGCTCAAGAATATTGATTAGAATGCAAAAACACCATGCACCCAACAAGTTAAAATTCACAATGCCAGGCATCCAACTGAGGATTACCAGGCATGAAAAAATCAGGAAAACATGACCCATTATGATAAGAAACAACCACCTGAAAACAACCTAGAACTCACTCAGACGTCAGAATTAGACAAGAACACAAAAACAGTTATCGTAACTTTTTCAGATGTTCAGAAAGCTAGTTAGAACTGTAGAATATGGAAATAAAGACATAAATACAACTTCTAGGGATGAAAACTACAAAATCTAAAATGAAAAACACACTGGATGGGAATAACAGCAGATTAGACACTCCAGAAGAAAAGATTAGTGAACCTGAATACATACTTATAGCAACTGTCCAAAATGGATCCAAAAAGGAAGGAAGAAAAGAAGGAGCATTAGTGAGCTGTGGGACAATTCCAAGAAACCTTATATAGGTATAACTGGAGTTTCTGAAAGGGAAGAAAAGAGGAAACATATTTAAAGAAATAACGGCCAAAATATTTCCAAATTTAATGCAAACTATGAACGCACAGATCCAAGATGTTCAATGATACCAAGTTCAAGGAACATGAAGAAAACTACACCAACTTGACTCATCATAACCAAATTTCTCAAAAACTTTGAGAAAGAGTCTAATATGTAGCCAGAGGAAAAAAGACACATTTACATAGAGAGGAATGAAAAAGTAAGAATGACAGCAGAATTCTTGTTGGAAACAATGCAGACAAGAAGACAGTGGAGCAAAATCTATAAAGTAGACAGGAAAAAAACCTGTCAGTCTAGAATTCTATACCCAGTGAAAATATCTTTCAATGTCAAGGAGCAATGAAGAAGTTTTGGACATATAAACGCTCCAAGAATTCACCTCCAGCAGACTGCCACTATGAGAAAGGTTTACAGACATCCTCAGGCAGAAGGACATGATGCCAGGTGGAACCATGGATCTAAAGAAAGAAGAGCAAGAAAGCTTTACTGGGACACAGCCACACTCGTTACTTATATATCGTCTGTAGCTGCCTTTCAACAATGGCAGAGGAGAGGAGCTGAGACAGACTGCAGATGGCAAAGGCCAAAACAGTTACTCTCTAGCTCTTCACAGATGATATTTACTGACGCTATATTAGACAAACCCATTTTGATTTAAAATTATTTGCCCTTTAATATCTGGGTACCCACTACTCTCTCTTTTAATAGATGCAAAAAGTGATTTCTGGAAGGACATTCACCAAATGTCAGACTGCTTGTTTTCGGAGATGGAGGATAGGAGATGATGTGTCATCTTTTATTTTGCTTTCTTGTATTGCTTAGTGTTTAAAAAGAAGCATATGCCATTTTTATAAAACAAAAACATTAGTCTTAAAAAGTAATATAACTGTATTATATAAAAATTTAAAACACAGACAAGGAAAACAGGAACTACTTTGATCTTCACCACTAAGGCAACGTTACTGCCACTTTAGAGTATTCTTGTCAAGGATTCTTTTCACATTACATAATTGTAGCTGTAATGTACATGCCATTTAGTGTCTTAATTTGCTTCTTCGTTTAATTACCATGCCGACAGTTTCGCAGGTATTCGGACACTGACTATGTTTGGTGACACAGATGTAGTGCTGTTTCCTAAACTATTTCACTACTGTTGGATGTTTAGGTTTGTTTCTATTTTGCACCATGATAAGTGACTCTGCGATGTACATAGTTTTTTCTCTATCTTGTGTTTTCTTTAGAAAATACATTTTTGGGTGAGATTCCTGAATCAAAGAATTTTAACATTTTTTACATCTGCATGCATACGGTCACAGGATGGAGAGCAATTCATAGTATTAGCAGCATCATATGAAAATATACCAGTTTCAGCCCATCCTTGAATACACTGCGCATTTTTATTTACATTTTTTCCAATTTAATTGTGAAAAATGGCATCTTGTCTTGATTCACATAACTTTTTCTTTCTTTTTTTTTTTGTGCAGTACGTGGGCCTCTCACTGTCGTGGCCTCTCCCGTTGCGGAGCACAGGCTCCAGACGCGCAGGCCCAGCGGCCATGGCTCACGGGCCCAGCCGCTCCGCGGCATGTGGGATCCTCCCAGACCAGGGCACGAACCCGTGTCCCCTGCATCAGCAGGCGGACTCTCAACCACTGTGCCACCAGGGAAGCCCTCACATAACATTTTGTTCAGAAAATACTTTTAGGTGTCAGAGTTAAGCAGTTTTTTCAAAGGGCTGTATTTAAATGACGCTTTCCTCTGCCTTCACTTGTTCCACTGTACCTCAACACTTCTCGGTGACAAGTCCAGTTCTCTCAGCAGCATGAGACATGGGACCAACCACCATTAAAGGCAACTACCCTTAACCTGACTGTTACAGCACCCTGTCACTCCCAGAACAAAGACAATCCTCTGAGCTTGCTCTCTACTGTGGCTGGGTGAACAACCCTTTCCTCCGACCACCAAAATGAGCACAGATACTCCCCATATTACCTAAGAAGCAACCTGGTTTCCTCACGCAGCAGTGCACAAGGGTCTGTCTCGTTCACCAAGCCTGACAGACGCTCAGCGCTTAAGACGTCTGTTGAAAAAATGAAGGAATCACTGCCACTGAGGTTAAAAAACACCCTGGTCTTCCATCACGTTGACTCCAGAATCCTCTGGCATTTGTTTTTGTCCTATACTGAAGGGTTACATCTTAAAACACTCACTTTAATCCTTCTGAGCCTCAGTCTCTTCGTTTGTGACACAGTGGCCTCCCTGCCTCTTGGGGCCACCGTGCCAATCAAATGAGAGGTGTCATTAGAAAGTGCTTTATCAACTCTAAAGCAACCCACATGCAATTAACTTCGAGGATGGCACAGCAATAAAATCTGGCACAGTTAAAAATGAAGGTAACCTAAATAACTAATCACAGGGTATTAAGTGATGTTAAATAAATTATGATAACATCTGTAGGACAGGCTACTACGTATCCAGTAAAAGTAATACCTAATGATATGGAATAATACATATGTTGTTTGAAAAGGCATATCGCATTACATTATATGCAATGTGATCCACATTGTATTACAGCGTGTATACTGTATGCCTGAAAAAGAAACCAGCAGGACTGATAAAATATAAACATCAGTTATATCTGCGAGGCGGATATCAATGACTTTCTTTTTCCTTTTTTATTTTCAGCACTGATCATGTATACCTTTCATAATCTCAAAAAGTTATAAAACCATACGCACATGTAAGCCATCATGGTTATAAATATAAATAACCCTGAAACAGTAAAACTTATAGAAGCTGACATCTGTCAGAACTGTCCCTGCCCTGAATCTTTCATTCCTCTATCTCATCATCTGAACCACATGTGGCAGGATGCCTGACATATTCAGTCAACAAACTATCATCTGGCTCTTCAGCACAGTTTATGAGAACAGAGAACTAAACTTTCGTCCCTGTTTTTCAAAAAAAAAAAATCACTGCCTACCCTTAAATGGGACCCCATAAATCTTGGGCCATATCGTTACAGCTCAGCTACAAATTCCTAAGAAGTGGGGATACTTATTGGTTACAAAATGTCAGACTGGTCCTAACCGAAAAAGTTAAAAAACAAAATATATAACCTGGAAACATGGATGGGAAATACCAGCCACAAACTACTTCCTCTGGCTTCACTTTATGATCATACTGATACTGATGAGGTTTGAGATTTCAAACGTCATTAAAAACAAGTATAAATGTGTATTTCTGGACAGCAATGCACTTGCCTCAAGTATTTACAAAATAAAGCAACTATTCTTAAATGAGTCATTTTTTTAAAAAAAACAAACAGCATCAGAAGCAACCTAGTTCTTTTCCTCCCCCCAGCCCCAGTGTGAGCATGTTAGTGCCATGAAATAATTCACAAAATGACTTCACCTTCTGATAGCACTTCACCCGGTAATTGGTATCTAAGTAGCCCTTAACAGCTCACCATTAAAAATGGACTATTTTATTGATCACAACACCTTGAGAAAAGCGTCTCAGCTCTGCCCGTGAAAATCTCCCTTCTGTCCTCCTTTTCCGTCCGTTCTAAGTGTCTCACCCATCCAAGTGCAGTCAACCTTACATGCACGAACAGAGT
The DNA here is from genome assembly GCF_949752795.1 of Hyperoodon ampullatus. Classification (NCBI taxonomy): domain Eukaryota; kingdom Metazoa; phylum Chordata; class Mammalia; order Artiodactyla; family Ziphiidae; genus Hyperoodon; species Hyperoodon ampullatus. Next base: position 226,888,716 of record NC_136914.1, on the reverse strand, counting down.
AAAGGTAACTGAGTCTCAAAATGAATCTTAAACGGTGCAACGAGTTCATCTTCTAGGGCTCAGGAGCTTTATGTGCACAAAAATGTTTCGGTTATTTTTCCTAAATGCAAAGGAGAGAGGCAGATGGAAATCTCAGCTTGCAAGCCAGTTGATGTCAAAGGAAGGGTTAATATCTTTCCTTGCATCCAGCCATGAGCTACACCAAAGAGCCTCTCACGGCATGAGATGGGAAGACATTTCACTTGATGTTGCTCAAATCCAACTTTTAAACTGCCCTTCAGAGGAATCTCTAGGCAGACAAGCCGACCTGCTACAGGGAGATCAAAGAGAAGAGCAATCACAGTGGCCAGGCCCTTTCATGTGGACAGACAACACCCGTGCCGGCACCTGTTGCTCCTCAGGGGGTGCTGCGATGTTGAGAGAATCACATATTAACTAAGTGCGCGAGGACCTGGTACACGCAGAAGGTGGACACGGCCAGCTGGCTAGAGGCGGAGACGCACCGTGATTCAGCAGACAAAGAACCCAGCTGCAAACCAACTGCCCACTTTCTCTCCATTGTTTCTAGCAAAGGTCCATTGTTCCGGGATCAGACGTATGCATCCAAGGGTACGGGCAGCTCTCTGACACATTATTTAGTGTCTCCCTGAAAAGAAATAATCACTTGACGTAACTCGTGCCTAAACTGCATCTTCCCTTTCGACTACTGGATGATTTCATGCTCACGAGGAGAGATGGTGGAAGCATTCTCCTGGCAGGTCCAGAAACACGCCTCCAACCAGGTGGTCACACCTTCCCTTTCAAGTCCCGCCGCCAGGCCTCTCACCTGTGAAGGCCTACACTGTGGTTTTGAGGTAACGGGAAAACATCCACTTGGGATTCATCCGAGATCGTGAATGCTCTCTATCTGTGAGCCACAGCAGAAATGCAGACTGACTTAACTTCTCCCTACAGACCATCCATGTGAAGGCACAGCCTTTATGAAGAACTAGAAGGTGACATCGCTCACAAAAACAGTGCCGGTGCCTACGTTACTGCATTTATACTGCTTAACCACCCTGTCCCTGCAAAAGGTGTTAAAACCTCATGTTTCATCATAAAAGGACTTGAAAGAAAATTCTAATATCCTAAAGGTCTGTAACTAGACAGAGAAAGCCTACAGTGTGAAATATTCCATCAAGGAAAATAAAACATTCTACTCCACACTCACACAGTGTACACAGCGCATCCTGAGTGTGTGTGCGCGCGCTCACGCGGGTAGAGTGCTTTTCTAGCATGGTGACACTTACCTGTGTCCAACCCAAATCAATACTCATAAAGGTATTTTCACAGACCGAGAACATGGAGCTCTAAACGTCCACTTGGCATGCTAAATAGAGAAGAAAGCAACTGGTCCATCGTAACCCCAAATTATTCAGAGTATCTTCAAAGCAATCTGAGCCACTTAAAAGGGAAACCCTAGATGCCTGATGACCCAGGACCAGGAAGGTGAGGCGGGGGTGTGGACCCATTCTGCCTGGTGGGGCCCAGGACGTGCGGCCACAGGAGTAGCTGGGAGAACAGCTCAGGATGGGGACACCCTCGCCCCAACGGTTCCTCTGGGGGAGCCGCTGTGGGTCGGTGGCTTCTAAGGGCGGGAAGGGATCCCTTTGGGTTGGTAGCCGAATTCGGGTTTTGGCCTTATAAATGGCTGCTCAGGTTTCTTCCAAGGAAAGACTAGCTTCTGTCTCCCGGAGAGGACACACTCCTGTTCCATCATCCTTCCAGTCTTATGGAAAACCAGAAGACAAGGAACATGTGTGACGCCAGTTAAGTTTTACTTTGAATCAAGTTTCTTCAACTATCTTAACTCCCAGCACGTTTCATCCTTACTCCAGTTGGGGCTCCTAACAGGCTGAGCTGTGTTTTCCCCTCAGAACCTACACTTCAAAGTGGACTTGAGCACAGCGCCCGGTGCCCTCCTGGCTCACAGCACATCCGTGGATGTCATGAGCTGTTTTCCACACCAAGCCCACCGGTTTGGCTCTGGGATGCTTTGGGAAACGACTCAGCACAGGGCTGGAGCCTGGCTCCACTGCAGCCCGCTGCCCCAGGAAGGTGGGCCACGGCCAGGCCACAGGCGCAGAAGGGGACACCAGGACCAGGAGGCCCAACCGGAGACAGCTCCACAGTGACTGGGACGCACCAGCAGCAGCTTCGACAACCGCCCTAATGCAAATCAGAGCTACACGTGAAACACGCATTTAGGGAAAACGAAGTCTGCTCACAGGAAGCTAAGCTCAATTTTATGTTTGTGTTCCCAAACGTATGTGGTAAAGTCACAAAGCTTTCTGAAAAATAATGTACATTCAGTTCATTTCTCAGAAGCAAATTCCATAAAGCTATGGTTTCTGATGAACAGACCAGTTGGTAAAACGAAGAGCAAAGCCCTATTTCTACAACGGTATCTTACATGGAAAACACCCCGAAGTATCCGAAACTTTGCTTTATAGATGATATTTATCTGCATGAATGCCAAAACTCTTCATTAACAGAATCAAAATATTTTAATTACCAGCCAGAATTAAAACAAAAAAGTCAGAAGCCTCCCAAGTAGCCCTTCTAAAGCCAACTCCAGTCAATAACTTCGAACAACAAATGCTCACTCTGAACAAAACGGGAGAGTCGACGCAAACACAACAAAGCAGGAGTATAATTTACTCTTCAGCCCTTTTCAAAACATAACTCTTGGCCCACAGTCACATCCATATTACGAAACTCTTTCTGTACTCTCCTTCTAGCCATGGGAATAAAATAAACCACTTAGATGACAGTCAAGTGTCTAAAATATAGAACAGTGATAATTCCCAGTGGGAACGTGGCAGCTATTTACACGAAAGCAAGATACGAAGCACCGTGAACCAGAGGCTGTGAGGAAGGGAGCCTCTGGTGGGGACGCGGGAGCACAGGTTTCTTTCCTGTGCCGTGAGGTCCAGGGCCAAGCGCTAGATTAAGACATTTAAAAAAAAAAAAAAACAGTCCCACGTCAGGAACACAGAAAGGCACTGTATCATAAAATTGGGGTGAAAACTGAATTCTTCACTACGAAAGCTGCTTTATTTGATTTTGGTGGGCGGGAGTGCGCAGGGACAAGAGAGGTATATTCTGTTTTCTTCAGGTTTGTTTCCATTAGACTGGTTACAGAAATTCTAGTCCGTCCCTGGGGAATCCCAGCTTAGTTTAGCCTGTCACCACCTTCAATTAACGAAGTCACATACGTTAGATGGATCCATGTGAGAAAAATAAGTTACTGGATAACTTTTCAACCCACTCCTCATGCCCCAACGTACGCACTTCCTATCCAAGTCCAGTCTTCCTCTGATTTCTAGAGTTGAGCGTCTAAATACACTAAACCTGAGTGATAATCATGAGAGACACGGGTCCTACTGGGCATTGCTCTCCTCCGAGCTTTCTGGACAGATCCCAGGGCCACTGGTCTTCCTGCGAATTCTTGAGACAGGCCTGCTGAGCCTGGTCACCATGGAGCACCATTCAGTGCTAGGGACCCTGGGGGTGTCCCCTGGGAAGCAGAGAGCATCAACACACCCCCTCCCGTGGTCTCCACTGCTTCCTGAACCTAATGGCATTTCCCAGCTTATAGACTCTACTGTCTGCCCAGACAGAAAGCACCCTCTACAATTTGCTTACACAAGTTCTAAAGCCAAGTTTGCAAAACAATTCCATTTTGGTATTGAGGGGTTAGTAGTTATGAAAATGGTAAATGTGAGCATCTTGAAAAACATCTGGTACTTTATGCAAAAAGTGGTTCCCTGGTCAAAGCTGGGTCTGTGTGCCTCGTGAAATCCTTCAGCTAGAACCTAGCTGACCAGAGGGGCATCTGTGAGACGGGGACTCAGGGTCCCCTGAGGAGGTGAAACTCAAGCTGACTCAGGTCACCACTGGGCACCCTGGGGCCATTTGACTTCACAGGTCCTCAAGTAAGTTGAGGACTGACGACCTGTAAAACAGTAGGACTGCCAGCAGGATAATAAACCCACTGTCTCTCGTGCCCAATAACTCTAGGAGGCCCAGATCAATAAAGTGGTGCAGACAGGCTGCCCCACGAGGGAGAGGCAAAGCTCTCCCCAGCCCTGGGCGCCCGGCCCTCTGCCGACGGGCAGGCTGGAATCAGCTCCGGGACTCCAGGCTTGCCTCAGAGAAGAAACGGGCTTTCCCAGCGCTCAGCTGTGCCGACACTGCTCACACACAAGGCTGCCTCCTCGCCCTCATGTGACGGAAACAAGCAAGTGCCTCCATCACCCAAACGGCGGTGTGCGGAGGGGTCCGCAGGTGGACGGGGACAGGTGGCCCGGGCCGCAGGGCAGCCACTGAATGCCCCTGAAGCCCTCCCCCACCCCACCACCGGCTTCTCCTTCCACATCAGCCCATGTCTCGACCAGGGCTGAAAACCCCAGCTGGCTCTTCCTAAAGCCCGGACACTCATCAGGGGAGGCGGGGCCCACCTCGCAGAATCCGCAGCTGCTGTGCTCTGTCCACTGCACAAAAAATCTGCACCCTGCCCAAGAAGGCCGCGTGTCAAGACTGCCCTGTCTGGCTAGGAAGAGCTGATCTGAAGAGCTGATCTGTACCAACGTGAGCCAGAAGGACACGTGGGAATCAGAAGGAAAAAATCCTCTTTTCTGGGAAGATTGTAATCAAGACTGGAAAGGTGGGGGGATGAGGAAGGGGCCGCTCGGGGAAGGCCACTCGAAGCACAGGGACGCGGCTGGGAGCGTGGGGTACATTCAGGCGACTCTGGACGCGAGGCATGGCCTCAGTCCCCCTCTGCCGTGTGTTCGGCACAGTCTGCTTGTAAGTTGTTTCTTGGGAAGAGGTACTGCAATTACCTTCTTCTCTTTGATTACACAGATGCAAGTACCTGCTGAAAAGGTGCTCCGTTCGGAACTGCAGAGAAAGCAGGACATACTAATACGCAGGCACAAGCATGATCTTCCTCCCAGTTCCAGGTGCCCCCCTTCAATATTCCGACAGCTGAGCCATGTGGACCAGAAGCCCGGCTTCCACTCCCACCCACAGGGCCTCCCCTGCACCTCGGTGTCATCGCTGAGCTGCTTCCAAACAGGCCCAGGAGCCAAGGAGGCCCTTCCCTTGTCTGAGCACTACCACTTATGGTTAGCTATCTATGCCTTCTCTTCATGACCAGATTTTACACTCCTGAAGGGGAGAGACCTCATCCTAACTATGCTTATTTCTGCAAAGCATTCAGTTACGTGAACTACGCTGCATCAAGTCACCTGCCCCCTAGAAAGTGATGGAGTAACTGATCTGCAGTTAGCCAGACAAACAAGGGAGCACACGCTGGTTGGCTGTGCCTCTGCTGGTGGTCAGACTAAAAATCAGGACAGGTCGCAGAGGAGCCCATCATTTCACAGGCTCTAAGCTGGGCCCACATCGATTCCACCAGTCAGCAAAATGGGGCTCCACTCACCTCCACCAGCAGGAGGTCAGTCACCACCGCAAAGGCTACTTAAATCTCACTGAAGCCATATGACCAAGTCCCTCAACGTTGCTAGTCCCAAATACTTAAAGAAAAGGAGCCATTTACTGAAATGTCAGCATCGCTTTTAAGCACAATATCACATATTCATTCTAGCCATATTCTAAATGAGACTGTACCAAGCCTCGTTTGGATGCAGTCCAGAACCTACTTAAACAGTTAAGCATAAGAAGAAAGAAAGATGGATGGATGGATGGATGGATGGATGGATGGATGGATGGATGGGAAGAAAGGGAGGGAGGGAGGGAAAGATAGCAGGCTGAGTCATGTTAGTGGACATTGAAAATAAATCAACTGTCTGAAATCAGCGATTAGTAATTGAAATCTCCTGATAGCAGTTACCATAGCTCTGTGTATACTTCAATACTAACCTCATCTATGTGAAAACATACGGAATTCAACTGAGGTAACATTATATTAGATATTTATATTATTCAAGACTATGTGAACTAGACAGCATAAGATTCCACAACTGATTATTCCACTGACAGTTTACAATACCATCATTTAATTTCAAGGCAAACAATCTGGATGTCAGAATTCAGATAAACATATGCAATCTGAGAATTATTTCCAGAGCTTTCAAAGTGGAACCATATCTTTGCTTAAAAGCCAAAACATGGTAAAATCTGATGTAAAGATGAGAAAATTTCTAACACCACAAGGAACTCAGAGTCTGGGGCAAGGTAACAGGAATCACTCAAGTTAGATGACACCAATCAGTATCTGAGCCTGGGAAGCAGGCATTCCCTATCAAACTACAGAAGGCTCTGCATCCAAAATTCCTACTTTCTTAATCTGCTTAAATTATTTAAAAAAAAAACAAACAAAACTAATGAGCACACTAGAAAACTTATCACTTTAAGTTGTGAAACCCACAGATATCCACTCAAGAGGATGAAACAGGAGGAAATTAAGCAAGTCTATGCCATAACCCATTGCTCCTAATCAAACTGTACAACAAACCACCTGTTCCATGTTATAATCAATCACTCCTCTTTAAATGGAAAAGGAATAAATACAACACATAAAAAAATCTCTATACTGTATTCTGTCTTGTCTTACTAATACATTACAAATTCTAGGAGTTAGGTGGACAACTCTATTTACAGCAAGATGATTCACAAAACCCAGTGAATCAACATTTTCTAATTAAAATTAGGCATGGATATGGCTGTTTTAACGTTCACAACTACTGGGGTGGCCAAAAGGTTCGTTCGGTTTTTTCCGTGAGATGTGGCTCTAGTAGTGCTTAGTTGTCTTTAACTTCATTCGAAACAATTTTGTTAGGTTGTACTGTGACAGCTGTCATTTTGGCGTGCATTTAAAAAAAAAAAACTCATCAAAACTGGTGAATTTTTGTGTAGCCATTTTAATACTGAAGATGGAAGAAAAAAACGAGCAACATTTTCGGCTTATTATGCTTTATTATTTCAAGAAAGGTAAAAATGCAACTGAAACCCACAAAAAGATTTGTGCAGTGTATGGAGAAGGTGCTGTGACTGATCGAACGTGTCAAAAGTGGTTTTCAAAGTTTTGTGCTGGAGATTTCTTGCTGGACGATGCTCCAGGGTCAGGAAGGCCAGTTAAAGTTGATAGTGATCCAATCAAGACATGAACTGAGAACAGTCAACGTTATACCACGTGGGAGATAGCCGACATGCTCTAACTATCCAATTCAAGCTCTGAAAATCATTTGTATCGGCTTGGTTATGTGCATTGCTTTGATGACTCTGATGTTTGGGTTCCACATAAGTTAAGCGGAAAAAACCTTCTTGACCATATTTCCGTATGCAATTCTCTACTGAAACGTAATGAAAATGTTCTGTTTTTAAAACAAATTGTGACAGGCGATGAGAAGTGGATACTGTACAATAATGTGGAAAGGAAGAGACTGTGGGGCAAGCAAAATGAACCACCACCAGCCACATCAAACGCCGGTCTTCATCCAAAGAAGGTGATGTTGTGTATACGGTGGGATTGGAAGGGAATCCTCTATTATGAGCTCCTTTTGGAAGATGAAACGATTAATTTCAACAAGCACTGCTACCAATGAGACCAACTGAAAGCTGCACTCGATGAAAAGCATCCGGAATTAGTCAACAGAAAACGCATCATCTTCCATCAGGATGACGCAATACCTCGTGTTTCTCTGATGACCAGGCGAAAAGCGTTACAGCTTGGCTGGGAAGTTCTGATTCATCCGCCGTATTCACCAGACATTGCACCTTCGGATTTTCCATTTATTTCGGTCTTCGCAAAATTCTCTTCATGGAAAAAATTTCAGTTCCCTGGAATACTGTAGAAGACTGGAACAGTTCTCTGCTCAAGAAGACAAAGTTTTGGGAAGATGGAATTATGAAGTTGCCTGAAAAATGGCAGAAGGCAGTAGAACAAAATGGTGAATATGTTGTTCAATAAAGTTCTTGGTGAAAATGAAAAATGTCTTTTATTTTTACTTAAAAACCAAAGGAACTTTCTGGCCACCCCAATATTTTTGAAAAGCAAACAGGATAGGAAACAGGGCAAGAATGTGGGATAACGCTATTCAAACAACCAAGACACACTTTACATAATAACTAGAGTATATCGAACTCCCAGAAAGACCCCAAGTCTGGCCACTTCTTAGCACCTTCACTTTTGCCTGTGCCATTTCAACAGGCTCCTGGATGACCCTGCTTCTGCTCTCAAGCTTCTCTGTCTCCCCTCCCGCAAATCACTGCCCACACAAAGCAGCCATCTATCTACCTGATGAAGTTGCTAAAACCCCTCCAGTGGCCTTCCAATATATTTAGAATATCAAAATAGGTAAATCAGAGTATCTTCTCATTTTCATTTCTATTTTAAACAATTATTTCTAAAGGAAGGACTGCTTAAAGCAAAAACAACAACAGTTTAGAGTTACTGACATATAGAAGTAAAATGCCTGATGATAAATGTGCAAAGAACAGTAAGGAGCAATTGTGGTGAAATTCTCGCATTTTATACGTAACGTCACAGAGTGCCATTTCGACGTGGATCACGGGAAGTTAAAGATGCATACTGTAAATAAACCTTGCAGTCACACTCTTCAATGTTGTAGCAACTAACCCAAGTGGCTATTTGTACTTAAATTATTTCAAGTTAAATATAATTAAATATTCCTTTCCCTCAGTTATCCTAGCCACATGTCAAGCACTCCACAGCCACGTGTGGCCAGCAACTAGCATCCCGGACAGTGTAGACATGGCACGTTTTGTCACTGCTGGAAGTTCTATTGGATGGTGCTGTGCTGGACAAACAAAATACTCCATTAGGGTAGGAAACTGGGAAAAGGGAAACAAAGAAAAAATGTAGAAAAGGAAAGCAGTCGGCAAAATAGTAGAATAAAGTCAGCCACACTGATGGGTACACTAAGTGTAACGTGCCAAATAAATGGAAGAGACTGGTGTACCAGATAACCATATCCTGTCTTCAAGAAACACACTTTAAAGAAATAGGGTAAAAACAAAAGGATGGAAAAGGGTACAGGCATACCTCAGAGATACTGCAAGTTCAGTTCCAGACCACCACAATGAAGTGACTGTCACAATAAAGCCAGTCACAGAAATGTTCTGGCTTCCCAGTGCATATAAAAGTTATGTTTACACTATGTAGTCAAGTAACTGTGCAATAGCACTGTGTCTAGAAAAACAATGGACATACCTTAATTAAAAAATACTTTATTGCCAAGAAAAGCTAACCATCACCTGACAATGTAGGGTGGCCACAAACCAATTTGTAAAAACACTCAATTATCTGTGAAGCACAATAAAGGCACAAAAATGAGGTATGCCTGTACAGCACACAAAGACTGATTATAGGACAGCTGGCAATATCAAATCAAAGTTAACTTCAGAATAAGAAATATTACCAGGGATAAAGAGGGCCGTTCATACTGTCAAGGGGCCAGTTGATAAAAGGACATCGTAATCCTACATGATTGGGTGCTAGTAACAAATCTTCAAAACACACAAAGCAAAAACTCCAGAACTAAAAGCAGAAACAGACAAACCCACAATTAAGAGATTCCAACACTCCTTTCTGTTACTGACAGAATAAGGAGACAGAAAAACAGGGAAGATATGGAAGACCTGAACAACACTATTAAACAACCTGACCCAACATACATCTAGAGCACACTGCACACAACAGAACACAGTCTTTTCCAATGCACAGGGAGCACCTGTCAATATGGACCACGTATGGAAATTAACACATTTCTAAATAGTCCATGAGTCTAAGAAGGAAACGGAATGGAAATTATAATATAGCTCAAGTTGAGTAATAAAAGCAAACCATACGAAAATCTGTGGAATGCTGCTAAAACATTGCTCAGAGGATAATTTATAGCTTGGAACACATTATTACAAAAGAAGAAAAGTCTACTGCCGATGACCTAAGCTTCTAATTTAGAAAAACAAGAGTTAAAATTAAATCTAAAGAAGAAAGAAGGAGATAAGAAATAGAAATCCATAAAATATGAAACTGAAAAAGGCAACAGAAGAAATTCATAGGCACAAACTGGTCTCTGAAAAGATAAAATTGGTAAACCTTTAACAAGACCAATCTGGAAGGAGAAAGAGAAGTACTAAGTCAGGAATGAAGAAAAGGATCGTAGAATGAGGGCATCATGACCTCAAAGGAGTAACTAAGAGGATACTGAGGGGGTGTTACGAACAGTTAATGCCAATAAGTTCAACAACTTAGATATTAAATAAGCAGTTAATAACCTTCCCATAAAGAAAATTCTAGGCCCAGATGCTATCAAACACTTAAGGAAAAAATACCAATCCTAAATAAGCACTTTGAAACAGCAGAGAAAGAAGCAATACTTCCCAGTTCATTTTATGAGGCCAGTAATTACTCTGATAAATAAAGCCTGAGAAAGCTATTGTAAGAAAACTACACCCAGAGATAAACCCACGCACCCCTCTGGTCACCTCATCTACGACAACGGAGGCAAGAATATACAATGGAGAAAAGACAGTGTCTTCAGTAAGTGGTGCTGGGAAAGCTGGACAGCTACGTGTAAAAGAATGAAATTAGAACACTCCCTAACACCACACACAAAAATAAACTCAAAATGGATTAAAGACCTAAATGTAAGGCCGGACAATATAAAACTCAAAACTCCTGGAGGAAAACACAGGCAGAACGCTCTTTGACATAAATCACAGCAAGATCTTTTTTGATCCACCTCCGAGAGAAATGAAAGTAAAAACAAAAATAAACAAATGGGATCTAATGAAACTTAAAAGGTTTGCACAGCAAAGGAAACCATAAGCAAAAACAAAAAGACAATGCTCAGAATGGGAGAAAATATCTGCAAACGAAGTAAATGACAAGGAATTAATCTCCAAAATATACAAACAGCTCATGCAGCTCAATATCAAAAAAAAAAAACAACCAAATAACCCAATCAAAAAATGTGGGGGAAGATCTAAATAGACATTTCTCCAAAGAACACACAGAGGGCCAACAAACACATGAAAAGATGCTCAACATCACTAATTATCAGAGAAATGCAAATCAAAACTACAATGAGGTATCACCTCACACCGGTCAGAAAGGCCATCAACAAAAAATCTACAAATAATAAATGCTGGAGAGGGTGTGGAGAAAAGGGAACCCTCCTGCACTGTGGGTGGGAATGTAAATTGGTACAGCCACTGTGGAGAACAGTATGGAGGTTCCTTAAAAAACTAAAAATAGAGCTACCGTATCACCCAGCAATCCCTCCTCCTAGGCCTATATCCAGAGAAAACCATAATTTGAAAGGATGCATGAACCCCAATGTTCACTGCAGCACTATTTACAATAGTCAGGACATGGAAGCAACCTAAATGTCCATCGACAGAGGAATGGATAAAGAAGATGTGGTACCTATATACAATGGAGTATTAGCCATAAAAAGGAACGAAATGGTGCCATTTGCAGAGATGTGGACGGACCTAGAGATCATCATACAGAGTGAAGTCAGAAAGAGAAAAACAAATACCATGTAATATCGCTTATATGTGGACTCTAAAAAAAATGGTACAGATAAACTTATTGGCAACGCAGAAATAGAGTCACAGATGTAGAGAACAAACTTATGGTTACCAAGGGGGGTACGGTGGGATGAATTGGGAGATTGGGATTGACACGTAACACACTACTACGTATAAAAGATAAGTAATGAGAACCTACTGTATAGCACAGGGAACCCTACTCAATGATCTGTGGTGACCTAAATGGGAAGGAAATCTAAAAAAGAGTGGATATATGTATATGTATAACTGATTCACTTTGCTGTACAGCAGAAACTAACACAACATTGTAAAGCAGCTATACTCCAATAAAAATTAATTTAAAAAACTACAAATATCCCTACTGAACAGCACAATAATTCTTAGTTCTTATTTAATGCTTAAAATATGAGCAAATACATAGCAGCATTATTTATATATTTGTTTCTACATATATAGAAATCATGCTGGAATTATACACACTCACACATATATATACACAGAGAGGGATGGTGGGGAGGTCTATTGTGTGTGTTCATTTCTCAAGGCAAACGACATTTATTACAAGCAGGAAAGGCTTGTTAAACCTTAAAAAATCAGTGTATTTCCCATATTAACAAAAGAAAAAAACCACACAAACATTTCAACAGATGCAAAAAAGGCATCTGACAAAAATCATACACCTTTCCACGATAAACTCTTAGCCTACAAGAATAGAGCAGAACCTCTTCAACCTGATGAAAGGAATGTACAAAGAACCCATCATTATATTTAATGGTAAAATACTGGAGCTTTACCCCTAGATCAGGAACAGGGAAGGGAGTCCTCTCTCACCACTCTTGCTCAATGTGATATGAGGATCCCAGGCAGTACAATAAGCCAAGGAGAAAAAGGCATACAGATTGTAACGGAAGAAGGAAAACAATTCTCAGACAAGGGGATCATGTACATGGAACACTCCAAAGAATCCTAAAGAAAAAAGCTACTAGAACTAATAGATGTATTTAGTAAATTCACAGAATGCGTGACAAATTTACAAAAAGCTCCTGTAGTTTAGTCACTAGCAAAGAAAAACTGGAAATTGAAATAAAAATACAACATTTAAAAAGAATCTAAAAACACATGAAAAACTTACGGATAAATTTAACAATACATACACCCCAAATCACTAAATAAGAAGACAAATAGGGACTTCCCCGTGGTCCAGTGGTTAAGACTCCGTGCTTCCACTGCTGGGGGCACAGGTTCGATCCCGGGGGGTGGGGTGGGGGGACTGAGATGCTGCATGCCCCGCAGCGTGGCCTAAATAAATAAATGCTTAAAAAAAAAGACAAATAGACATATTATGATCACAGATCAAGACTCAAAAAAGTGTGAAATCTCTCTCCAAACTGACCTATAGATTCAATACAATCTCAATCAAAATCACATCAGGCTTTCTGGGGGTACAAATTAGTTAAGCTTATTCCAAAATGGAAATATGTACCAAGAGCAGCCAAAACAATTTTGAAAAAGATGACCAAATCTGGATGACTTGTACTAGGACACCAAGACTTCCTATAAAATATAACAATCAAGGCAATGAGGTGCTGGCATGAGGACAAATGGAAAACAGAATATAATCCAGAGCTGAGAAACAGACCCATGCGTATATGGTCACTGTGATAAAGGGACCAAGGCAATTTAATGGTGAAAGTACAATGGTGCTGGAATAACTGTACATGCAGATGGCACTGTAAACTCTTAGGGAAGAAAATGAGCCACACAACACACACAATAAATTAAGCAAAATGGATCACAGACCTAAATGTAAAGTTATGAAATATAAAACACAATATAAGAGGAGACTACTGCAAGCTTAGCCTAAGAAAATAGTTCTTAGATAGGAGACTCAAAGTCCAAACCATCTAAGAAGTTGACAGAACAGACTTTATAAAAGTGAAACTTTTCTGCTCTTAAAATGATGCTGTTAAGAAAACGAAAAAATAAGGCACAGACTGAGAGGTGATACTCTCAATACACTTATCTGACAAAGACTTGTATGCAGAATTTTTTTAAAGTTCTTGGAATTCAACAGTAAGAAACAGCCCGATGAAAACAGAAAGGGGTGGAGCGGGGGGGAATCTGATGAAACACTTCATAAAGAATGCCCAATAAGCCACAAAAAGATGCTCAACCTCATCAGTCACCAGGCAAATGCAAATTAAAACTACAATGAAATTCCACTATACTCCTGGTCAAAACTGCTAAAATGTAACAACCTGACAATACCAAGTGCTAACAAGGATGTGGAACAACTATTAACTCTTAACTCATTGCTAGTGGTAATGCAACATTGTATAACTGCTTTGGAAAAGTTTAGTAATTTCTTATAAAGTTAAATATACTTACACTATGATCCAGCAACTTCATTCCTGGGCATTTGCCCAAGGTAAAGGAAAGCACATGTCCACATAAAGATGTCTACATGCATGTTCACAGCAGCTTTACTCATAAAACAGCCAGAAACTGGAAACAGCAGGAGGGTCCACCAACAGGAGAACAGGTAACCGCTCTGTGATTCCCCATACAACACTGCTCAGCAATAAAGACTATACTACTGATGCGGCAGCGTGGATGGATCTCAAAAATCATTAAGTTGAGTGGCAGAATGGAGACGCAAAAACATGCTTATGATTCCATTTGTATACAATTTCAGCAAAGACAAGTCTCATTAACTAACTAATGATTACCTGCAGCCAGGGATATGGGTCTTGGCCAGGGTGGGACACAAAGGAACCTTTCGGATTAGTGATTAAAGGAGTGTGTTCATTTGGCAAAATTCATTAAACTGCACCCTTAATGTGGACATTCTGTGTAAAGGATACCTCAGTAAAGGTGGTATTTTAAAATATAAACAAATACTGAAATCTAGTTACGTTTTCAAACAGTGGTGTGGTTATAAATTCTGAAACTACTTTCTTTGTGTTCAAATCTTGAGCCAGTGACTGAGGACAGTACTGAGAATAGTGGAAACCATACTCTCACTATTACAGAAAAGAGTTACAAATATGGAGAGAAAGACGTCTAGAATTTACTTTGAGGGACTGAATTGGAATAGGAGGCATATTGTTAACTCATGGTTTTTAAAAGCTAGATAGTGGTAGAGACAAATATATAAATAAGTACACATATACGCATATGTGTTTATACATACACACAAATTTCTCAGCTCTTTTGGCTAAAAATATCTTGAACACAAGTTCTCAAACGTGGCAATGTTATATCCACAAGGAGCAAAATGGCTTCTTTGTGGAAAAGGATGAAAAATCTAAGCTACAACAATGGTGTGTGGCCTGACAACAAGCCTCCAGCACAGGAACAAACATACAACATGACCTGTGCTGTGAACACTGCGCGTGCAGGCCGTGTGCTTATAGGCGAAAATGTCTAGACCCCTCGGGGGTGATAATGAAAGAACCTGGTCTGGTGGCCACGGCACACTCGGCGCCGTGAGCAGGCCCAGCCCACAGACGCTGGCTGCTTTGGGGGCTAAATGCAATTATCCACTGAAGAAAACCAGGATTCCACAGGGAAAAGGCTGATTTCCTAACTGAGATGGGGAAAACATGACAAAAACCTGGATCGTCTTACAACACCCAAAACTAAGGATGTGCTCCTTAGTATATGACCCGAAAGCCGTCCTGACATGTTCCCACTGGCTGATCCTGGACAGCCTGGCCATCAGAATAATTAACTATATAACAGTGAATTAAAACCCAGTGAATAACAGATCCACGAGTCCACAGTGACATGGATCCCTCAATGACTGGGGAGAAGGGCAAGCCGGCCCTCACAGAAGGAAGGATGAGCTCAGCCGCGGGTGCGCGGCAAATCCAGGGAGCGAAACGTTCACGGGTGGAGATTACGAGATTCCAAGAATCTCCCTAATGACGGGCGCTTTTGCAGGGGACGCCAACCTCACCGAGAGAGCAAACTTTACATCACCGACGTCAGGATAAAGTGGCAGGTGTACTGAGAAGGACACGACATCACCTCCAGGGTCTTCCTGCTCAAAACCTGTGACTGATCGTGACCACACAACGGAAACTCCAGCTGAGGAAGACCTCACACTGTAACTGGATTATAGTCTACAAAAATTTCAAGGTCATAAAGGAAACTGGGAAACAGTGGCAGATTTAAGGCAATTAAAGGGACATGACAACTAAATGGACTGCACTGATGGAGTGGATCCCGCTCTGGGGAAACCGAGAGACTGCTGGGACAGGTGATGAGGCGGGACATGGGCTGTGGATGAGATACTACTGTATCTACGGTAATGTCCAGATTTTCATCACTGTATACTGGTTATGTAGGAGAATGCTGTTCTTAGGAATTATACACCGAGTATTGGAGAAGGTCAGAGTAGATCTTGAGGAAATTGGTAAATTCAGCAACAAAGATCTATTTGAAAAAACTCCTTCCCTGCAGAATGAGCCCAAAGAGGAGGTCAAAACCAGAAATGTCCGAGGACAGGAGCACGGGCTTACTAAGCTGACCGCTGGCTGACCTCTAAATAGCACTGACATGGTCAGGTGCCCAGGTGGACCCTCCACTTTAGGATGTGGTGCCCCCAGCTTGTGCAGCTGATTCTCTCCTGGGGCTACCTTAAGTATCCCTTTCTAGGGGGCCCTCTCCAACTCCTTCTCAGACAAGGTTATGTTTCCACAGCACCCTAGTTCTCACTGGCTCAACTTAATACAGCTTTAATTAATGAATGGTGTCATTCCTCCAACGTGGCTGTAAGCACCATGCAAAGACGAACGCATCTGTCTGGTCCACTGCTGTGTATGTGATACCTGCCATAAGGTGCGGGACTTGCCAGCACTTACTCAACTAAAATGAAAATTTAGTGGAATGTGAGAGAGAAATCTAATAAAAATAATGACGACAAAAAAATCTCCTTAAAGAAGAGCCTTTAAAAAAAAAAGTCTTTAGGGATTCCAAATAAGTTCTATTAATGCAACTCTAATTTCTTTTCCCAGTCAGGGCTCTTTGAAAATCTGAGTCCTAACCCCATCTCCGTACAAACTGGGCATTCTGAGAAACTCCAGCAACGCCGCAGACCAGGAATCACTGACAAAACGGAGCAGCCGGCCTCCAAGGGCGCCCAGGAGGGCAGGGCACGCACGGGACTGCACAGTCGCTCCTGGGAGGGAGGACGGGCCCCCCCAGTGACCCTGCCTGGAGGCCGGCTGCAGAGACGGGCAGGTTAAAAAGCTGCTGGGGCTCTCGACTAGAGGAGCGGAGCGGCCGGGGCCAGGAGGCACAAATAAACACTAGCTCTGCCCAGCAGGAAGAGGGGCGCTACGGGAAGGAGCAGTGCTTCCAGGAGTCTCTCCTAGTGCAGAGAGGAGAGAGGCAAGGACGGACTCGCAGTGGACGATAAGAAAAGGAGGCCAAGGACCTTCCCCTCCTAAGCTGGTTCAGGCGGGACAGACGCTGTCCCCTGAGCAGCCCTGCTGGCGTATTGCAGCCTGTGCACGAAGGAAGCCCCCTACCATTCCAGCCCAGGGCAGGGCCTCCGTGCCCACCTCCGCTTCTCGTCCTTCCCCCTCCCACCCCACCTGACTTGTCCTCCAGGGCACGGGAGGGCCCCTGCGTAGCAGCAGCTGCCCCTCCGGGCACGGCTGACTCGCCAGCCTGGCGTCTGGCTTCACGGTGGGCATCGCAGCTCCAGTCCACGCTTCCGCCTTCCACGTGGGACACCCCTGCTCCCAGATCCTATCAGCGCACTGTTAATCACACAGGTACCTAGAAGATGGGGCTGAGCCCATTCTGCTAACTGTAGAGGCGGCCTATCACCCACCTGCAAACCAAAGACTCTGCAGCGGCCGCCAGCAGAGGCCCGTGTCCCTCCTCCCCAGTCCGGAGCAAACCCCTGGAGCCCACCCACGCCCACCTCCCACCGCCAGATGCCCTGCCGGCGGCAGCCTCTAACGTCTAGACCCCCCCGCCCCGCCCCTCCCCTCCTCAGCAGCTTTACTGTTGACGCCTCCACACACAAATGGTCCTACGCGCCGAAGCCCAGGCCACCTTCCTCGCCAGAATGGACGTGACACCGTGTTGCGCGGGTGCTGGGCGGGGACAGACCCGGGTCCCTACCCTCCCGTCAGCCTCAGTGGAGCTGCTCTCCCGCAAAATGACGCCAACCCAAGTTCAACATGCAACAAAGCTGTGCGTGCAGAAGGCGGGCACTGCTCACACTGGGGGTTAAGGAAAGCGTCCTGAGGGTAAGACGTGCTCCTGGAGACAGGCAGGAGTACACTCGGCTGAAGCCGAAGACAACTGTCTCCGGGAAGAAACTATGCAGTGCAGTTACCAACAATGGAGGTATTTTTGCCCTCCACCATCAGATGACTCAGGACATGTACAGAAGATCAACGTGAAGAGCTTAGACGTCTGAATAAAATCTCCATCCCCGCCTCACCCTAGACTACAGCGCAAAGAGGAAGAATAAAGCCCTAAGTCTGTACCCGCCAAGGAGCATGAAAGCTCCGTGTGGCAGGGCTGCAGGAGGCGTGGCGCTCGCTCCTCCGGGCTGAGGGCAGGCTTTCCCTTGCAACTAAAGTTAGGAAGCAAAGCCAATTCCTAGGAAAGAGAAACAAGTGGGAAATGAGTTTCGCTTAAAATCACAGCTGCCGATACAGGCCTTTCACTCTGCGCGTGAAAGAAAGCGCTGTTTATGTCAAAGGCAAGAGATACATAAACACACATAACCTTTTCCCTCCTTTCCTTCGTCCCACACGCACCCAAAATCCCGCAAATCTCTACTCCACCGAAAGCAAAAACATTCACCTCGTGAGTAAGGCTTAAAACAGGGAGGGGGAGAAAAGGCACAATGGGAGCCGCGAGTGTAAACAGTGCCGGGGAACACGCAGAAGCGCTGCGGAGATGCTGCAGAGGGGCCTTCCCAGCCCACATTTAAGAAACGTGAGCCTTCAGCACCGGGCCTGGAATGCACCACATACTGAAGTCTGGTGTCAATTTAAATGCATTGAACACCAGAAAAATGCCCCCAACCAGGGCTTCAAACTTGTACAGCACATTTCCACTCAACCCAACTAGATTGCCTGTCACAGCTGACACGGCTCGTCAAAAGTTACCCTTCACTGCTCATGGGCAACATCGAGGTCAAAAGACCAAGTACAATGGTCCAACCCATCCCCATTTTTTTCCTTCAGAGCAGCAGATATTGAACTCTAAAATGACAAGACAGAGCAGCTTGAAACGGCTGCCAAAGAAACAGAAGCTGTCCAAGGCCGCTGAGCTCAAGTAGAAAAAGCAGTCGGTGTGTGCATGTCAGGGTGAAGATCCTGCTGACAGTCTCACACAAAGAAGCCACAGCCAGCACAGGGAGCTCGGAGGGCCCTGCACCTGGCAGCCAAACAAGCTCGCACGCCCAGAGGGCTGCAGGGCAGGACCAGCCCCGGAGGTGGCGCCGGCCCGACGGCACCTGGTCGCCGCGAGCACGGCGAGCCCCACACCTTCCTCGTGGAAGCACCCATCTCAAAACCCCACCGCGGTTCAGCCCGAAAAAGGAAGCAATTCTGACGGAGGCTGCAGCCTGGATGAACCCTGAGGACGTTACACTGAGTGAAATAAGCCAGTCACAAAAGGACATCTTCTATGTGGCACGGAGAGCAGTCAGATTCCCAGAGACAGAAGCAGGATGGGGGTGCAGGATGGGGGCCCGGGGAAGGGGACTGGGGAGCTGCTGTTTAACGGGTAGAGCGTTTCAGCTGGGGACGATAAAGAAGTTGTGGAGACAATGGTGGTGACGGCTGCACACCATGAATGTACTTCATGCACTGAGCTATACACTTAAAAATGGCAAAGACAGTACATACTAGGTTATTTGTATTTTTACCACAGTAAAAAACATAAACAAACACGTGTTCACTATGAATTAAAAGCAAAGTAGTGGACGTCAACCATTTCTTTCATGTATGTGCTCCCCTTTGCACAAAAAGAACCCAGGTTCTGGTGGGAGGTGAAGCAGGAGGACCGGGCGCTCTGGCGGGGCCTGCGCATCCGCCCCGGGAGCCTCCTGATGCTTGCGGCCGACGAAGCCAGAAGGACACGGCGCGTGGGTCTGTGGCACCAGCATCACTTGAACAATCGTGTGTGTGTAATGCGGAGGGGGTGCTCGATAATTTAGACGGTAAACAGTTTAGACCTTTTCATGTTAGAAGAAACACTGATATTTCACCATTTCAAAATAGAAGATGGCATGTCACGACATGGCACGTTTGGGGGTTAGCCCACTGAACCCCCAGAGCCAGGGAGGGGGCAGCAACCTTCCCCCAGACACGGGGAACCTCAGAGGGCAAGTCAGGTGCAGGCACATACCTGTCCCAGCAATCCAGACAGGCAAGGAAAGGGGCCCCGTGGCTGGGGGCAGGGCCCAACTGAGTCCAGGTCCACCCACATGGACAATGCTAGAATCTCCAGGCAAAATGTGGCCCAAGTACGCCACCTCTGTTTTCGTTTTTAATCGTTAGGAAGCAAAGAGCATTTGTTACCTATCTGATTCCTTCAAAATGACTTCCTCTTGGTTTCATTCTGCATACCAGTCCTCAGGGAGCTCTCTTCCCCGTTGGACCCAAGATATTAAAGAAGGTTCAATTTTCACGTGAATCTTCCAGGACAGACCCTGAAGGCCCTGGCCGGTTCCAATCTCCTTGTGCCACGATGTTCCAAAACAGCTTGTAGCATGGTTTCCCTATCCCAGTGCAAACAGGGATTAAAAAGTAAAATAATGTTTTAGACAGACTGGCCCCTCAGGAGGTCTGCAGCTATGTGTCTGGACTCAAGTTATAAGAGGGTGTGTAACCATTCTAAGTATGGCCCAAACAGTGTTAAAGGATGTTATTAAGGCTCTGACCGGAACCACGCGAGGACAGAGTAGGCGCACTTCTCCCGATGCGTGGGGCTGGCAGCGAGGTGAGGGCCCAGAGATACCTGGAGCTGGTGTGAGGGTCTCAGGCAGCCGGAGGCCCAAATGAAGGGCTCCCTCAACAAAATGCCAATAAAATTATTCCAAAACAGTGGGATGGTAGGCACCTTACCCTGCCTATCATTATAGGTTAAAAGTCACTAGGCTTTGTGGCCAGCACAGCTTCCCCAGAAACCGTTTACATGCACACGGGGGCCACTGGCCAGCGGGGATGTGGGGAAAGAAGCTCGCTTGCCAAGTGACCCTGTGCACGACGACTCACGTGTGCAGAATGTACTGGTGTGAGCAGGTAGAAAATGAGATGGAGACACACGTTTCAACTCAACATTTAAACTGCGGTGCTGCCCGGACTCCTTTTTCAGGGCCTGCCCACCACACCCCAGAGCTCAGGAGGGCTTAGAGCTGCATCCCTTGCTGCTGCCCCTGTGTGAGAAGCATCTCACCCACAGCTGCGGCCTTCCCAGAGGGCAGTCAGGGGCCAACACCTGACTGACATGGGGAGCCCCAGGCCCGAGCCCTGGCCTCAATTTGGAATGACTCTGAGGCCACTGCAGTGCCAGAGCTCCCTACAGCTCCCTGTGACCTCACGTGCAACCAGGTGACTATGCAGTCCCTGGCTTCCCCCTGCCCAGTCTTGCCTTTCGCACTTGCTTCGAGGGTATTATCTCAGGAGTCCTCCCCAATGTCATCTGCACGCAACTTGCACCTGAGCTTGTTTCCAGTGAACTCTGAGACAAGCCCCTTTTACGTCTGTGATTTGGTGCATTCATTTATCCTATGCACTATAAAGACTGCAAAATAAAAAGTAATTAAAGGCTGAAATACCAAAGCCTAAGAATCAGAGGCACACTGAACTACGGCCCACCACCCCGTTACCTGGAACCTTCACATTTCATTTATTCAACAGGGACTCTGTACCTACTGTGTGCCAGACACTATTCTAGGCTCACAAGACACACCAGTGAGTCAAAAGTCAAACAGGCAGAGGGTCTGTCTTTATGGAGGCTGCACTTCAGTGGGAGAGACAGGCAAACAAGTAAATCATGAATGATATGTGAGACTGGGGCTTTACAAACTTTCCTACAGGAAAGTCATTCCTCGGTATCCACAGGAGATTGGTTCCAGGACTGCTCAGAGATACCAAGATCTGAGGATGCTCAAGCCCCATATATAAAGTGGTGTAGTAGTACAGCTGGCCTCTGTATCCTCTGGTTCCTCGGCTGGTTGAACCGTGAGTGCGAAGGTCTGAGGGTTGATTGTACTACATATTTTACGCTTGCAGGTCATTCTGTCTTTATTACAACTGCTCAACTCTGGCGTCGTAGCAAAAGGCAGCCATATATGAACAATGTTCATGGTTGTGTTCCAATAAGAACTGTATTTATAAAAACAGGTAGCCAGCCTTCAGCCTTAGTTGGCAGACTCCTATTCTAGGTGGTTTAAAAAAAAAAAAAAAAAAAAAAAGAGCAGGAAACAGAGACCAGGAGTGCTATGGTGGGGATGGGGATCATTACTGCACATGGCAGAGAACTCAAGGAAATGACGGGCAGCTATGTGAATGGGTGCAGTGATCAAGTGTTCCAGGTGGGGGGAATAGCACATGCAAAGGCCCTGGGGTAGAGCATACTTGGCAAGTTCAAGGGACAGCCAGGAGGGCAACATTGCTGGAGCAGAGGGTGGGGGAAGCTGGAGATGAGTTCAGAGAAGGGTTGGGGTGGACTGGCCGATCACACGGGCCCTGCAAGGTGTTTTAAGGCCTCTGGCTTTAATACAATAACGATGAAACTTACAAAGATTAAGGTGAAATTATTATAAGATGATAGTGTCTTGAAAAATCAATATACTCTAACATTAAAAATATTTTGACATATTCTAAGTCTTTGAAAATTGTAATTCACACAGACTATAGGATAACTCTAACTGGGATATTTCAACACGTGAGAACATATTCCAAAATAATCCAAACAACAGTTTACCATATATGGAAATACCTCCACATCTAAGTCACTCAGTATCTGCCAGTAGCTTCTGATTCACCTCCTTTGCTTTTCAACACAGAAGTCACTTGGAGCCTCGCTGCCCCTGGATTTTTAACCTTCTCTTGCTGCCAAGCTTCTGGGACTCTCTCTAAAGGCCTCGCTCAGACACAGCCTCCGACACCAGCCTTCCACCAGCCACTCCTGTGGCACCCTCTCCCCAAAGAAAACCCTGAACAAGGCCTCCTTTTCGCGCTCCGTCACACTCTGTGCGTCACTCGGTGAACGCACTCAGACATCTGCCTCCTTGGAAACAAGTTCTGGGAGGGGAGGGAGCGGGCTGCTTGTCCTGGCCCTTGCTGGTGGCGTGAAGGTATCAGCTTGAGGCAGAGAACTTCATGTACGCCGGGACTCACTTCATCATCTTCTGGCACACGGGTCTGAAAGGAACCGGGGTCCCCCACTGCCCCGAGCAGTTGGACCAGCACCGATCCTGACTGCTCTTCACCCTGGTGGTATCGGGGCCCGTCTGGTCACCCAAACAGACCACAGCCGCCCAGTCTGTACGACGCGTCTCTATGACAGCAGAAGACTTGGCTGAAGGCAGGAATGGGGTGGGTAAGAGAGTTATGGAGAATCTCCCCCTCTGAACGGAACCCCTATTTGCCTCTCAGAATCGTTTCCCACTTGTATTACCACTGCTGTCACAGACACAGCCCTGCCCTGCAAGCAGCTCACTCGGCACCGCTCAGCCTGGACCTGCTTAGGAGAGACCGAAGGGGCTCCGAGTGCAGAGAACACTGTCTTCTTGCTGCCGCTGGCTGATGATACAGGAGCGCGCTCCACGAAGGGACACTGCGCATTAGTCAAACACACTTTATTTCCCTTACATCAACTGCTACACCTCATTCTAAACAAACAGCAAAGGAAAAATTAACCAAGACCCACATCTAGCGTGTGAGATAAAAGTGACAGGAGACACAGAATGAAGCACCAGCAGAGGGACGCAAAATGGGTCTTAGCCCACACTTTAAAAAGTTCCTATGTTCTCACGCTGAACCCTCCCTCACTAAAATAAAAAGAAATACGGAAAACAGCTGAGATAATTACTGTACCCGTAAACGTTTCTCACGGAATAACATAAAAGAAATAGGCAAGAAGGTGACGGAACAGACTATTAAGGAGAAAAACCAAACCGGAGAGCATATAATTATATGCAAAGAGCTTATGCCTTATTTTAATATAAATAAAACTTTTTAAGCGTAAGATAAAAAGCCATGCCTCAATACACCAGCTTTCCAATAGACTACATTCAATTCAAGTGATTCTCATAATTTCAAAACAATGTTATTTGCTTTATTTCAGAAGTCCTATTACTTATACATTTTTATGATGGATGAGAGCAAAGAGGTGCCTCTCCTAGGGACAAACCCCGCCTCGTGACACAGCCGCAGTGGGAATGCAGAATGCCTACCCTCTCCCTCCTGTTACAAGCTAGCTCTGTGACTAACTCCAGCAGGCCTCTCCGCGTGGAGACTATTTCCACACTCTGCTCCGGGCTAAACATTCTTCTGTGTGTGCTAGTGAATTCAAGAGCCTCTTTAACATCTGAGAACGAATTACTGACAAGTCATTTTTTGCCCCATATTGCAAGTCGACGTGGCAACCCTGTTTTTTTTCTATTATAAACATGTGCTATACCTCGGCTCCAAGTCGTTTTGGATGCTGATACAAGATTCATAATGGCTGTCAGAATCTGCAATTTTCCCTTTTGTTTTATGAGGTCAGGCAATATTACATGCACTGATATATTCCATTTTCCCAGCTGAAAACCTTCTCATTTGAGCCCGACAGGTTGAGGGAGTCATGATTTTGCAACCTCGCGTGTGAAACACGGAACGAGGGGGCAGGTGGCCAGCCCCACGCTCTCCTCTTGCTCTTGTCCACTGGCAACAGTAAATTAAACTGTCAAAAATGGAATTGTCCTGTCATCAACAAAGCTATAGCTTCACAAGTATTGCAACATCAGATATATTTCTAATTCTGCATTTCCCTGCACCTGTAATTTCATCAGAAATTCGCACTGGACCATGGTGAGAAGCTGTCCAAGGGACACTGGCACTGTGAATTCCTTTAGAGGTTTGACGTGGCATTTCAAAGACAGAAATTAATGAACAATTCCGGCAATTTGTAATATATATAAAAGGGCTGCTCAGTGTGAGGTTCTGACCTTCAGCAGGACCCTTCAAAAGGGCAGAAATGCTAACGTGGATATGACATGCTGCGTAGCAGAGTGAAAGGAAATTACACACAAGTTACTCTGCAAATAAAACAAAGCAAAATACAAACAGTCCAGCAACAGGCCAATCCCCCTGAAAATTACTTAACGGTCACTGCGTCCCATGACCTAGATTGCTATTAAAATGTTTAAGATCAGGAATAAAATGAGACCTCTTTGTAAGCGATTTAACGTAAAATGGAACTTCAGTCTTCAAGTTGAATGTTACTAGACGATCCACTTTAATCTTAGGTATGACCCAGACCGTTCTGGTTTCTCTCAGGTAATGATGCATCCTCAGGTTCTCCCACAGGAGGAGAAGTCACTGCTCGCTTCCTCCTCAGGACGTAGATGTGGCTCCAGGGCTCGTTCAAGATGCCTCGCTCTTACTGTTTCTGCCCACAGATCCGCCTGGACTGCATTGCCAATAAATGACGCCCCTGTAAGTTGAACAGAAGTCAAGAACCTTCTAGCTGCTACCCACACGATACCCCTGCTCAGGAGCCTCACTCAGCAAGTGGACGATGAGTCCTCTGAGCAGCCCTACAAGCTTGCACTGTAAAAATGGGCTCCTCCAACCTGTTTCAAAATAACAGAAAGTCATGCGTCTGGTTGTTATTAACTAAATATTGCGATCAAGTATCGTTATAGATTATCTCCACAAAAATTCATTGCTTATCAATCATAATGCTCAGGACAGAAAGCTAAATTGAGATGAGGAATCATTTCACAGCTTAATACAGCCAAAGTGACTCAATATTCCTTTATTAATTCTCATTTAATATCACTTTAAATTGCTGCCATTATTATCCTACCGTAGACGAAAGATTCTGTGTAATTAGTCTGTATTAAGCCCTTTTTATTTATAAGGAGCCAAACAAACAAACCCACTTTAATTACCTGGGCCCCACAATATTGATCTGAGCATCAAAATTTAATATGACTTTATTTCAAATTTCCATATGACTAGTATTTAAATTTGTTCCAGCAATAACAATTTTGCAGGCACAAATGGCTTTTCATTCAAAGTATGTAAATGAATGCCTAGCGCTGGGGAGCCAGAGGCTTCCTGCGCCCACAGCATGTTTACCGAGACCTCAGGGGCCTCCTTGCTCCGCGCTTTGCTCCCTAATGCGGCAGGAAAAGCCACCAATTACCAAAAGAGACAAAAGTCAACGAAGACAGGGAGTCTTCTCCCTCCCAAACCATGTTCTCTCCCACTTCGGGACATGGTGTTAACGACATACAAATTTTGAGGTCATTAAGTATAAACAGGAGCGGAAAGCCAGACAGGCAGGAAGGCGGGATGTGCGGACGTCAGCACTTCAAGCGCTCTCCTAATCCCACAATGCAAGTTTCAGCATTATTGTCTCCATTTAACTTGCATTAGTACCTGGCACCTTGATTACACTGTTGGGCGGTAATCTTCGCCTGCACATGCCATCATTACTTATGTCAAGCCTCTCGAGTTGTTATGAATACTATGTTGTTTTACGAGAGAGAGGAAATTAGTGCCAGTCCCCTAGAGTTTTGGGTGCTTAACACTGAAGCACTACGCGGCCCTCGAAAATCCCACAACAAATCCTTGTTTAGTGCCACATGGAGATAAGGACTTTGCAGCAACATTGGAGCATAAATAACTCATGTCCCTCTTTATTTGTAAATGTCAAAAAAAAAAAAAATCGCTGTTCTTTAATGTTGCTTTTCATACAAACACAGCAGACAGAACCTGTCTTCGTAGCCGTGCGAGCACACACCAGCTGAGTGAGGCGTTCCTACTCAGGCTGCAACCCCACGCTAAGACACGAAACAAAGAAACGTCCACAACATGTGTTTGAGGATTACCATAAAATGCTGTTTTGGATGTATTTTTAATAAAAATGAACTTATCAAATCCAGGGGAAACATGTCGTAGTAACATGAGCCTTTCCTCCAGAGTACAATAAAGTAGAAAAAATGGTGCCTCACATGGATTGCATTTTCAATGCTTTTTTAAATATGATCCACTATGTTGTTGAAGAGAATTATTTTCTGGTATTGTAGGGATTTTTGCATTGTCTTTATTCTGTTTACACAGCAAATGAAACTCACAATATGAATAGGTGAACTCCCTAGAGAGAAAAGGAAATTTAGAAATGATGTACAGATGGGGACGGGGGCCATGAAAACAGAATATAAATTAATGTGCCCCCAACAGTCACATCTGGAACTGAACAGGCCAAATAAATAATTTTGACATTAAAAGAAATTAAAGATCAAGCAGCGCAAATAGTAGAATAAGTTGTTGTTGTTGTTGCTTTTTAAATATCATTAGTTTACAATATGTTTGAAATGGTATTCAAAATAAAATAATCAAGATATACAAGCCGAAAACGGGGCCTGGATGTGTTATTCTCTTTCTTTCTTTCCTTCCTCTTTCTCTCTCAATAGCTAGTAATAACCTATTCAAAATATCGCTCCCACAAAGGGGTTTCTGTGTCTCGCCTTTTAAAAGTTCTTCTATCTGTGTGCAGGAACAGGATGTACTGAAGTTTTGCATCTTGAACTTGTTCATGTTTAATTTAATGAAATGTTAAAAATAAATCTCAGAAGGCAAACAAATAATCATCACGTGCCTGATACACAGCAGGGAAGCTGTGAGCCAAGTTTAAGGGCTCGATACCAAAACTGCGATCCCGTTTACTTCTTTTCTCTTGACCCCTTTGCCATCTATATTTATGCAGCCTGAGGCAGACTAAACAAAAAGAAAAAGAAGTCTTTGGCAGCATCTTCTGAAAGACCCGAGTAAGGACTGCTGGAGACATCATTACGAAAATGAGGAAAGGCCTCAGGGTCACACAGCCTGCCAACCAGGAGGGCCAACTTGGGGGTGCAGGCGGGGGCCTGCTGGGGCACCCCGTCCTCTCGGAGAACCCGCACAGCCCCACCCTCCCCCAGAGCGACAGACCCCCGGGAGCCTCCCCTTTCATTAACCACCCGGGAGAGTGGGCTCCTCCACATGTTCTCAAATGAAGCCAATTTTGAAAAATGGCTTCTGACAGGCCTATAAAACTTGCATGAAGTGACCAAATGGGTGCTCCTAAGCCCACAGACGGCCCCAAGTCACAAATCTGAGAAAGCAGCACATTAACGACTGCTAAATTCTGTAAGTAAAGTCCTCTGGAGCCAAGGCGAATTCACTGTCACCAAATTTTCACCGTCCACTGCATATGTAAAGAATTTTTTTCAGAAGATAAAATATTTTTCTGAGTGTAACAACAGGCATGACTTATTTCAGAATTAAGTGCTAGGCTCTCTGGTGCTTTGGGAAATGTAAACTACAGTTTTTACTCCAAATCCGCAATCCACTTCACTAGCTTGTGCTCTCCAAAGGCCCCGAGCAGCCCCATAAGATGATGAGCATCTTAGAGGGCTGGTAAATCATGCAAACAAGAGGAGGGAGGGGAAAAGCCATTCCTCTCCCCGTTTTATCTCATCAGTAAACTGATGTATAAACTGCTTTGGTAGAAAATAAACACCAAGCTACAAATATACAGCACTGACTTTTAAAAAATCAGACCTCCAGTGCTGGGAGACACACACGCGTACATATCAAATCATGACTAGAGGTCAGCGGGCAGCGCCCACCCAGCCCACCAACCTCCCCAGAGCCAAAGGTGGGGAAGGAATCCGGGCTGGGCCCGGAGTTGCTATCTTCAGCCTCGCGGTTTAAGGAGCACCTTCCAAACTACAGAATAATCTTGGTTTCAAATTACATAAAAATAACCGATGATTTCAATACAGCACTTAAATAAAAGAAAGTTTTATTCTTCACAGTGTAGGTGCTGGTATTTTTTGTAGCCGACAAGCTGCCCATACAAGAAGTCTAATATTCTTGCCAACAAAGGCATTTGAAATTAGCAATTGCTTTTAGAAACTTTAATTACAATTTTAAAATGCTATTTCTGCTCTATAATAGATTCCAATTGTTTCAGTATTATCTGGCTTGCAAATAAAATCTACAGTAGATGACAATATTCCCAGGATTAATCACTCTTGAAATTCTAATATGCTCTTGAAATACCAAATAAAAAAGACAGCAATGTTGTTGATGTACTGAAAGCTTCTTGCTTTTTGCAGTTTGCTATTATTATGCATATCCAGGTAGAAAGTTAATTAACCCAAAGCTTAAGCTAATTATGATAGCAGAATGCTATCAACCCAACGCGCTCAGTCAGACAGCTGTCCGGAATTTCATTTGCTAATCATTTGTCTTTTGGCTGAGCATATGGTACATTTTCATGCTATCAGAGGAACAACAAACAGCTGAAAATCATTAACTAAAAACAATGTGCATAAAATCAGAAGCAGTTTTTTATACAGCTTTGTGTCAGACAAAAAGCCAGATCCTTGCCCTATAAAAATTAATGATTATTTTGGTTCTTGTCACTTAAAAATTTTAGCTGATAGTGCAATAAATATGTGACAGGAATTTCAGTTGTGTCAATTACCTGTTTATATGAGTTTGCAAAAAAGAGTCTATATTTATGACAAGGACATTTTAATAAATGGGTTTTTGGGGAGATTATGAAATACACGCATAAGTCTAAAGACTTGAAATTTGGTTCTGAGGAAAGCCTGTTTTCTCTGGGCTAAACCTCAGTATCGGTACACTAAAACATTAAAGACGACTTTTTTAATTGCAAAGTAAAACGTATGAAATATACTTGCACACATTTCTGAAGCAGTATGTGACATTTCTAAGACCATCCAGAAATCTGTGTAGACATCAGAACGCACATAAATCACGGCAGAAAGTTCACCTCGGTGCGGAGGCTGGCAGGGGGCGGGGCGGGGGGCCTCCAGGAAAGCCCTCCGGTGATGCCGGCGAGGACACAGGTGTTCTCAGCCTTGGCTGGGGGCCTCCCCACGCCTTTCAGTGTGAGCCTCACAGCAATCTCACCTTTGCACTGCAGGTCTTAATTACCTGAAAGCTTGAAAGACAAGGAGGAAATACGAAAACAAGCAGGGTAGGTCTACTCCACTCATACAGGCCACATCAGCAGGCGTACACCCAAACACTGAGATTATAACCCCTAAATTCCCACAGCATGGCACAATAAACTTTCTACACACATCTTAACTTCCACCTGGCGAATCTGCCATGACACGATGAATGTACACACTGGGCTTCAAACTGATCTCGGGATCTTTCTAAACTTCATCAGTTTTAAGATATTGTGTACCCAGAGGTCTTACATTTTAATCTAACTTGGAGACTGTAAGAAGTATATTCCTTTTAAGCATGACTGACTGGGTAAAGTGACATTCACAACATTTTTCTTCAAATCAACGCTACAATATTAACTTGTTATTTTTTAAAAAGCAATAAAAACCAAGACTCAAAATGTACATGATTTACTGTTATACTTGCTAACATGGAAATTAAAATACTTCTCCCAAACAGAGAGAAAAATGGGTCATTTGATCAAAGGGTAAAGTAGTCCTACAAACCAAAAATAAACTTTCCTTCTTCTTGGGGAAGGCTGAGACGTGACTCTTTGTATGATGTGACATCTGCAACCGTGGCCAGGCAGAGGCTCCGCTGAGCCTGATTAATTGTTAGTCCCTGGGGATTTTGTTGGTCATGGACCAATGAACTATGGGGAATTTCCATGGCTGTAATGTACTGCCGTGACAACGCTCTGTTTTTATTATAACGGCCACTTCAACAGCAAGTACTCTAATACCACATCTTTGTTGCCCTGAAATATCCAGAAACCTCGGACGCCAACCAATGTTTCCCTCAAGACGAACTGCGATGTGGGAAGACATTTCCTTTACAGTTTCCCCAAGGACTTTTGTTATTTATTTTAGACCAAATGAAAGTGAATTAGAAGAGATGCACTCCCTCTTTGCTACCCCCAAAGTAACCTAACACATTAGCCAGTATCACTGGATTTTTTGTCATTGGTGGGGAGGCCTGAACAGAAGACTTCAAGGTCAGGTCAGGATGAGGACTTTATACAAAGTCCCAACTCACAGAGTGGGAACCAGACGGCCCCTCGGGGTGGTCCCCTCATCAGTCAGCACAATGCTAGGAAGGCCGGAATCTCTCAAGAACAGCTCTGAGCCACCAACGTCTGCCCATGGCTCAGAAACACCTAGACTAAGGAAAATAAAGTGTCAGGAACCCTCAGTTCAACAGAAAACATCAAGAAACCCAACCTGAAGCTACCATGTTGCTGTCCACGGCGTGGTGCTGCTCAGACAGTGCACACAAGCCTGGAAGAGAAGCAGGGCTGGGTATGGACCAAACTGCGCATTTCTGTTTGCAAACTGAAAAGGACCTCTGCTGGCTACTCCACTGGGAAGACTGAAGCCAAACTTATTACTTTAGTCATAAAGGTTTAATCATTTGCATTTCAAATGTTGATGCCTCTTCCCAATGTGTAGAATTTTTCACATCTAAGTTTCTGAGGGAAAAAAAAAAAGCTTTCAGGTGAAAAATGCTGCCACCATGGCAGGTATATGGGGGCTACTTAGACCTCGTCCTTAAAGCCCTTCCCTTCTCTTCCCAAGGCTACATGCTCAACTCTGATATTGATATTAATATTAATTTGTCATTAATACTAATGTTTCACTAACCAACTACGAGTATTTTGAAATATCCAATTTCTCTGTGTAGCTAAACCTCAGGTTCCACTAAGAAAACTGTTTTCTAATTATTGCTTTCTAGTAAGTCAGCAGACAAAGCAGCGAGGTTTCCTATTAATTCGGGAATTTCATACTTTGGAAAGCAGGCCTCCTCGGCAGGTCACGGCCACCACCTGCACTTTAGGACACCCCAGGACCAGATGACATCCAAGTGCGCCATTTTGAGGGCAGCCTGCTGGGCGGTAAGAGGCAATACAGATGTTTACCTAATTTGATTAATTTAATTTTGGAACAAGTGATGCAATGACAGTAATGGGTGCTGCTCTTGCTAGTTCACTGAGCAAAACAATAGGCTCCCGGGCTTCCCTGGTGGCGCAGTGGTTGAGAGTCCACCTGCCGATGCAGGGGACACGGGTTCGTGCCCCGGTCCGGGAAGATCCCACATGCCACGGAGCGGATAGGCCTGTGACCCATGGCCACTGAGCCTGCACGTCCGGAGCCTGTGCTCCGCAATGGGAGAGGCCACAACAGTGAGAGGCCCGCGTACCGCAAAAGAAAAAAAAAAAAGGCTCCCAAACTACCTGCCAACCTCCCTCTGTCAAGAAACGGCTCCCCAGTCAAGCGCATCCCGCACAGCACCAAGGCTCAGGGTCTGTACGTAACTGTCTGCCACGCTTCTAAGTGACGAGAATGGGTGACTGCTGAACGCACTCCCCAAACACCTGGACCAGGAAGTGACTTCAGCTTGTTGCCTCTAGTTCTACCTATCAGAGGACCTTCTCGTTTCTTTCCCATGTGTCCCTCAAGAGGGAACAGGAGCCAAAGGGAGTTCAGGTCAGCATGCGAGAACTGAGATGAGAGCCATCCCCGGCCACGTGGAGCCTCCGGGACCATCCCGGACTGCCGTGCCATGCAGGGGGCAGCTAAGGAGGGGTGGGCACGGACGCGCCCCTCACAGGAGCTGCGGCCAGCAGCAGGCAGGAGGGAGCGTCCCTGAGCCCGTGCTGAGCTAGGCAGAGGCCAGCGTGCCTGCAGGGTGGATGGGCCCAGGCTGCACGCTGGGTACTGGAGCTGAGCACAGTGGTGATGGAAAGGAGACCCGGAGTGGCCAGCGAACAGGATGCTCCACCTTTACAGGGCCGTGCACGTTATTCCCATCAGACGGCAACAATTAGGTCACCTGTCATCTATCTCTTTGAGGAAGCGTAAACTGTTGCAGCTTTCGGGAAAACGAGAGAAATGACCTATTAGAGCAAAAATAGACATGCCATATGTCAACGTTCCAGTCATGAGCGTCTGTCACACAGACACTGCCGTCCCAGGGGATAAAGACGCACAGAGAGTGCGCTGCTGCTCCCTGCTCCCACCCTGTGAGGGTGCCAGAGGGCAGCTGTCTGCACACAGGAAAGAGGGTCCTCACAGGACTGGAATCTGCCTGCACCCTGACTTTGGACTTTCAGCCTCCAGACCAATGAGGACTAAGTGTCTGCTGTCTACGCCACCCAGTCTGTGTGTCACAGCAGCCCGAGCAGGCCGAGTCCCTCCCTAGCAATCCACAACGGTAAGAGCAAGCACAGCCTCACTCCACTCTTTAGATTATGGTTTGGCACCCACGTGGAGTTTAGATTCTCCCCAATTCTGTTTATTCCAGGAAGCAGTTTTCCACTTTAACTACGGAGCCAGCACCACTCCACAGGTGAGCGTGGGCCACCACGGCAATGACAACAGATGGGCTCGCACGTGCCAGGCCTGCGCAGCCCTTCACGCAGGGTTCGTCTCGCCCACTGCACGAGGCCGACCCCGTCATCCCCGTTTTCCAGATGGAAACGGGCAGAAAGGACAAGTAACTTGTCCAAGGTTCCACAGCTAAGCAGCGTTCAAGCCAGGGCACAGTCCTGGGAAGCCTGGCTCCTACGTCTGTGCTCAGGACACACGCTGGCTTAAGGACAGAGCTGAAGGGATCCCGAACACATGCCAGGACAGTACCACCCCATCCTGCAGCCGCCACCAGGCCTGCCTGGGCAGTGGGACGGCGGCTCCGCTCCGCCGTGTCCGTGGGCCTGGAACACGTGGCCAGCGCTGGGGTGGCAGCCGCTCAAGGAACGGCCGAGTGCCTGGATGCTTCCTGCCACGCTGCGGCCCCGGCCACTCACAGCTCCTGTGAAGCCTCTTCCCCCCAGACAGGGCCCCGCTCCGCCCTGTGGGTATAAAAACGCCGCACAGCCACTCAGTCTTTGTGTGTCAACCCCGGGGAGCAGCGGTTACAAGTGTTCCTCAGAAGAAGTGTCCCAGGCTTTCCAGGCCACATAAGGTCTGTTTCCTAATCTTTATTTCCTACAAACCTCTAAAAAGGTAGAACCACACTTAGTGCTTTGGCCGTACAGAAACGGGCTGGTGGGCCAGAGGTGGCAGACCACAGGCTGTCGTCCGCTGACCTCTGCCTCGGAGGGAAAGACTGAGGCTTCCGAACAATTAAAAGTCCACGTCATCTTCAGGTGGGATAATCCTAAAGACAGGGACAGAGGCACTGGCTAACCAGCGTGGCAAATCTCACGGAATTCTTATTTAAAAAGGTTTCAAAGACTTTTACAATGTAATGGCGATGCTTCTCTGTTGTTTTTTCCTTCTGGGTGTAACTGAAAAGTAGGCAATAAAAATGAGAGAACTTAGATTTTCTTCCACTCCCCCAAACCTGAGTGAATGGAACCCAGCATGTTTTCCTCAATTCCCACCGTGACGCCTGAGAGCTGCTCCCTAACGGCTCTCAAGTGATGCCCAGCTTTCCGGTCGCAGCTCTGCAATTTCACGCGAGGTTGAAATCCAGATGAACTTTTAACCAGAATGCCAGCCATGACAATGGAGCAACTTGTAAAGAAGGTTCCTCTGCAGCCTTAGAGCTCAGATGCAGCAGGACACCCTGGGACGCGAACCTTCTGACATCCAGCACTGGACGTCCCCTTTCTCCCCACAGCAGCTCAACTGCAGACGAAATAAAGAAAGGTACCGGTCAGCTGTGCGGAACCTTTGAGCTTATTCACCCTAATCATTTACGGGAGAGCAAAGTCAGATGGAGGCTTAGGGCAAACTCCTAGGTCCACGGCAGAGACCCTTGGATTCCCTTCCCCAACCCCATGGGGGCCCCAGGTATGCCCTGGAGCAACATGTGCCTGTGCCTCGCTGCACGCACCCCAGAGCAGTCCTTCCTCTCTGTCCTGGCTGTAATCCACTACTGAAACA
The DNA here is from genome assembly GCF_949752795.1 of Hyperoodon ampullatus. Taxonomy (NCBI): domain Eukaryota; kingdom Metazoa; phylum Chordata; class Mammalia; order Artiodactyla; family Ziphiidae; genus Hyperoodon; species Hyperoodon ampullatus. Next base: position 226,854,005 of record NC_136914.1, on the reverse strand, counting down.
GGACTGTGGTGGACAAGACCTGGGCAGGGATCCTGATCACAGTCACAGCCTGAAACACAAGAGCTGACTGGGTGTTCTAGGACCTGATCCAGAGATTTGGCCATCTGGGGGAGCAATACTTCTCCATTCCTTGAGTCACATGAAAAGCAGATTCAGCATTACCTTTGTTACACACTAGTTATTAAAACAGGAAGGTATTCTGACAAATAAGCACGGCCCGCCGCCCACCGCCCCCCACCCCCGATGGGAGCCCCAGGATGCTCGGAGGGCTCCTGCCTCCAGGCACACAGCAGAACCACAGGAAAGGCCTCTTTGGCTCACACGTGCTCGCTCTCCTCTGTGAGGACCGCCAGCTCTTCCTGGTGAGATGTCCTGACGGAAGAGCGTGTGCTTGGCCTCGACAAAGACGAAGGGCCACCGCGTAGAAGAGTCTTCTTCAACATCGTTTTGGTTAGCTTAGATTCTATTATATTTACAAACATTTAATTTATTAACATAGAAATGAGGCATGAAATTTAAGTATTTAGTTAGTGGGGGCAGGGATGGTAGGTCAATTAGAAAAGTCATGGCATTATTTACACTATGACTCCATGGCACCACAGGTGTCCCAATGCAAAGAACCACACTGAAATTCAACCAAATGTCAGAATTTAATCAGTGCGCATGCCACCTTCACCCTGGGGGGAGGAGAAGTCCCTGAGGACGCCAGATGCCCAGTACAACCAGAAGTCCATCAAGACTCCAGAATCTGATTGTTGCCTATTCAGCTGGATCCAGCTATAATTCTGTGTCCAGGTCACTTTCTGTAAATACAGGTATTTGTTTTAATTGTCCCTACCCAGTCCCTGCACACCTCCTCCGTGGCCAAAATCTGTGTGATGCTCTTCAAAAACTAGCATTAAGTTCCAAAATGGTCTCCTGTTCCTTCACTTGAGTGTAAAGACAGGGGGAACCCCCAGACAGCTCACTATGAATAGCTGCATGGCTCCAGTTTTTATCTACAAAATAATTAGATAATTTTAAATCACTTGGTATATCCGCATTAGGGACTTAAAAAAATTAAGTGCAAAGTTGAGCATTTAAAGCAGGGGTTCTATAGACAGGTTCACAGATACCTTTGAAAATTTAGAGGATGCTCTGGGCTCTATCCTAAGAAGGATATCCAAATGCACACATCCACAGAAAGTCAACACTTCTTACCCGACTCCAGGGAATTTATGGATCTCCCCAAAGACCACCCACAGACCACAAGTTAACCAATCCTGGCTTAGAGTAGGTCTGTGGCCCTTTTGTGTGGACACTTGCTTTCATGGGTCTACCACCACAAAAGGCCAGGTCTGAGACTAAAGCTACACATGATGTTACCACAGCGCTTGAAAAAGCAGGCTTTCTTTGGGAAATTCCAGAAACATGGAAGAATGTATACTTTCCAAGAATGTAATTTTAAGTTCTAGCTGAGACACGAAATATCTCAGATTTAGTTAAGACACTTGGTAGAAAGGAACAAAGTATGTCGGTTCCCTTGACCCATGACTGGGCACCCTAGGCCTGTTCCAAGGAAACCTCTGGATGCTTCTTTGTGTTTTTGGCCTTCAGGCCTTAGTTCTTCTACAAAAGGACTTGAAATGGTTCAAATGATTTCACTCCCATATAATGTATGAAATGAATGAACACTAAATCATGGAGCTCTGACAAAGACTCAAGCTCCTGGGGGGAAAGGCATGAAGGAAGGCCCTGGGGACACACTGTTCTCCTCTCTCTTACCCCCACCCATACAGAAGCTCCAGTGGCCTTCCCTGGCTCCGCGGGGCTATGGTGAGGACAGGGTTGTCCTGTCAATACTCAGTCACATGTCACCTAGGCGTGTATGACCTTAGAGGAATTCCGCCGTGTCACAGCCCTCCATGAACACTCACAGTTCTTCTCCACAGAGGCGGATGGGGAGTAATGGTGGCCGAGAGGTGCCCCACCTTTGGACACAGAATTTTGGGGGCAGGAGAGGGGTTGCTGCAACTAGAAAACCCTCCCAGGATTCTAGTGTCTGCCGCGCCCACGATCCCTGGGGTGGGTGTCATTACTGGTGTTCCTCAACACAGGTGACGGGAACAACGATACACACACTGTGGTGGGTCAGGGAGGAGAAAGGTGCCAGATCCACTGGTATAAGCTCACTGCATCCAAAGGCAACTTAAAAATACTGATGCATTTCAAAGAGCTGCTCAAGACCTAGCTTCCAAGGCAGTGCCCTCTGAGCCTTTCAGAATAGTAGTTCAAGCTTTCAAAGATTCAATATATCTCAATATGTCTCAATAATGTGCTTTTTTAAAAATCCTTAAACCGATTTACAAGAAAATTCTTATTTGCACACTTTTCACCTTCAGTATAGTGTAACTCCTTGCTTGGAATCATGATTGTTTCCTTGGTGTTGACAACTCACCCTTAAAGAAGGCAGCAGAATGGGACTGATCACCATATCAGCATTTCTGGAATTTCCTGAAGCTAAAAGAGTGCCAGAACGTGACACGGCGTGACTTTGTTTCTAAAAATAGCTAAGGAATCAAAGCATTCCAGTTATTAAGGTTTAAAGAAAAATGAGAAGCGATCCATTTCTCTCTCAGATCCACCAACAACACAGGGACTGCACTTCTGAAGTCTTCGCCTGAAAGCTAGTGTTAAAGAAATCACTGGGGAGGGAGGACCAGCGATTCCAAAAGGAAGAAACACAAATGCATCTGAAACAGTCGACCAAGACCCACGTTTCGAAGGTGGCACGCTGAGCCTTTTCAAATAGCAGGTCTATTTCACCCACAATTATGACTTCCAAGGCCCTTGGAAATTCTAGCAAAGCTCACTGCACACAAGGAAGGACGTCACCTTTTCCGATAGACCATCATCTACAAATGAACGAGCAGAGAGTGTGTTTGAACACGTTCCCCCCAGAATGATGAGGGGACATGGGAGCTCAGAGAAGCAGGAAGCGTCTGATCTTTCTTCTGTAACATGGGCCCTACACATCACAACAGACCCAACGGGAAGCTTGGCTGCCAACATCTGTCTAGAGCAGTGGTTTCCAAACTTGTTGGTCTCACCCTTAAACAATGAGGACCCTAAAGAGCCATTTTTTTCCATCTGGGTTATACCTATTGATATTTACTATATTAGAAATTAAAGCTGAGAACTTTAAAATATTTTGTAATTCACTTAAAATAACTATATTTCATGTTATCACAAACAACATTTTTATGAAAAATAACTATTTTTTTGTTTCTTTTGGAAAACAGTTAACAGTGGCATGGTTTTACTTTCTTGAGGATCTCTTGAATGGCTGGCTCAACAGAAGACAGCTGGATTCTCACAGCTGCTACTCCTTCATTCTGTTTCCATATATGGTTCTAGATGAAGCACACGAAGAACATCCTTCCTTCAGTGACTGTGGACATTCTTCTTTGGTACTAACGTCAGAACTCGACAAGAGGTAGCTTCTACAGGACAGCGGTGATGTGGATCCCGAAAGCCTCACAAAGAACTATTGGCACTGCTACATTAAAAGCCATCAGTCTATCTCACATTTTCAATTTTTACCCAAACATAACTTTGTAACTTTATATGCTGATCATCTGGAAAATATTAGTTCACTGAGCTATGCAAATCTTCTAAATATTTATACATTTCAAAAGTATATTATCGAAATTCACATCAGCTAATACAATATTGACTGATACGGGTAGAAGATGTTTTAAATATCGAGAAGCTATCAGGCTCATGGTGGTATGTACCAGCTTCTCGGAATTCTAATTTTCATTTGAAAACTCAGATTTTATCACTGGAAGCAAATATCAGCTATTTTCCTAGAAGTGAGCGACTCACTCTGTTCACCTGAGAAACCTTCAGCCAAAATCCAAGTCTGGGTAAACAGAGTTGGCCTGTCAGTTATCCTTTCAATGGTGAAATGGTGTTTCATGGAGAAAGCGGCTACTTCAGCTGGCAACTCAATCACACAACATGTGCTCCCTTGAGAAAACAATCCAGTTCCGGCAGTGGCAGAGTGTTCTGTGCACACTTTGCAAAGGAGAGGCGTTGAAGGGTCAAGATTTTGATCAAATTAACAGTGTTTACTGCTTCAACAGGGACATTCTTAGATGAACCTGTTTTCCCCTGCAATTGCATGGGGATGAGGAACACAGCAACAGCCAGCACTGCCTGGTGCCCAGGGCAGCAGTTTCAGCCCCATCACCTTCGTACCGCCTGTGTAAACGCCAGCAGTGAGAAAGGCAAACAGGTCTTGGGAGTAATCATGGTGCAAACAGTTTGGTCTCAAGGACACCTGGCCGGTGTCGCAGAACGCACCCCGAGAACTCTGGTCCAGGGCGCGTTCTCCTGGGGACAGAGGGCGGAGAGCAGCCATGGGCCCACACGTGCCCAGTGACGCGGGTCCCTCACAACTGGAGGGCTCCAGCCCAAAGTCTGTTCCACTCCTTTCAAGACATTCGAGATGTGCTTCCCAAGAACTGCTTGTATACCTTCCATAATAAGCATACTGGGTTTGGCATTTTCAAAAACTAACTGGAAATGGTCACGGTTCAGAAAGTGGCTGCCCACCACACACAGGAAAGGTCCTGCCCACACCCGCCTTCTGCCGCGAGGGCAGCTGCTACGCGAAACCCTGACCAAATCCACCCAATGAGGAACCACAAACGCCTTCCTACAGAAGCACTGAGCCTGGCCCACTCATCGCTTAGGCCCAAACAACACTTCCAACCACTGTGCCCTTTTCAGACGCTTTCTGTCTAAATGGCCGTTCTGTCTGGACCAAGCACCCCTCAGATTCGCAACGGTAGTTTGCCCAGCTTTCTTCCATCAGCTGCAGAAGGGACGCAGGAACACCTCACCAAGTTTGTTAAACTGCACACGGCACCAACGTACCCTCATAAGGGCCCTTTTGGTAATAAAATCAAGACTGTGATTGCTGGTACAAGATTCATAGCGCTTAGAGTGCCAGTAAACTGTGGATTGTGAATCCCTTAAATGCTTGTATACCCTACCTTGCTGTATCTTAAAGGCCAATATCAGAATTTTTATGGAGAGTTTCTAGCCTCTCTGAGTTTTTCATTAGGCTGTGAATGGTAAATGACACACTTTTCAAAGTTTATGTTCCTTTTCTGGGCCAGATCCACAAAAATAAGATTCCCACTTTCTTGCCTCCACCAGCAGTTCCATGGCTAGAAATGATTCTTTACAAAATAGGAAAAGATTCTTATTTTGCTCTGATATAGATTCACAAAATACAGAGAAAAATTTGCTCACCTTGTATCCAGTCGCTTTGTTTATTAAAATTTAAATAATGCTGAGTTAGTCATCTGATGAATCAAACTTCTAAACACAAGTTTTCAATCCATGTAGAACTACAGATTCTAGGTAATTTTCAGGGAAAAGTTCATATAGACACATCTCAGTTTACTGAATGTACTCAAAGCAATTAAACTGTAAAGTGAACTATGTTTTTACATTAAATTTTAAATTATGTATAAAAATGTGTTTCCACATAAGATGCCAACAGGCTGATGAGAAACCTTCAGGTGAGGAGTGAATAACAGAGAACTGGCATGTGAGGCATGACGGGCCGTCAAGCACTAGGGTGGTCCTCACCTAGACGGGGGGCTGGGCCGTTCAGGTGGAGAGATCACTCAAGGGGCTACCTTCCACCTTCCGGGGACACACAAGTGAGGCCTCAGACGGGGTGCCAAATGGAACACTGACCGACAGGGCCTGGCAACCCGTCCACTGGGAGAAGTGAGGAAAAGACGACGGTGAGGGGGGAAGGATTGGAAGCCCTGGTTGAGGGCAAGGGTGGAGGAGGTCAGGCTGCTGAGTGTCAGGCAGGGCTGCAGGCCCAGGGACGGACTGCAGGGTGTGGCCTTGTCACAGGGCCTGGCCTGTTACTTCTTCTCCGACTTAGGTTACACCGCTGTGAAAAATTTCCAAGAACAAGATTTTTCAAAGCTGCCAAGATTAAAGAGAAGGTTCAGTTTTGACTGTTTTATACACTTGGTAGAGGCCACAAGTAGCTTGCGAATGTGACCATCTTATTTCACGCCATGCAAGCCATAATGCAGGTAAGGAACCAAACTCCACCTGGTCTGGCTTATGAAATTCCAGAGGCCACAGGTGGGCTGCACGTGTGCTCCGTGGTGATCTGCGGGAAAACCACGTGTCCGCCAAGCAGGCCCCATCTGAGTTCCCCCAGTGCCCTAAGACATGGCAAGACAGCAACACCATGGGAGGCGCCAGGCTGCTCAGAACACCTGCAGCAGGTCCACGCACAAAGTCAACGTCAGGGGCAGAAATGGACCGAGGGCATGGGTGCTGAGCCTGAGCACTGTGAGGCCTGACCCCCGACTCCTTCTGCAGGCACCCCTTCCGCACCCAAAACGTACTCAGTGCTACAGGGACCTGTCAACTCAGGGGGAGGAGGGGCTGAAGAAACGTCAGCAGGCAAAAACATATAAAAAGATAGGCTTTTCCCAGCCTTCAACAGACCCAGAGCAACACAATTAAAACCAAGAGTGAGGCAGTATCCAGAGCACCGGAGTTTAAAAGCAGTGGCACCAGGCTACGGCTGCAAACACTGACAATGGAGCCTCCCCTCTCCTGACCGTCTAGGCTAGTATCTCCTGGACGCTCTACAATTCTCTCCATTCGTTAAGCTCAGCACATACATACGTGTGCATGCAACGCTTAACACAGTGAGTATAAAAGCAGTAGGAATTACTGAGCACTTGCTGGGGAGCATGCGTGATGCTGAGGGTTTCCCGAATACCGCAACAACCCCGCGAAGCAGGTGGGCTACTAGCCACCACTTCGCAGGTGCGTGAGTGAGGGGGGAGGGCTGAGGAAGCTGGCCGTGACCACAGGGCTGGGTCTCGGGCCTCAGGGCCCACGTCCTCACAAGCACCGTCAGTGGAAACTGTGCACTGCCTCTCAGCCACGCTGAACCACGTGCCTCCTCTTCCTGGGCGTGTGGGCGTGATCACGTGGGTGTGGCAGCATGGTAAGAATACGACAAAGAAAGGAACAGGGAGCTACAAGAGGCCAACATAAACAGGTGAAAGCAAAACATACTTTCACTTACAGCAAGTTTTTAAATGAGGTGAAAAAATGCATATTCTATTCCCTCTCTACTTCTGCAAAACAAATTACCACAGACTTAGTAGCCTCCAACAATACAAATTTGTTATCTCAATTTCCACGGCTCAGGAGTCCAGGGCAGGGCTTCACCAGGCTAAGATCAAAGCTGAGCTACAAGTGTGACTCTCAGCCTGCTGAGCCCCAGAGAAGTCTTCTCAACTCACGGGCTGCTGGCAGAATTCACTGCCTTGCAGCTGGAGGGCGGAGGGCCCACCTTCCTCTTTGCCATTAACCAGGAACCACTCTCAGCTCAGGAAGGCCACCTGAGGGTCCCTGCTGGCAGATCCTCCCCCCTCAAGAACATAAGTATGCTGAGGCACACAGGCAGGCAGAAGCACACAGGAAGTCACAGGAAGTTTCTGACTTCCTCGGTCTCTGATCCCAGAACCCTTTGAAGATCACACCCAATGAGGACAGGCCCACCCAGGATAATCTCCATTTTGATCAGCTCAACTGATTAAAGACCTTAATTATATCTGCAGGAATCTTTCCCTGTAATCATGGGAGCCCTACCCACTGTGTCCCACTGTGTCCACAGCTCCTACTCACACTCAGAGAAGCAGTCATACAAAGGCACGGATCACTGAGGGTCGTCTCAGAATTCTATCAACCACACACATGAAACCATTTAGAGAATGAGAATCAAGATAAAAACTGAAGAGCTAAAAAGATACCAGTTAGATGTATAGATTAAAAAAAGCTAAGAGAAAATGTTACCTGAGCATTTCTGAGATGGAACTGTAAAATTATTTTCTCAGAGTTTTGTAAATTTGTGCCATAGATATATATTAATGTTATTAACTCATGGGGGCAGGGATTTTCTATTAAAAGTACACTATGCTTTTTTGAAGATCTCCTTGGAGTTTATTCACAGTATGTGGATGCTCTTACTGTCCGAAATAGCACAGCACCATAACAACTGCTCCTTCTAGCCGAGATGAGGAACGGGGCAGGGTTTTTACTCTGGCTTTAAAAAGCTAAAAAACAAACAAAAACCAGGCAAAAGACATGAACAATGGTTTTCCAGACACTGGACAGCAGGCAGTGAGGGTCAGTAACCCGTGAGAGACAGGCAGCAGACAAGGAGAGCCCTGAGACTGTTCTGGCTGTGACTCTACCTGGAGAGCTTCCAGGCTGTGGCAAAGGCAGAAGGAAGCCGGGCAGAGCCCAGAGGACTCCTGAGTGGAAGAGACGGAGCCCCGGTGCAGGGAGAACAGAGCGGTGAGAGCCGGCAAGGGAGAGTCTGCAAAAGGGGAGCCGCACAGAGGGAACTCCAGAGGCGGGCAGAGGCCCTTCCAGTATCCACCGGAGGGCTGACAAGCAGATGCCGATAAGGACAGAGCCACACGAAGATTAATTAGCAGGAGCACTAGCAGTAATCGGACTCACCTTCTCCCACTAGGTGGGAAGGACACCACAGAATTCACAGGACCCTGGGTACAGTGCTCAAGAGTCTTGCCTCGATGGTGGGGAATAAGGAGCCCTGGACGAAACACTACTCTAGTTCCGACGGACAACTCTTAAGGCAAGACCCCAAAGGGTCAAACGGTTTTCATGTAACCTACATGCACTTCAGAACAAAGCTAAAGAATATGAAATATATATATATATATATATATATATATATATATATATATATATATATATCTCCAGCACTCAGCCAAGTAAAATTCACATACAAAGCAGCCAATTAAAAACTGCCAGAGAGGCATAAAAGGAAGAAAATATGCACCACAGTGAGAAGAAAAGTCAACCAAAACCAACCCAAAGCTGACACAGATGGGAGAATAAGCAGACAGGGATATTAAACAGTCATTCTAACAGTATTCCATGTCAAAAAGGTAAGTAGAAAAATGTGAGATATAAAAATGACAAATGGGGCTGTTAGAGATGAAAATTATAATGTCTGAGAAGAAAAATGTACTGGTTGGAATAACAGATTAGACAATGCAGATGAAAAAGTTAGTGAACCTGAAAACAAACTATCTGAAACACAGGAAAAAAAAATTAAACCCAAAATATTAGGGAACTTTGGGATAACTTAAAATAGCCCAACATATACGTTAACTGGAGGCTCTGAAGCACAGGACAGTGGAAGAAACAAAAAGTATTTTTAAAACTATAGTCAAATATTTTTCAAATTCGATGAATCTATAAACCCACTAAACCAAACTCAATGAAACCCGAGAAACACGAACAAAACTACACAAAAGCATAAAACAGTCAAGTTGTTCAAAACCATTGATAAAGAAAATCTTTTTAAAAGCTGGGTGTTAGGGGTGGGGCGGGGTTTGCAACATCTGAAACAAAGATAAGGATGACACCAGATTTCTGATCAAAAACAATGCAAGCCAGGAGACAGTGGAAAAAGAACTTTAAGAAAAAACTCAACTTAAGATTTTATGCTCAGCCAAAAACTTTCAACTGTTAAGAGTAAAATACTTCTCAGACAACAAAAACTAAAAAATTATATATATAATATAATTATACATAATATATTGGGTTGGCCAAAAAGTTCTTTCGCGTTTTTCTGTAAGATCTTTTGTGTGTATGTTTGTATATGTGTGTGTGTGTTTGTGTGTATCAACATAGCCATCCATCTCCAGGAGACCCCCCCAACTAGAAGCAATGTTACAGTCCTCTAGGCAGAACGAAAAGGACTCTAAAAAGAAAGGATGTGGAGGAACTGGAATTCTCACACACTACTGGTAGGAAAGCAAAATGATACAGCTACTGTAGAAAACATTTTGGCAATTTGTGAAAATGTTAAACAGCCCCTGATCATATGATCCACTCCTAAGTGATACAAAAGGATGTCCATACAAAGACACATACCAATGCCCACAGCAGCTTTATTTGTAACAGCCAAAACTGGGCGAAAACCCCCGCTGTACAACGACAGATGCACGATAAACACATTTCATACCCCTATGATGGAACACTACCCAGCAAAAAAAAGGAATGAACTACTTACTGATACACACCACGTAGGTAAATCTCAAAATAAGTACGCTGGAAGAAGTCAGGTGAACTACATGGTTCTTCTTATAAAGTTCCAAGACTTTACGTAGGTAAAACATACATAATGCATATATATAGTCCATTACAGACTTCCAGAAAATTCAAACTAACATGTACTGAAGGCAGATCAGTAATTGCACAGGGATATAGGGATGCAGTAGCAGGGAGGGGCAAAGGAGGGGATTACAAAGGTGCTAGACGGGGTGATGGAAACGTTATTTTGCTTGTGGTATACATGCCCAGTTATATCAAACTGTACACTTTAAATACAGGTACTTTTCAATGTCATTTAGATCTCTGAAATACTGTTTCTGAAAATGTAAACAGCGTACCACGTGTGCCCCCTGTGGCCTTCTACAACTGTGATGCCCAGCAAGTAGCCCGGTTTTCAAGAAAAATCCCGCTCATCATTCCCAGCTCCATTATTTGCCTCTATTTTACACAATAAGACACCATTTCACACTCACTATGATGGTTAAAACCAAAGAGACAAGAACAAGTGTTGGTGAGTATGCAAAAAATCTGGAGCCCTCATATGCTGCTGATAGGAATGTTACATGGTGCAGCTGTTCTGGAAAACTATTTGGAAGCTCCTCAGAATGCTAAAGGCAGACTCGCCATGGGACCCAGCAATTCCACTCCTAGGCATTTACCCAAAGGAAATGAAAACGTACAGACACACGGAATATTGCCCAGGAATGTTCACAGCAGCATGATTCACAAGAGCCGAAAGGTCCATCAACTGACGAACAGATAAAATGTGGTACAGCCACGCAACGGAATACTGTTCATAAAAAGGAATAAAGTATTGATACATGCTACCACATGTATGAACCTTGAAAACATTTAGATGAAAGAAGGCCAAATACTGTATGATTCCATTTATGTGAAATATCCAGAACAGCCAAATTCACAGAGACAGAAATAGACTAGTGGTTGCCGCCTGGGACCAAGAAGAGAGGAAACAGGGGCTGCTAAAAGACAAGAGGGTCCTATTTTGGGGTGCTGGAATGTGCTAAGATTAGACTGTGCTAATGATGGACAACTCTGTCAATATATTAAACACCACTGAACTGTATACTTTAAATGGGTGTGTTTTAGGATATGTAAAATATCTCAGTATAGCATTAAAACCTTAAAAATTACATCTCATACAAAAAAGAAGGTAAAGATGAAGAAGCAGCCATGCACGCTTAATTAAATGTGAAATCTCCTGATTTTTATGTGTTGGCAATTAAAATTTAAGATGTCTGCCAGGCCCCAGTGGGCAGGCCAAATATGACCTACATGCTCCATCAGGCCTAGTGGAGCAAGCACTCGCCAGTTTTCAGGGCTACACTATCTTTTCATGAGCCGGAGGGCACAGTTCTCTGGTTGTTTCTCTATAAAACCCCCTCGCAACTGTGTTCTCTAATCCTACGAAGAGTATCTTCCTTGCCTATCTTAAGATGACTCTGCACACCTCACCCTCGATCCATTCCCTCCCCCGTCTCTTCTCCACCGTGGTCGGCACTTTGCCATCCCTCCCGTGCACACGTTACCTTCTGCTCTGCGTCAGAGGTTCCCTGACTCCATCCTATGCCAAGTTTTGGCCTCACCCAGCCAGCTCCCACCACGGGGGGGTCGTACCTGTCCTCTGTGCCACGCCAACACACGAGTACATCCTGTATCCCTTCTTTCTCCTCCCAGCTCCTCCAAAGAAAAGTCAAGGTTGTTGGTTTGGTGGGTTTCAAACACACAGCAATCCCATGTAACGCGGGGCTCATCTGCTGGATGGAATACTCTTCCCCCACTGGGAATGGGAAGGAAAGTGCTGGCAGCACAGAAGGGTACGCACAGACAGAGAGATACATCCCTGCTTGAAGGCCCCGCAAACAGCCCTGCTACCGGCGCGCAGACACAGGGGTCCTCCCCCGTGGAGAGAGGGATGTTGCCAGACACAAGTAAGAAGAAATTCTGAAAAAATTTTCAGGGACGGGACCAAAACCGCGACGCTGGGCTGCAACCTACCAGGAGCAAGTCGTGCTCTTTACCACGTGAGGAGAGCCTGCGCCTCCGCCTCCAACCTGGAACTACAAAAGCCAACAGACCAAACCTGACCTAAAACACATCTACAGCTTAAGGAAAAAGAAGAAACAGGCAAGTATCTGCCTTACAAAAACATCTGACTGGTAAATAATTAACTGCATCTATAAATTTCCAAGGAACCCCAACCAGACTACCTCTAAAAACAATGAATTAGGTCCTCAGATGATAATGGGACTTTTCGCTGTCTTTATTTTTATGCTGATTTTATAATAATTGTTTGTTGTTAGATGAGTTAAATGTTTAGCTATTTGAATCTCCATCTGATGTTAATTTAACTTATTATGACACATTAAATCAAGTACACCCAAGGCAATTTTACAGTAGCTTCCAATACATTGTTTACTATTGTTTGTCCTTATTTGAGGAAGCCACACAGACCTCTTTTCTCCCCGCTGTAATGGAGGGAAGACAGCCTAGCAGAAAGATATAAGATTTTTTTTTTCCCCCTCAAGACTGTTCATCTTTTGTGCTGGCAATCTGTCTTTGAGGAAAGATAGAATAAAGCCGATATTGAGGTATATCAAGTGATTCAGTGCTAGCACCTCTCAAAACCATGATCAATATTCTCATGTTTTTAGGACTGTTTTCAGTCATAAATATCCTTCCTCTGAAAAAAGAAATAATTGTCCTTTTGGTCAACAGTCCCTGCAGTCGATGTGACGTCGGCAGCAGCCATGCTGGCCTGGTCGGGCTCGGGTGCGTGGAGGAGCCATGCTGTCAGTGCAGGAGGGCCACGGACATGCCAGTGCGTTACAATCTAAATGCTTCACTCAGGGAGGGAAAACTGCCAAGAGAATATAAATAAAGAAGCAGCAGTGATGGGGAAGTTTTTTATTCTGAAGCGTCACATCATCTGCATTAACAACTGATCCCACCACCTACTTCTTCCCTCTCGGCTCCACCAGAAAATGAAAGACTGACTATCATTTGAAAATAATGTGCAACATCCTTTTATAAATTAAAATCTAAATATCGAGCAGAGGTTGCATGGAAAAGAAACTTTTAAAAAGCACACAAATGTTTTAAGAAGTTAACTTTACCAAAACACATTCAGCGTTACATCACTTACAATGTAATCTTTTAAACGCCTGCCAACTACCTATTGGAAGTGGAATGCTGCAATCAGTACTATTCACCAACAACATGCCCCTCTCTCATCAGCTCAGTCACAAAACCCGAGCACACGGCTGCTGCGAGACCACCAGTAGGGGGCGGCCCTGAGCACACGGTCAGCAAGAGACCTGTAGGACGATGGTCATCACTGCTAGGCACCATCGTAAGGATCCTCTATGTCCTCTGTAAACAGACTAACTTCCAACACTCGTGATAAAAAAGGAACCATTTAAAATGAACATTAAAAACAAACGTTCTCTTGGGCTCCCCTGGTGGCACAGTGGTTGAGAGTCCACCTGCCGATACAGGGGACACGGGTTCGTGCCCCAGTCCGGGAGGATCCCACATGCCGCGGAGGGGCTGGGCCCGTGAGCCATGGCCGCTGAGCCTGCGTGTCCGGAGCCTGTGCTCCGCAACGGGAGAGGCCACAGCAGTGCGAGGCCCGCGTACCGCAAAAAAAAAAAAAAAAAAAGAAACGTTCTCCCTCCCCTGTCCTCAGCAGGTCTGCGCCTCACCTCAGCGGACATGAGCACATGCTGAGCCATCTCTGCTCCCACCCTTTGTAGGGCCTTATTTTATACACAGGCACAGTGCCTCCCACAGAATGTCAGTCATGCATTAAATTAAAGAGAAAACTGACTGACTACATTTTCATACTTTTTTAATTTTAAGGATTGAGACTGTTGGAAGATAAACTGGTGTTTAAAATATTCAGCCAAAGAATCTCACTGAAACGGTTTTATTTCCAGGAGGATGGGGACACAACCATCGTGTGTGTTCACATCACCACAAAGTGATGATGAGCCTTATTACAAAGATTTTATGATTCCTAGAGACTGCTCTCAGCGTTTAGAGAGACAAAGAAAAACAATTTTCTTAACAGTCGCAGAGGTTTTTATTCTGAGAAGAGTCTGCACGTTGGCAAGTAGCAAACATACTCATTCCGACATTTAGATTCTGAGTGCCGGCGTCTTCTCCACTGTTTCATCAGAAATCATGGCTTCACTCAAACTAGAAGTAGATGGGAGTAACACAAAGGTGACTGACATAAAACATGACCTGTTTTGTGGAAGACGATACCAACGATCTGGGGTCATAAGGCACTGGGGAACGAGGTCCTATTCCCCAAGGACTACCACCGGCAGGGAAACGGGGCCCCCAATCCCTACTGGGCCCCCGTGACCGCTCAGAGGGCTGGCCACTGAGCCCCACCACGTTCTAGTGCCCACAGTCCACGTAAGGATGCTTCTGGAGCTCAACACATTTTGGAAAAGAAAGCGAGGTCCCCAAGCTGTGTCAGCAGAACCTGTTAACCACAGTCTGAACCCAGCACCCGTCAGCACCTGTTTACCGCAGTGTCTGTGGGACACGGTGCTCCGGGTAACAACCAGGGGGTCACAGAGAGGGCCGCCACCGGCAGTGGGGGACTTCTGGGAAAGAAGGACCTGGATGCTGCACTGCACTAACTGTGTGTGTGAGAGAAGCAACTGAGTAAAGCAGGAACCGACATGTCTACGCTCCACCCTACACCTCTCTGCGCATATACCCTGACAGGGTGTAGCCCGTACTGCCAAGAATGGAGCCAGCGGTGGAGGGGGCCACTCCAGTGACCAGGGCGCTATACACTCAAGTCTGGCGGCCACGTGACGGCCTCAGCTCTCGTGGGGATGCACAGGCTGTGGGCATCTTCTCCACCCGCCTTTCCAGGGTTCCTGCCCGCAAGTACCTTCGGGCCTAGAAGAAGGAATAAACAAGTAACCCAGTTTCTCACACACTATGGAATTCTGTGTTTAGGCGAGACCACCAAGCCACAGTCCTCAGTGGATCGTACTTGGGCTCTTTCAGAGCTGTTTCCCTCCTCTGGCTTTAAAGTTCTAAGGTTCTCTGACAAGTAGGTCTTTTTCACCTACTTTCAAAAGGTCACAGCTACCTTCTGGACAGATGACAGTGCTTGAAGCCTGGGAAGCTTAGTAAATGGGAGGTTTGTGTACTTTAGAGGAAAAAGAGAAGTCAGGCCCCAGCACGGCCACCAGGCAGGGCTCCTAGGGAAGGTTTCCTCCCAGCACTGCTGAGCCCAGGGGGAGAGCCTGGGGTGCCGAGGTGCCCCCAGGACCTGGCCCAGTGCCAAGAACGGCCTGCCATCTGCTGCCTTTTTACTTCCAGCAGCCCCCCTATGAAGGAAGGACTATTATGCCTGCTTTATGGGAAGGAACACCAAAATGGACAGGCTAACTTCCCAAATCGCAAGTTGAGCTGTACCCTCAACTAAGATCCACAATATGGGCAAAGGTGAAATACTCCTCAGAGGAAGATGGTTTCTTAACATATAATACTAAGCCCCTAAAAGAAGATACTCAAAATCACCAGCCAAAGCTTCTTCTGCGCCACCCCTTTAAAAACACAGACACCCACCTAAGATGATTATGCCTCACCTAAGGGTAACTAGCAAAGATGTCTTAATGACCGCGTCCTCCTACAACTCCCTAATGCCTTAAAAGTTCTTCCAAAATGATGAAGAAGATGCATTTCACTATACAGCAGAGGAAAACACCCATGTGTCAGGAAGCCTATTTAGCAACAGAGCACAAGCTGACAGTTTCACCTGATGCTTTCTTTCATCATCCCATAGAAAGGAGTCTGGACATGAGCTGGAGGGGCCCCACCGGGACTTGGCCTCGGTGCAGGTCAGCACAACGCGGCTCTGCTTGTAGTGCCAAGTGCCCGCAGGGTATGAGGCAGCTAATGAGGGTGAACTCTGCTTAAAACGACGCTCAGGGTACGCCCACTTCTCAATTTTCAGACTGGGGATACATAAACAGGAATCAGAAACAACAGCCGTTTTGTTTTGTTTTGTTTTTCCCTTCCATTCTGGAAACAGCTTAACTAACCTTAATCTCTTGTTTTAACTGAACGTGGAAAATTAAGACTTTACATCATCCTACTCCATAGCCTATTAAAGATATTTAAATCATACTAATCATTCTAACAGATTTGGATGACTTAAATCATCCTAACTTACTTACCCACTAAGTTTCAGCACTCCTCAGACAAAAAAGAACTGAGGTACTTTCTAATATACACAGTTTAAGGTTACAACATGCTTAAATGAACTAATGTTTACAAACTCACCAATGGCCAACGTGAACAGCACTTTAAAGTTTATAAAATGCCTTAAACATTATCTCATTAAGAGGTACTCATTCCAGAGTGATGACTAAACAGGGCTTTAATATTATTTATGGTAAAACTGATACAACTTGGGAGAGGTGGTGGTAAGGAGAGCAGACTGAGAAATGTTTTTAAGTTGCACAACAATGCTTGCTAACTTTATGTAAGCTCCGATTACATGAAAGACGATCTACAAAGTCATTTCGGTGCATGACAACTTTGCAAGATTGTCTATTATTTCCGGTTGCAAATGGGGAAAGTACAGAGCAGAGACTCAAAGAAGCACCTGAGATCATGCCAGGTGGCTGCCAGGATTAAAATTCACAGCCTGGTGCTTTCCTCTCTCCCATATATCAGACAGGTCCATAGCCTGCCCATTTAACAGATCAGTTATCTGCTGGAAATAAGAATCTTAATTATAAGAGATTTGAGAGAGATGACAGAAAAAACTGGCTTTGGAATAGCTACGAAGGCAGCCAAAATTTTTTTAAAGCTCTAACGTGGGAAACCTAGTAGGAAAAACTAGCTCTGCGGAGGACGTTTACAATAATGGCTCAGCACCACTGTGTACAAACAAGAGTTAGAGCAGCACCCAGTAAGACCTCCACAAACCCTCACAACGCACTACTGTGATCCACCTTCTACAGACAGAGAGAGTCAAGAGTCAAGGCAGAGAGATACTGGACAACCCACTTCACAGGTTACACAACTAAAAAGTGGCAGAACCAGGATTAGAATCCAGGTCGGCCTGCAAACAGTTATTACAGAGAAACAGTTATTACAGAGAAAAATTCTAATGCTTCTTTTATCCCCAACTATGCTTTATGTACATATATTTGAGAATAATAACTTGTTAGAATATGACAGTCATGTATGCATCAAAATGCTATATAATCATTCATTAGTATCTTTAGAAAAAGTTCTCACATTTCTCAGAAAAATGTCCAATGAAGTATGAGAATTTGTAATAATCTAGAAGGCAACTTGTTAAATGAAGCTAATTTGCTATCAGGTTAAAACACACTGTGATAGCTGTAAGATGTTTTATGTGAGCCTCGTGGTAACCACAAAGCAAAAACCTATAGTACATACACAAAAGATAAAGGAATCTACGCATACGACTACAGAAAAACATCAAATCACAAAGGAAGAGAGCAAAAGAGGAAGAAAGGAACAAAAGAATTAAAAAACAACCAGAAAACAATTAACAAAATGACAATAGTAAGTCCATACCTATCAATAATTACTTTAAGTATACATGGACTAAATTCTCCAATCAAAACACAGAGAAAAGTTAAATAGATTTTTTTTTTTTTAAAAGACTAAATCACATGCAGCCTTTAAGCCATTCACTTCAGCTGTAAGGACATACAGACTGAAAGTAAAGGGATGGAAAAAGATATTCCATGCAAATGAAGACCAGAAGAAAGCAGGATTAGCTGTACTTACATTACACAAAGTAGACTTTAAGCCAAAGACTCTAACAACAGACAAAGAAGGTCATTAAGGGGTCAGTTCATCAAGAGGATGTGGTATTTGTAAATATTTATGCATCCAGCATTGGAGCACCTAAATTTAGAAAGCAAATACTAGCAGATCCAAAGGAAGAAATAGACAGCAATACAGTAACAACAGGGACTTCAATACCCCACTTCCAACAATGGATAGATCATCTAGACAGAAAATCAGTAAAGAAATACTGGACTTAAACTACACATTAGACCAGATGGACCTAACAGACATTTACGGAACATGCCACTCAACAGAAGCAGAATACACATTCTTCTCAAGTGCACATGAAACGTTCTCCAGGATAGATCATATGTTAGGGCAAAAAACAAGTCTTATTAAACTTAAAAACACTGAAATCATATCAAGCATCTTTCTGATGCTGAAAATTCACAGCCTGGTGCTTTCCTCTCCCCCATATATCAGACAGGTCCATAGCCTACCCATTTAATAGATCAATTATCTGCTGGAAATAAGAATCTTAATTATGAGAGATTTGAGAGAAATGATAGAAAAAACTGGCTTTGAAATAGCCCAAAAAATCCATGCTTTCACAATGGTATGAAACTAGGAGTCGGTTACAAGAGGATAATTGCAAAGTTCACAAATATGTGGAAATTAAACAACATACTCCCGAACAAATGGGTCAAAGAAGAAATCAAAAAAGAAATAAAGTATCCTGAGATAAATGAAAATGGAAACACAACATAGCAAAACTTACAGGCTGCAGCGAAAGCAATCCTAAGAGGGAAGTTTATAGCTACCAACACCTACATTAAGAAAAAAGATCTCAAACAACAACCTACCTTTACACCTCAAGGAACTAGAAAAAGAACGAACTAAGCCCAAAGTTAGAAGGAAGAAAAGATAAAGATCAGAACAGAAATAAGTTAACTAGGGACTAAAAAGACAGTAAAAAATGTGAAACTAAGAACAGATTTTTTTTAGAGAGATAAACAATATAGACAGACCTTTAGCTAGGCTTACCAAAAAGACGTGGACTCAAATAAAACTATAAATTAATGAGGAGACATTACAACTGATACCACAGAAATACAAGGGATAAGAGACTACCATAAACAACTGTATGTTAAAAATTGAACAGATTCCAATTCCTGGAAACATACAAGCTACCAGGATTGAATCATGAAGAAATAGAAAATCTGAACAAACCAATTACTAGTAAAGGGATTGAATCAGTAATCAAAAACCTACCAACAGAGAAAAGTCCAGTACAAGATGGCTTCACTAGTGAATTTTAAAGAAGAACTAATACCAGTCCTTCTCAAATTCTTCCAAAAAACTGAAGAGGAGGGCACATGTCCTCATTTTATGAGGCAAGCATTACCTTGATACCAAAGCCAGACAAGGACTCTCCAAGAAAAGAAAATTACAGGCCAATATCCCTGGATGAACACTGATGGAAAAATCTCAACAAAATACTAGCAAACTGAATCCAACAACACACTGAAGGAATCATTCACCATGATCAGGTGGGGGTTATTCCAGGGATGCAAGCATGTTTCAACATAGACAAATCAATGTGGACCACATTAACAAGATGAAGGACAATGTCATGATCAATTCAACAGATGAGGAAAAAGCATTTGACAAAATTCAGCCTCCTTTTATGATATGATAAAAACTCTCAGCAAACTGGTTACAGGAGCAACGTACCTCAATGTAATAAAGTCCACACATGACAAGCCCGTACCTAACGTCAGACTCAAGGATGAAAAGCTGAAAGCTTTCCTTTTAATATCAGAAACAAGACAAGGATGCCCACGCTCACCACTTTTATGCAACATAGTACTGGAAGTCCTAGGAGGAGCAATTAGCAAGAAATAAAGGGCATCCAAATTGGAAAGGAAGATGTAAAACTGTCTCTGTTTGAAGATGACATCATATTTTATGTAGAAAACTCTGAAGATTCCACCAAATAACTGTTAGAATAAATGATTTCAGTAAAGTTGCAGGATACAAAATCAGTTGCATTTCTAAACACCAAAGATGAACTATGAGAGAGAGATATACTTAATACTGTTAAAATGTCCATCCTCCCCAAAGCAATCTACAGATTCAATGCAATGTCTATCAAAATTCCAATGGCATTTTTCACAGAAATAGAGAGACATTCTAAAAATTTCATAGAATCACAAAAGATTCCAAAAAGCCAACACAATCTTAAGAACAAAGCTAGAGGCATCGCACGTCTGGATTTCAAACTATATTACAAAGCAACAGTAATCACAACAGTATGGTATCAGCATAAAAACAGAATACAGAGGCACATGCATATGTGGTCAATTCATTTTCAACAAAGGAGCCAAGAATATACACTAGAGATAAGACAGTCCCTTCAGTGAATGATGCTGGAAAATCACTGGACAGCCACATGCAAAAGAGTGAAACTGGACCCCTATCTTACATCATACAAAAAAAATCAACTCCAAATGGATTAAACACTTGAACATCAGACCTGAAACCATAAAATTCCAAGAAGAAAACACAGATGGTAAGCTCCCTGATGTCAGTCTTGGCAATGATGTTTTGGATTTGACACCAAAAGCAAATAATCAATAAGCGGGACTACATCAACCTAAAAAGCTGCACAGCAAAGGAAACAGTAAAATGAAAAATGGGAGAAAATATGTGCAACCTACTGAGTGGGAGAAAATATCTGCAAACCACATATGCAATACAGGGTTAATACCCAAAATATACAAGGCACTCATACAACAACAAAACACAAAAACCAAAAAAAATCCTGGGCTTCCCTGGTGGCACAGTGGTTGAGGATCCACCTGCCGATGCAGGGGACACGGGTTCGTGCCCCGGTCCAGGAAGATCCCACATGCCGCGGAGCAGCTGGGCTCGTGGGCCACGGCCGCTGAGCCTGCACGTCCGGAGCCTGTGCTCCTCAATGGGAGAGGCCATAGCAGTGAGAGGCCCGTGTACCGCAAAAAAAAAAAAAAAAAATCCTGTTTTATAATTTGCCTTTGTCAATTATACTTCAGTAAGCTGGAAAAAATTAAGTTATGAATAAACAACCTCCTCACAGTGGAAAAGGCTGCCCAGCATAGGCCAAGTCTCAGTAGTGGTTCTCTCAGAAAGTTACTGTGATTTTACATGGCAAAAAACCCCACAGAAGTTTGTACTTACTTACTCTAAAAGGTCTTTTAAAGTGATATTGTCCCCAAAAGGTCCAGAAGCTCTAGGTGGCTTTCAAAATATTTGCTGAAAGTTTAGTACAGAATTCTCTAAGTGAAGATAATAGTCACAAGTAAATAACCATCCTGAAGGGACAGGGTAACAACTAGAAATTCAGCCAATCCCCAGACTTCAGGGGATGCTTTACTTAGTTGTTTGGGGTCATGTGACATTTTGCTCTTGGTATGCCACTGCAAAACTAAGGACAGTATTGGGTTAGGATTTTTTGGCTTCTTCGAAATTACTTAGAACTGCTTAATGATATAAAAATCTAACTATCAGAATGACAAAATCACTTATTTAGGGATCCAAAGAAAACAGTCTCAATCCAGTGGTCTTGGAAGAATTCTTAAAACAAATGTTAAATAAACTAGACTTTATACTCTTAAAAATGCACTTATCAGATACTGCAAAAAAAAGAAAAATACGGTCAAGGATTAGATAATAAACTACAAAAAAAGTCAGTATGCAGTTTTTTCTTCTTATCTTAATAAAATGTGTGTAGCCAAAGAAGTAGAGTAATTCAAAAAATCTGTGTAAGAATTTGGATGAAAATAAAGATGGGTTCCAACCAATCAAAGATGAAAATGTGAAAATGAAACCTAGAAAGTGGTAGAAAATAAGCATGGATGGCTACCAAAAATACATATATATAATGTTTTATATATATGTGTGTGTGTGTAAATAAAGTCCTTTATAAGAATTCCATGATACTCAGATGCCACAGGGCAAGATTTAAAAATCTGACTACAATTGTACCAATGTTAATCCAATGTTAATTTCTAGTTAATAGTATTGACAAATGTGCCACAGTTATGTAAGCTGTTATTAGGAGACACTGGGCGAACAATGTATTAGAACTCTATGCG
Organism: Hyperoodon ampullatus; assembly: GCF_949752795.1. Lineage (NCBI taxonomy): Eukaryota > Metazoa > Chordata > Mammalia > Artiodactyla > Ziphiidae > Hyperoodon > Hyperoodon ampullatus. The sequence goes on along the minus strand of NC_136914.1, from coordinate 226,831,842 downwards.
CTGTCTTTACAGCTTTTCTGTAAATTGAAAATTCTTCCAAAATAAGAAGTTAAATGAAAATCTGACTATATAAAAAATTAATAAGTTTCTTTAAAAAAAATCCATGGACAATATCAAAATACAAATGACAATCTTCAATATGCAAAACCAGTAAGATACAGACAAAAACAACCCAATAGAAAAATAAGCAAACATTTCACTAAGGAAACATAAATGACCAATAAACATAAGGGAAGATGTTCAACCTCACTCAATTACAATATAAAAAAAATAAACTAATGAGGCAATCTGAAGAGATCTAAGGTTTTAACGCTACTTCTCAGAACTTATTCTCCACAGACTTGCACAAGTACACCAAGATGTCTATATAAAGATATTCCCCCAAAAATGTTGCTTCAAACAGCTCCAAACCAAACAAGGACCAAATAAAACCTAAAGAGACTCTAAACGTACATTAACAGGGGGATTAAGAGGAGAGAAATGTTGGTGCATCATTTAGACACATACATACACAATAAAATACGAATAAGCAGTCATTGGAAAAAACAGCTATCTCAATCATGCTGTGTAATGACTATTTGGTGGCACAGTCTCTATTCCAAATTGTCATAACTGAGAACTGTTTCAAAACGTTTTTTCATATGAAAAATATTGTATTTCAATAGAACATTAATACCCACACCAAGTGGGAAGATCTACTTGTCACCATTTATTTCTGTTAATCAGCATCCATAGCATCCAACATACTCAACTATTATATTTAATTTTAACTTCTGAGAAACTGGGAAGAAATATCAAGCTTTCAGAGAATTAGAGTCAACTGCCCAGAAGACACTTCTAGCACTTCTAAGTTAAGCCTATTACAGGAGGCAGATTTTGACTGACGTGACCAATTAAATTTAAACCGGGGTCTCTTGTAAGCCAACTGATTTAAATTAATTTCCTTGAATTATACATTTTTTGAAAAATAATCTTAATGTGTTCATCAAAGATTGGAAGAAGTGTTAGGAGTACACATATTACGTTACTGTAAGTTCCCCATGACAAAGTTTTAGTGAAATTGTACATTCACCTTAGATTTAACACCACTCCTAACATAACTTGATCTAAACAAATCCCAACTAAAAATGAAACGGGAAGTTAAATGAATGTCCTTTATTTAAAACTCCCTTATCTGAACCAATTTTAAAGAAAACAACACTAAGATTGGAAGCATGGTTTGGATACATTTATTTATCAATCCCAGGTGTACTTACTGTAGGAAGATTATAGCTTAATTAAAGCCCTGGCAGGGTCAGAAATGTCCATATGCAAGATGTTTCCACAGAGTGTCACTTGGGTACAATCAATTAAAATGCACCGTGAATTGTTAAACGGAAAAATCCAAAACAAGAGTCTGTTGTCACACAAGGTTTTCGCATGCGTTAAGAGATTAATTTATATTTTGTTCTGATGCATGCGTGTAACAGTAATATTTATATCAGATATTCATAGCTTACCTAGATGATTGATATCAATTTCTCTTCATAATATGACCAGCAAATAAAACACACAGTGGTTCTAATATAAAGAAATAACATGTGACAAGGTTCCCTAAAACATTTCTATTTTGGACCTCACAAGCTAAATTGCTTTTGCTGGCCCCTTCCACCTCTCAGCATGGTTGACAGACAAATTGATCGAAACATTGGAAAATAATATGCTTGCAAAATTTCTCTGGGTGAGTTTTCAGTCTTGAATTTTTCATACGAGAACGAAATGAAAGATTGCCCCCTTGGTTTTCCCTCCATTACGCGGCCCCATCGTATGTACTACAGAAACATACAATACTTCAAACAGCAGCAATACGGTGTAAACAAAATGTGTAACATTTGTCATGAAACACCCAAGCTGTGTGAAGTTAAGAGACTGGGTAGCAGGCATCTTTGCCCTGAGATTATGTTGTTCAATTATAATGAATTCATACATTTGAAGCTGCCTTAGGGCCTCTCATTAGACGCAGGGATGTTTATTACAGGAAAGATTGCCCGTATCATTTAAGAAGGAAGACGGCTGGGGGATTTGATTAGAAATGTTGACAGGTGAGGTGTGTAAAGAATGTCATTCACTCACATTTTCCAACTTCAACATTAGGACCCTTCATTTTTTATGGCTTCTCTAAAGCCCCTCTGAACTGCAGACGTGGGGAACCAAGAGAAAACTTTCCGTAGAGTGTACCGCACACACTAATGGCATGACCTGATTTCCACGCAACTTGTTACTCCTACGCGTACAGATATCATTTCACAGGCAAAGAGATTATGACAGAAACAACATTCTAATCACACTCAGCCACATATAAGCAAGGATGGAGCGAAAACGTAACTGTCTTCCTGTATTCCATGAACAGACCTTGTCTACAGTTACCGTATCTGCCTCCACTTGCTGTTCTTCAGACACCCCAGGCCCTGAGGCTCTTACAGAATTTTTAAATTAATGTCTATAGCATTAGAGGATAGGCAGAGTCCTCATACATTTAAATTTACACCTCATGAAAATTCTTATTAACTAAATTTTCCCCTCAATACTCGCAGGTCAAGAATCGATGAATAGTCAATTTTTTTCGGTCAAAATTAAACAAATCATAAAAAATGGCATAATTTTCAGCATTGCAGATTAGATTTAGCGGGTAATATCTGCCAGATATGAAAAACAGAACTCATTATGCTGCACTAAAATAATCTGCACTGCAGTATTTTTATTTCACTTCATCAGCTTCACCAGTTTTGATAAGTTCACTACAGTATTTCACAAAATAACTTGGTGTGAAAATAGACTTCACAGGTCCCTGTCCTGACGCCCCAGAATGTGAGGTAACCCTAGGAGGAGGCACGGGCAGGTGGGCCTGGCTGTGCCGGAACATTTGGTAACTTCAAGCACCTCACCTGAAACCACAGGTGCCAAAACCTACAGAACGCTGCACCAACACAAGCCACGGGAACAAAGGTGTTCGATGGATTTCTGCTTTTAAACCAAAATCTTAGCTCAGAATATGAAGGAACAGGATGGCCCTTGGTCCCTACTCAAAACCTTTGATTCCTGTTGTATTTGGACTCCGGTTTAACTAGGAGTCGATGACAGTAAGCCTAATGCCAACCCTCAAAAGCAGCACAGAACGTGTGGCCCGGCAGAGCTGCCGCTACGTGTGGGCACGTGGAGGGTGATGGGCCGCGGGGGACGAAGACAGCCTGGTGAAAAGAAAGGGCATCATCCCCCCTTCAGAGAAGGGAGGCGTGCTTTAGCTTAAGCTCTGTGGTCAGCTGTTACTCACTACTGGGAGTGAGCTGTGTTTAGCACGCAAGGGATGAAACGACGCTCTCGTAAGAGTATCAAAAGGGAAGAAACACAAATGTCTGTGTGACCGCTTCGTTTCCTTTTAAAGCAAAAAGTAACTTACACCCTGCATACACACCTCAGTCATGACTCCTCCGAGGACACCTGTGTCCCTGGCGAGGACAGGTCCTCCCAGGGCGCTTGGCCTGCCTACAGTGGCGCTGCCCAGGACAGAACGCTCGTCCAGCCTGGACCTAAGAATACTTCTGATCAATGTTCAGTCCCTCCTGTCCCCTCCCCCAATGTACGGAGGCCAGTAAGCAAAGGGGTGTCTCATCAACGTGTCCACGAGCCGAAGTTGTTAGCACTCAGCCCAAAGTAATGGCTCTTAGGTGGCCGAGACCACAGATGACAGGAAGGTGGCACAAAACTTACTGGGTGAAGAGTACAAAAGGGTGAGGTTCGTCATGGAGCCAGACAGCAGTGGTGGAGGGACGAGTACCCTCGGACTCAGCAAGCCTGGAAGGTGGCCTTCGACTGGCTTAGCTAGCGGTTACGTAAACCTTTCGGTCAGGCTGCCGACTCTGAGGGCAAGTCTGTGCTGGTTCCTCTTGAGTCCTCCACGGTGTAACGCCGACTAGGCTAGGACAACAACTCTCACCATCACCCTCCCCACAGCGCTGTGTTACTACTACTGCGTCCTGGGCCAGGGGTTTGAAGATGTCACCACATCCGAACCCTGCAAAGCAAGCAGAGCATAGCCTGCCAGAGGCAGTTAGGAGGCAGAGCTGGCCTCGGGCCCAGCAGCCCGACTCTGACGCTCCGATCTCACTCCATGCGCTGCACGTGTTAGAAGACATCGCCAAGGCCTGTCTCACACCGTAACGGTGCGACACAAAGCTAAGTGCAAAATGACCTACAAAACATTGATGATATTTTCTAAGGCAAGAAACAGTGGAACATGTTGAAAACCTGGATTCCAGGAATCTACTCTGAGCAACAGAATATGAAGAGGACTGGGGGGGGGGGCGGCTGCTGCAGCTCTAGAAGGGAGAAGGGGGTTCTCTGAACGTAGGAAACGGGAAGGCACAGCTGGTGACTTCAGTCAGGAGGCAGGATGAAGAGCCAGCAGAGGTGGCTGGAGAGCCGGGGGCCAGCCCGTCACCTTGCTCCGGAAGGCCCTCCGCTCCAGACCCACGGGGGAGCATCCAACGAGGAGGCCGAGGCCGCTCCAAGAAATCGTCCCCCGGGGGCTCATGGTCACAGTGGACTTTGAAAGAGACTTTTTTTAACAGTCTGTAAGAATTGGTCATCAATGGCAAATTTCTATAATGTCTCCCAAGCATCACAAAAGTTCTAAAGTTTTTTTGTTTTTTTAAAATATCATATAATCAAGTTTGGGACCAAGGCAATTTTTTTTTTTTTTAAACAACACAGAGCAGAACACAGTAGAAATTCTTTGGTGTAATTCTTTGGAAATGTCAGATTCTTCCCTGCCTCTCAAATCCTAGGACATCTGTCCCTGCGCAGGGCCCCCTGAGTCCTCAAGTCCCAGGACATCTGTCCCGTGCAGGGCTCCCTGAGTGAGACCTCCTAACAAGGAGGAATGACAAGAAAAAGCAGCCCCAAAGCCCCGGGACATCACTGTTGGCCTGATTTGTAAACCTACTCCCTGTTCAGGGCAGTACCAAAATGGTACTTCAAATTGTGGAAATAACATTATAATCACAGTTCTAAAAAACAAAACAACAACAACAACAACAAACCCTTAAATGAACGCAAGAAACCCAGAGGACACAATGCCAAGTTTCATCTCTCGGGTTCAAAATTTAAAATTAAAGCAAGCTTAAGGTGATGTCTACACATAACAACGGGCCAGTGCTTCCCGGCCCATTCCTGACTTCTCTATTTTTAAATGGTTGGTTTGCATTTCAAGCAGGAGTCTATTTCTCTAAGTCGTTTATTCTGTTTCAGTGTGCCTTAAAAGTGCAACATTGCTTAATATCTGAGAAAAGCTACAACGTGGAACAGTAGCATTCTTAAGTTAGGAGTGACAAAACCGAGAAAACCTCTACAATTTGGCTTCCATATCTCTGAATTGGTATTTCAATGACAGATGTTTGTGGCGGCAAAAACCTCTGTCAGAACAAAATTAGGTGATCTATCATTCTAAGATATGGTCTTCATATACTGTTTACTTGAAGATATCACTTGCCTCAAGCCAATTTTGACCAAGAACATTTTGTGATATGGAAGTGATTTGTATATCATCATTTTTGTGATAAATGTAGCTCTTGAACACAAAATAACCTACCATTCCACAGTATTACAGTTAAAACTCCTACACCAGTAAATCTGCACTAGTGCTTTTATTACTACTAAGATACTGTACCCAGACTCCAGTAGATTTTTTTTTTCCTTGAATAAGGTTGCCACTTGCCTGCCTTTTGGACTGGGTGTAGGATTTTTAATCCACTATCGAGGCCCCCTAAACCCCACCCTCTCCCCAGTTCCTGAAGCTTCTTAGGGACACGGTGCCTTCCTGGAGGGCTCTTAGGGCCCTCGGCGGCAACCGCTGAGCCACCACTGCTTGCTGGCAGGCAGGCGTCTGGGTGAACAAAGCCATTAGCTATCTAGAGAGCCCTCCCCTGGGCTCAGGGTGGGGATATGGGGTGCGGTGGGCAGATGGCTAGGAGCAGTCATTCTTGCGGGGACGGCACTGTCCCTCCAGGTGGCTGTGAAACAAGGTGGTGACTAGCCTGCACTCCAAACACACACAGGGTGGACAGGGCTGGAGGGTGTCAGTGGGGGTCACAGGTCAGAGGAGGCTGAAGCTCAAAGAAAGGCACTTGTTTCTGATGAAAAAGGAAACCAGAGCAGCTCTGCTTATCCTTTTTCCAGATTTCTAAAACCGAAACACCCAAAAGCATGTACTGCCACACTGGGCCAAGGGTTCCGGACACAAGCTTGGGTGAAGCGAAAGCTACCGGCACCATTTATAACAGTTACACTTGCCCGCCAGGCACAGGGGGATGGCCCTTCCCTGGTACCGATCACCAGTGACGACAGATGACTCAACTTGGTACTCAGTCTAGCTGCCCCCAAACCCAAGAGCCCTGCTGCAGCCACTTGCAGGGATGTCAGTCTCGGTGTTGGGCACCCAGGCCCCAGAGCGCCCCAGTCACCCACCCAGCAAGGGTGTGCACGACTGTGCTGTGTGCCGGAAGGACAGCTCACCACCACCGCAACGCCAGATTTACCCAAATATTAGCTAAGTAGCCTATTTCCCCAAAGCCACAGATAATACAGAAAAAAACCCCCCAAAAAACCCCAATGGATTTGTTCATGCCTTATATCCTCAAATCTATCAAGGCCTCCAAGATGCCTCCAAACGTGGGTATGAACTACGGAGCTGCAGCTCCTGTGTCATCCCTGCCCGCCGTCTCAAATTGAGGCTTGAGTGCAGAGTCAGGACACATGTACGTCACGTGCAAGATGCTCGTCATGCTGTGAGGAACTTGGGGCTTCAAGGGGAGGAAGGGGCACGCGTGGCCTCTGCCCTTGCAGAATTCAGCTGGCCAGGAGACAGCGCGGCCAGCTCTTCCGAAAGCTGAGTGTGGACATCAGGTAAGTAGTCACAGACAGTCACGGGTATGAGTGGAAGAGCCTGGGGGACCCCCGTACCATGGAATACCAACACCTAGTGAGGCTTCTTGGTGGTCCTTCAAGGTGTTAGGAATTCCAAGAGGCAGAGGGGAGACAGGAAAGCATTTCAGAAGGGGGCTGGGTGAGCCAAGGCGAGGAGGTGAGAGTGAACGGTGAGTGAACATACAGAGGGGGGCGGGGCGCCGGCAGAGGGGACGGGCGGTGCCATGATGAGATGTGAGAAGGGCCAAAGCGCGGCAAGAAGACAGGTGCGAGCCAGGACCAGGGCACGACTGACTGGACAGGGGGATGTGGACGGAAGAGCGTTTAGAGGCCAAGGGAAGAGCACAGCGGGACACGGGCTGCAGCTCCAGGGCCAGCAGAAGCTGGGGTGGCGCCGTGATGACCCCTCACAAGTCAGGAGCTGCTGCACAGCAACCGCCCCAAACCCAGTGACTTGAAAACCACGACTACCGGCCCCTGCTCTTCCGGCCAGCGGCGTGAGCTGGGTGGCCCCGGTGGCCTTGCCCGGGGTGACACATAGTGGCAGGAAGCCGGCAAGCACCCTGGGGCAGGCAGCCCAACCAGGAGGACCCTCCCTCCCACCCGGCTGGCGGCGCTGCCGAGCCTCCGTCCCCACCAGCCAGTCTCCCGCCTCAGGGCGCCGGCGCAGCTCCTCCCCTGGCAGCCTCAGCGCTCCAAGAAGGTTCCAGCAGAAGCTGCCCAGCTCTGGAAGCCCGGCTCCAACAGCCCCACTCCACAGGCCAGCCCAGATCCCAGGGGTGGATGGACAGAGGTGAGAGCAGACACAGCAGGTCCGAAACTGCTCTCCGTAGCGAGGTCTGCTTGCAGGGCTGGCCCTCGGCGGGCATCAGGGCCCTCGGCTTTGGGGAGGGTGCCCAGCACTCCCTGAACAGAGTGCCTCGCCGTGCCTGCACACGCTGAACAAACCACGTGGCTTCTCACGTGGCATTCACAAACTTCGTGAAGGCTGCTGGCCACCCGGGGGTCTGGAATTTGGGTATGTGCTACTCAGGGGATGCCGACATGAGCAGCCCCCATTAAACACGCCGCGGGGCGAGTCTCTAAAGAGCTTCCCCGGTAGACAACAGTTCACACGTGTTGCCACAGCTTGCGGCTGCAGGAAGCCACTGTACCACGTGACTCCGATGGGACAGGACTCTTGGAAGCCTGCGCTCCCTTCCGCCAGACCTGGCCCTCAGGCCTTTTCGCTTTTGTTTTGTTTGTTTGTGGGGGGGGCCGGCTTTGTGTCCTTTCCCTGTAGTAAATCACAGCCGTGGGTATGACCCCGCGCTGAGTCCCATAAGTCCTCCCGGTGATCCCAATACAGAGGTGAGGCGACATCACCCTGCAAAGTGGCATGAGAACAGGACAGGGAAGGATGTCTGTGGCCCTCACGTGACATCTGCCCCAGTTCCTGAGTAAGGGGCACTGACGGGCTGCTCCAGACGGGGGCCATCAGGGGCCAAAGAAAGGGGGAGAGGCGGGGGGAAGGAGACCACTACCAGAGGGTGGCAGCCCCTCTGAGACCTAGGGCGTAGGAAGCCAGGAGGAGAAAAGGGTCCCAAGGCACCAGAGCCAGGCGCTCCCACCACTAAGGCCAAGCACAAAGATAATCCAAGAACCCAAGGAACAGCAGTAGCGTGTCTGCCCTTTAAGATCTGGGGCTAAAGAATCAGACCTGCACCCCTGCTGCTTGCTGTTCCATTCAGCCAACAGGACTTTCCCTTCCCTCCCACTCCCAGCACCCAGTCACCCTCGCAGGAGGCAGGGGCTCCCAGGCTCACCCTGCGCACCTCTGAAGGCGGGCAGAGCAAAGCAGGGCCTGGGGGCCTGTGTTCGCACCCCACCCCAGCCCTGGAGAGCTGACCTTAACGGGCAGCCTGACAGCACGAGAGCTAGAGAGCGAGCAGAGCTGGGCCCCCAAGAGGGTCTGTGAAATGTCACCTGCGACAGATCTCAGACCTCAGTCTAGCCCACCTGGGGCATGGATCAGGGCCCCTCCCACACAGGGCCCCCCAACCTCAACGCACCAGGGCCCAAATCTGGCAAAAGAGCACCAGGTGTTCCAGGGACTCGGGGCTTTCTGGATGGGGACACATCAACACTCCGCACCTCCGGGTGAACCAATTCAAATCAACACTCGGTCGTCAAAGCGTTTTAGGATCTCACATCAGAACCCCGGTCCACTGGGAGACAGGCACGCACAGGGTCACGCCTCCCCGCAGCATTCAGGTGTTCTCAGGGCTGTGACAGAAGCACACAGGCTCATCAGGTAGGAATTTATGTTACACTCGGCACGTGGCACCTGACACAGGTGCACGTTACACACGGTAATTAGGAATATGTCTACCACATGCTAGACAAGAAATTATAGTTGAGCGTGACAACTTCTAAATTTCAATATTTTACATTTATTTTCAATATATTTTTCTTTCAGCCATATGGCATGAACAGTTGAAACATACAGTAGCATATTCATCATTCAACAAGATACATTATAACACCGATCAGAGAGGCTGCGAGGTCCACGCACCAGTATTACATTTTTCTAACGCATCTACCACATATTATTCAAAGTGATGCTTTCATGGCCTTGTAGATCAGTTCAGAGGATAGACTGTGTCTTTCACTATTTTTTTTAACTGTCTTTTACCCGTCAGGAGCTCCAGGTACCTCTCATTCTTTAGATTCCACACACAAGGAGAGGACTCCTCGCCGTATAAAGGGCTCTCAGCCCCTCTGCTGCTCTGCACAGTTCCGTTTCCACACTGGGTCCAACGGAACCTCATGGGCAGTGAGCCAGGTTTCCGTCTGCCCCGCCCAGCCCCACCCGTGCATTTTGATAGCCGGAACCTGTCCAGGGGCTGCTCTTTATCTTCACAAGGTGGCAGAATGTTATGCTGTTTCATAAAGGATCCTTCCTCTTTTATCCCCCCACAACAGAAAGCTTTCATCTGCCGGGGGAAAGAAGGAGCAGCCTTTGGATGAGGGGAAAGCCCGTCACGGGACCGTCCCCAGCTCTGCGCCCGAGGAAGAGACCCCTTGGGGAGGGGCCACGAGGGGAGGTTGCAGGGGGCCGAGCAGGGCAGCAAGGCGGGCTTCCCAGAAGCAGGACAGCAACAGAGAGCAGAGCCCAGGAGCCGACAGTGCAGGAGGAGAAATGGGCGGTGGGGGTGGGGGAGCACGGAGAGGAAAGAGAAGAGGAAAAAGCCAAGGGAGGAAGAAGAGATGGACCAGGGAGGAAGGAAGGCTCCTGGTTACTGCTTACTGCAAGGACACCCCCCCAGCCCCACTCAGCAGCGCCAACGCCAGCAAGGCCTCACCCCGCCCGGCCCGCCCACCATTTCACTGCTTCTGGCCCTTCTGGAATACAGACGGTGGCAGCCAGCAAAGACAGACAAAGGGTCAAGATGTCACCTTCTGCTGGACACACTGTGCACAGAGCAGAGCAGAGGGGAAAGTTCTCAACTACCGGGCATTTAAACCACTGAGACAGTCCATTCCCACCAGCACAGGGATGATTCATTCTCGTAATGATCAAACTGAGGCCCTGTAAGAACCAGAAGGGGCTTGTGAATCAAGGATTCAATCACGTTCAGGGTACTTTTAAGGTTAAGTATATTTAACTGCATTGCAGTGCTCCAAAAATTAGCAACCCACGAATGGCAGAACTACTCTCCATCCCCCAGCATGATCCGTGGTCTGACCTTGCCTGCAAGCAGGAGGGTAAAGACCTGACAAGAGGAATTCTGTACAATCTCACAGCATCAAATTCTCGTAGTTTTCCAAAAAAACTTCATTTCCACAACACAGCTTATCATTAAAAAAAATGGTTTCTTACAACAGTAAAGAATTTTTAAACATACACATATGAGATGAAACTCTACGGAGTATGTGGGTGCAGGGGACGGTGAGTGGGGCCTGAGGGCCCAGCACTGGCCAGGGAGAGCCAGGAGCTCCAGGGAACCACAGGGCCTCGGCCTCTGGACACCAACAGGCTCTGCTTCCAGCCCCAGGACCAGTGACGGGCACGGCAAGCAGGGCGAGCCGAGCCCCGCATCCTGACCACAGCAGAACCAAAGAGCCGCGCTGCACGGTGCGTCCCAGTGCCTGGGACCCGTGCACCACCGTGGCCACTCAAGTATCTGAAAGACGGATGGCTGAGGACCTTTATGTATCAAGCACAGTTTCAACCGAGTGCGTCTGTGTTAAAATATTGCGAGACTGGTGTTAACTTCATTTCTCCAAGGTGCCCCAGAAGAAGCTGTGGAGCTAGCTCCCTCAGGGTCACAGAGCTGGGAAGTGGCCGAGTCAGGACTGGCTCAGCCCTGGCTCCTGAGCCTCTAGGTCCACTCTTATTCCCTACCCCAGCCAGAGTCTCCGTCACCAAGTAAGGTTCGTAAAGCAGACCTATTCCTATCCATAACAGGAAAGCAAAGCTTCTACTACCGCCGTCAGAAGAGAAGAACTAACACCCAGCTGCCTGACCCACGAAGCAACTGCTTTCAAGATTAAGAATTTTACATCTGCCACGAAAACGCCCATCACATTTAATGTAGTTACTCCAGGAAGCTCCATCTCTTTGCTACGTGCCCTCTGATAATAAAGCACATCATCCCACGTTACTGTACACAGGAAGTCAGGGCTGTGGCGTCCCTTCTCCATCAAACACCGAAGCCGAAGACGAGTGAGGGTAAGCGGTGTCAAGGAGGCTGGAGCGGCATTCCCAAACAAACGCCATTAAACCCAACACTTATTTTTCTTTTAATGCTGTATCAAGAGACTCATGAGGCGCTTAGAACTTAAGCAGTAGGGTTCAGAGGGGAACAGTGGCAGAGCGTTCTGGAGGATTTGGGTCATGAATGGTGTATCATCTTTTACAACGAGCCTTGCTCCAGTGATAAAATACTCCATTCACCCCTGCCATTCCCAGTCAGAGTGAGTGCACCTCAGTCCACAGCCAGCACAGTCACCATGCGCTTGCTGGCCTTTTATTTGCATGCTAAGCTGCTCTGAGAGGACCTGGTCTCCCCTTATTTTGTTGGAGGGTCCCTATTACACAGCTCATTACAAGTGTCCCTAACTCTTAGACAACTCTTAGCTGACGACGTGGAGTTGACAACGTGGCTAATGAAGTATAAACCTTCAACAGCAAGTCATTTACTAGTCCTGGATGCTGCATTTCTAATGGCAGAAGTTTTAATCATAAGCAAATGTAATCATTTATGTTAAGCAACCCGTGGACCTGGTCAATGTAGCACAAACAGCCATTAAGCAAAAATTATGGCAATAAGGAGACAGAATGGTAACCCTGCAGACATAGCAGTTTATGCTCTTTGTACAATCTAATAAACGTTGTCTTGATAAAACGGAAGTAAACCTTCCCTGCACACAATTCTATGCTTTAGAGTAGATTCCATGTCCTCACAGGAAACTGGGACTTCTGCCACCACACAACAGACAAGGTATTATCGTTAACACCCGCATCTATAAAACCGTGAGAATGGCAAGGTGTGGCATCTGGCAAACTGCTGAAGTCCTTCGAGCCTGTGCCCCTGCACCCGCAGAAACCCCTGTGACCCCACTGGGGGGTAGGGTGCTGGGCTGGCACAGAATCGGTGACGTACAAGCAGCCTCTGTGCCCCTCACGTGGGGTCCAATGCGGCAGAGTGGGCCCTGCTGGGCACAGCAAAGCCAAGGTCAAAATAACCAGCTGTGCTGAGGCGGACGCCCCACCTTCTCGCTGTCTCACCCACATTCACCTCAGTCGACCCCAGTGCTGTCTGCACTGAGAGAGCTAACTCCAAAGGAGGTGTTCCCCGCCTGGGACTGTCCCCATCAAGACAGGCTGGTTCCCCCTCTCTTCCACAGCAAAGGAGGGCTTCATAACGCAGCAAGGAGAGAGGCGACGAGAGACAATGAACCTAACAGGAGAATCACCGTTCGAGGACAGCAGAGAGACTCCCCAGGAATCTAAAAATACAAAGTTGCTGATCGGACAGGGACGTTTAAAGGACGCCTTTCCTGCCCTCCTCCCTCGGCAGAAAGCACGAGTGGGCTCCCGCCAGCTCCCTTCCGACGCAACGCAATGCAGCTTGAAGGAGCGGAGGAAGAAGGAAAAGATTCTCTTTACAGAAGCCAGCTTTTACAGATGCCCGAAAACACCCGTTTCTAGGAAGAAACGCTGCCTGAGTGCTCCGGGCCAGTCTCATATGGAGACACTCTCTGTGAAATTCAGCAGCAGCAACACAGACAAAGAGAATCTAGAAAGAGGTTTTAGCTCCAACAATATTGCGCCTTAATGGCTGAAGGAAGTAATCTGTCAACAGGCTACAATAAAAGATGATCAACTGATGAATGTGTCACCAGTTAACTGCTTAATAATTAATGTATCTGTATTGAACTTTAGCACTAAATTGGCAGGACACGTAAAATCTCCGATAATTTAACGTGATGTGTCTAAGTTCTGTGCACACAGTAGGCATTCTGCCGCAGTAACGAAGAGAAAAAGAATGAGAGTCAGAAAGCAGCCTGTGACTGGTTTTGCAGAAAAGGGTCAAAACGTATAATAAGCTAAGCCACTAATAGAGATCACAAAAGAGACTAAAGAAAGCTTATCAGTATTTGTAGATGACACGCTTAGGAGACGTCCACTCACCCACTGGGAAATGCACTGCTACCTTGCAATCCAGCACAGCTCCACATAATACAGCCAGCTGTATCCTAAAACATGCTTCCACCATAATATGACTAGGAAATTAACAGGTGTTTTCCCTTTTCAAAATAATAAAGCATATTTCATAAGATTTTCTATATCATACACACATCTTCAAAGTTCAAAGATAAATTCCTTAAATTGTCTCAACATATATTTGAACAATCCTTGTTCTTACATAAAGACGTGCACATCAGGCCCTGAAAGTGCCCATTGCAAGGTTCACTGGTATTGGTCAAGAACGCCCGGGTTCTCCTATCAGGATGATTAATGAAGGCACCTTTTTCACAGAATGTCAGACTCTGCCTTTTTAACAACTGACCTTTCACAGAATACTACTGAACTCATAATTCCACTTTTGTTCAGTTTCTTATTAGTGGAGTTAAAATTAATACTTAGGGGAATGATGGCCAGGGTGATGCACAGTAAATCTCCGAGCATGTCAGACTTCCATGCGGACTGTCCGAGGAACAGCCGCTGCATCTGTCTACTTCTGCAGCATGAGGATCCTGCTAAGATTCCGTGTCCTTCCAAAAGACAAATTAAGGGCAGTCTGCAGACCTCTTTTGAGAACAAAGATGTATACTTTGAGAAAGACTTTAAAAGTCTGTAGTTTTTTTTTTTAAAGGACCTAATAAAATTGCTAATTTCAATCATAAATTTGAAAGAATTTACTCTTATTCAGTTTTCTGAAACATTCCTGATGACTAAGATGATATAGGGCACAACATACTCTATACCCCACATTCATCTCTTAGAAGTGACAATTTAATAACCCATCGCGGCAACACGATACGCCAAAGCCACTTCCCTTACAGTGGGATCACATGAAAAAAAATTACCCTCTAATACCTCAAGAACCGCCCCCCACCACCACCGAAAATAGTAAAAAAAGAAAAAAAAAAAGATTGGGAAATGGAGCTAGAACAGGGGTTTCTTCTAATTATCACTGGGAATAGCAAATTACTTAAGGACTCAATTTTTTCACCATGCCAGCCATTTCCATACTCAGACATACCTAATTTCTATAAACCCCTTAAGGGCCCAAACTAGTTTTAGCTTCAAAGATCTTATGGGATCCCAGGGCGAAGTAAGAAGGCGAGAGTACATTCAATTATTAATTCTTATTAAATATCTGAGAAAAGTCACTCTGAATAAATATTGGAAATACAGTACATACAGGTAAATGTGTAGTCTAAGTCTACTCAACATGCCATACTATTTTAATTACCCTTGTTATCATGAGGTCATTCACCTAAAAGGGTTAAAGATTTAGTTAAACAAACAAGGTAATACTAATTCCTATGAGTAAAAAGAGATGCCTGCGTGTGGACCCAGTGCCTTGTTCCAATGTAGAAACTGTGCCCTGGTAAATGCAAGTATTCTAGCACTAGGATATCACCCCAGTGCTGTATGAAATAACCCTAGAAGACCAAACACTGCTTCATCGAATCCCAAATGCCAAATATGATAACTGCTAACATCACCATTATGGGAACGGAATGAGATCAAGGCTACCCTCAGAGCAGAACAGACACACCAGCAACAAGCACGAGTGTGCATAAGAAGGGTAACCGAGATCGAAATGGAAAATAAAAGAAAGTTGAAGGAAAAAGAGAAATGGCAAAAATGATCTGACACACTTTATGAAAGACTCCAAATCAACTAGACTGTCACAAAAGCACAAAAACGAAGACTCCAAAACTGGAGGTAAAGTGGAGGCACCGTGAGTGCCTCTCCTCGGGTACGGTGCAGGGTGGCAATCACAAAAAAGCCACAGGAGATTTTCACAGGCAAGTTCACAATAATACAACAGAGCTGTAACACAATTTCCAGTCTCAGAAAGGAGAGCCAAGGACAGAGAACGCCACAGCTTCCACTTAAAGAGGGAACACGGGAAATTAGCGAACGTAGATGAAAAGGGCACTTGCCCCACCAGGCCATGGGGTTGAGGACATCAAGAAGTCAGAGAAAGCCAACAGGAGGGTCAGGGCCACATCCCTCACAACTCCCAAGACACAGAAATCCTGGGGAAAGCCACAAAATACTGATGTTCTTCACTCCTGCAAAGATGACAACAAATTCATGAAGGAAACGTGCCCACGAGTCTTCCCATCTGCATTCTGCAATGTGTCCACTAAGCTCAGGGCTTACTGTACTATCATATTTACCCAAAGCGGGCAGTATTTCAATAAGGCTTCTTAGAAAAGACCGCCTTCAGTTTCATCACAGCCTGTTAGCCAGGGTGTCATACATTTCTATGTGGCCATTTACCAGCAATGGATGAGCTTTCCATTTCACAGACTCCCAAGCGTGTGTCCTGAGGACGCGGCTGCTTGCTGCACGCGGCCTGATCCTGCGCAGGTGCGTGAAGGCCCAGGCTGCCTTCCTGCTCACGCAGAGGAAGTGGGGAGCCTCTTTCTGGAGTCTGTACAGAGGGAAGGCAAGAACAACTTCCAGAATGAGGGGAAACATACCTGTAAGACACATCCTTTATTTCATAGTGAATGACTATGACGACACCTATCTATCTCCAAATGCAATTCTGTATTTGTAGACTAATATTCTGAAATATCATGCACAGGTACAGTTCAGTTCAGTTGCTCTAAAAAGAAGTTGAGAACCACAAACCCAGGCATCCCTCACTTTCCAAATCTAGTAGTTCACTCCTGAAAACGTGTTGTAGACAGAAACTACAAGGGCTTCTATCTCACTGTTAACTGGGGAAAATGATGAGTTCCCATTCTACCTAAAAAACTGTAACCAACTTCACCAATTATCACTAACTTTGTAAATACCTGTATAAAAATTCAAAGGCTTCCCCATAAGGTACATCATTTAAACACCAGCTACCTAATGATTTAACATTTAGTGAACTCATTACTGAGTTCACTTGTGTGCAGTTCTCAAGGTCACAGGGCAGTCTCAGAGGCAAATTACAATTTATTTCTACCGTGGAAGAAACGTACGTGACAACATAAACAAATAGTAAAATATGTTAAAAATCCCAAAGATACTAACAAAATTCGACCCAAGCTGGTAGTGATCCCAGGCACTCATACAGAGATTCAAGATGGGCTAAACCCTTAGGAAAAGGTGGAAAGATGTCAACAAAGAAGCCTCAAAAGTTTAAACAAGGAGATGGGGAGACAAGGCCCTACTGGGAGAGCAGTGAAGACACGGAGGCCACGTTCTGCGTGTGATGGCACGTCTGAAGCAGTTTCCACTGGCTTGCTCGTCAGAGCAGATGTTTTGATTCAATAATGAAGCTGGGGTAAGATACTGTGTAGACTGCTACTGCATCTGGATAATGAAAAATAATCCGTTGCTCTCGAGGGAGCATGGATTAATAGGGACAGGTAAGATGGCAGCAAAATAGGGACAACAGGACACCAAGCCCAGGAAAAAACGGTTTATAAAAAGGGAGTGCAAGCATTCACGTATTTTGCAGAAGCTTGAGAACATAAAACGTCATCAGGCTTCTTTCAAGGAAGGGCTAGTTCACAGACTCTCCAAGTCCAGCCCATGGGACCTGAGGGAGAGCCAGCCAGGACAAACGTTACTCGCTGGGGCCAGCTTTTTATCACTGCCGAGCTTGATCTGTTTAAGAAACGACGCCTTAACCAACAGCAAACGGTGACTTACACCACGGGCTTCAGGTGATCACAATGTGTCAATGTGGGTTCACTGACCGAAACAAATGCGCCACCTGGGCGGGGGATACTGACGGGGGGCGGCGAGGCTGTGCATGTGTGGAGAAGGAGGTATGTGGGGAATTTCTGCACCTTCCTCGCCATTTTGCTACTCTTAGAAAACCGTCTTATTTTAAAAAAAAAAGGATGCCTTCTTGAACTTCGCTTTTCTACTATATATGATGCCATCTGAATCATTTTCCCGTAATTCCTTGTGTCCATCTTACCTACCACGACTCTGCCAACAATGGTGATATTCAGGAACATACCTGACCAGGGATGACTGCTTACCATCATCAGCCGCACATCCCCACAGCAATGAGAAAGGAAGCTAGCTACACAATGGCACGGGAGTCCTTGAGAAGCACTGTACTAGTTTGCCAGGGCTGCCATAATAAAGAACCACAAATCAGGTGCTACATTCTAGAGACCAGAAGTCTGAGATCAAGGCGTTGCAGGGCTGGCCCCTCCTGTGGCCTATGTCCTTGGCTTACAGATGGTCACCTTCTCACCATGTCCTCACATGGTCTTTTCTCTGTGTCTGTGTCCTAATCTCCCCCTTCTTATAAGGACACCAGTTATATCGGACCAGAGCCCACCCTAAGCACCTCTTTAAAGGCCCTATGTCCTGGAGGACAGACTGGCAGTTGCCAAGGGGAAGGGGGGCGCTGTGGGAGGGATGGAGTGGCTGGCGTTAGCAGACGTGAGCTATTAGATACAGGATGGATAAACACCAAGGTCCTACTGCACAGCACAGAGGGCTACGTTCAACATCCTGTGGTACACCATCATGGAAAAGAATATGAAAAAGAATGTATGTATGTATACATACATGTATAACTGAATCACGTTGCTGTACGGCAAAAATTAACACAATGTAAACCAACTATACTTCAATAAAAATATATATAAAAAAATAAATAAAGGCCCTATGTCCAAATGCAGTCACATTCTGAGGTACTAGGGGTTAGGACTTCAATATACCAATTTGGGGGGGACACCGTTCAGTCCAGCCCTTAGCAAGCGCTCTCACCGAGACCAACAGGGCTGACACTAAAATAACTGAGTAAAACGCTGCGTGGTCTCAACTCACAAGATAACACAGCAGCGGACGAGCACAGAAAGCGACAAAATCCTGCCAACCCCTCACAGTCCAAGGCAAAACAGTCACAAAAATGTGGACTCTTTTTAAGAGAATACTTAAGAGAACAAAAAGCTACTTGGAAACCACTGTTTAACAGCTGATTATTGCTTCTGAAGAGGATGGTCAAGCAGAAGGGCCCATCTAGGACTCTCTGGAGGCTGCCCTATTTCGAGAAGGTCCTGCTAACCGCGTGGGCTTCCCTGACCCCAGGCACGGTCTCCACCTGCTCTAGAGGATCTCAGAGGGGCACAACCCCGAGTAAACAGCATGCCAGATCCTGGCAACCGGCTGAAACAAAGCCCTGAACACCATGCCCTTTTCACCTCCAACCTCTATAAGCACATCGGGCTTTATGAAGAGCCCTGACATTCCAATCCCCAGCCCTTCCACTGCTCCATCTTTAACAAAGATGCCTGCAGTGCCTCCTGTACCAGGTACTAAGGGTCGCAGAGTCAGGAAGCAAGACAGACGTGGTCCTGCCCTCCAGGACCTCAGAGGCTAGAAGACACAGCCGCTGAAGGAGATAATTATAACAAAGTGGGACCGGGGCCAGCACGGGGTAAATTCAGAGCGCTGGAAGAGCCTGGGGAGGGTTCCAGAACCAAGCCTGGAGCACAGAGAGGGCTGGGAAATGTGTCAGAGGTGGGAGAGAGGAGGAGCAGGAAGAAGCTTCCAGGTGAAGGAGGCCGCAGTGCGAGCACCCCTGGGCTACTTCAGGTAACAGTAACAGTGGTGGTAGGACGGCTACCATCATCGCCACCAATAACAGCAGCTAACATCCCGGAGCCTACTCTGGGCTGTGCGCCATTCCAGAACTTTCTAGAGATTAGCGGACTTAATCCTCCAAAAATCCTATGTAACAGATACTACCGTGATCCCACTTAACATGTGGGCAAACGAGGCACAGAGCAGTGACGGGATCTGTCCCACCGCATCTGTAAAGAGGTGGAGCTGGGCCTCAAAACACGGGAGTGCAGCTCCAGAGGCAGTGGGTCTCACCCACCACTTGGCACCATCTGAGACCTGGGCTGTGCAGCCACACACCAGGAAGTGCAGGTCAGTACACCCGAGTCTAGAGTTCAGGGGTCAAAGAGCAAGGACTGAGGGGTCAGAAGAGTCGGCGCTAGTGTTTTCTTACCCTGAAGTACTAACCCACATTCTTTAAGGGGGGTCACGTGAACACATTTAATTTCAGAAATGACTGTGCGGAAAAGAAAGGGTGTTACAGGGGCATAAGCTGTAGGGCAAGAAATCAGAAAACTTAAGGAAACGTTCCCCCAGGTTCACAAAGGTGCTCACCAAGGATGTGCACAGCAAGCCAGTGACGGCAAACACACTCCCTGGGTGCTCACCCGGACAGGAAGACTTGTAATTCTGGCACAACCATTCAACACGGGCCTTTAAAAAGGTTCCAAGACAGACCTTTAAAAAAAAAATCATACCTTAAAAAAGTTTTTAATAACATAGTAAAAATGCTTATGATGTAAGGTTAAATTTAGAATGTAGAATATAGAACTGATTTTAAACACACAGCGATGAGAAAGCTAGAAGGAATTATACTAAAATGTGAATAATGTACTTCTGGGTATTAGAACTACGAGTGACTCCTATTTCCTTTGCATTTTTCTTTATCTGCTAAAAGGAGCCTAAGTTTCACAGACGAAAACATTACAAGCGCACCATCTGCAGGTTGCTTATGGCTGTGCCACATGTGGTGTGGACGTGCATCAGGTCACAGGTGTTCTGAGGGAAGTCAGCCACCGGCAGGCCCATCAAGGACCCAGCTCTTCCCATCATTCTTTCTTGTAGCAAACTGCCTTTCGGCTCCAGCTTCATCCCCAGCTTCACCCCCTCATGGTTACAAAACAGCTGCCCCAGCTCCTAGAATCACATCTTCACTCAATCATGTCCAGAGACTGAGGAGCAGTCGTACTTCTCTTGTTGTTAGGGAGGAAAGGTTTTTTTCCTCTGGAGCGATCCAGAGGGCAGCAGTCATTCCCCACGGCCCTCAGCAGCAAGGTCAGGTGAGCCAGCACCTGGCACTCAGTCTTTCTAAGGGGAGGCAGGAATGGAGGTGGCCTTTGGGACAGGCCACCAGTGAGATCCTCTGCCTTGTCCCCATGAAAGCTTCCCTCCTGCTCTGATTCCAGAGCTTCTCAATCAGTGTTTAGCGCCTTCTGTATATTGTTCTCTCTGCCTAATCGCCGACACTTCTGGCTCCCCTAATGGACAGAGTACCTTGAGGAATAGGCTCATGTCTTTGCATCCATCTCGCACCAGGCTACTACCGGCTTGACACAGAGAAAAGCTCAGTGAGTGCTTGGGGAACAGAGTTCTAATTTCACTCCTTTGTTGAACTGACTTGACAAAAGTGTACTGTTTGCCCCGTGGGCCCGCAGGTTCACCCCGTGTGTGGATATAAGACAAGACAAGCACTGCTCTCAAGTGCTAGGCACTGGAGCACCTGGCGTTTGACGAGCGTCACCCAGCTCCAAGGCACGGGGCAACCAGAAAGATGGCCTGTTCCTTTCATCTACTTCATTAGGCAGTGTTTCCTTCCTCCACAGCCAACAGAAATACTGTGTAAATCTGACTTTGTGAAAAGCATAAATTTATCTCAATTCACTTGAACATAATGTATTACTACTAATATTGATAATTTTAGCTCTAGAAATTGTACCAGCCTCCCAAAGAAAGAGTCCTTGACCCAAAATATCAGAGGATATTAAACAGAGAAATGATCTACTGATGCAAATCATTAAATCTATTTGCATTCGCTTACTGAAGCCTAACGTGGAAATTAAAGTACGTGCAGCGAGGAGAGAGCCGGCTGCGCGTGGTTAAGAGGAGACATCATGGTGGATCCAAGCTCTGTGTCATTAATTTTCCCACTTTCCCTCATTAACAAGTAAAATGTTTTTACTGCTTGAAAAGTTTTAATAAATAGAAAAAAGCAGAGCAGCTGACATAGTTTTTGATGTAATATACAAGGGCTTTTAATATTTTTACATACATTAATGAAAAAGCTAGGAGAAAATACTAAAAGGTTATATATGAGGGGAGAAATGAAGAATAACCTCCTGGAAAGGACTTCTGAGTGTACGTTACTTCCGTGCCTTTTGACCGTGGCATCTGCACGGCAGGCCCTCAGTGGGCGTCAACAGAGAGCCTCCCACCTTCAGCCGGTAGCCCCACCGTGCCAGGGCCAACCTGAGGCAGCCTTTACACGGTGGGTACAAGGCTTCCCCAGAGTGAGCAGGAGACACACTCACAACGCAGAATTCTCCGTGGAAATGAAGCCAGTCACCTGACGCAGGCAGAGAGACTCCCTGGCACGCTCTGCACAGGTGAATCCTCACACGCTCACCTGAGTGGGCGCGTAACGTAGCTCAAGGCGCACCACACATTCCCCCGGAATCCACACGTCGGAGTCAGCAGGCCTCAGCGAGGCCGAGCCCACCTTCCCTTCTCCTCACACACCTCCCCCCCCGCCTCCTCCCCTCACAGAAGTGACGATGCTCCGTCTCCTCTCGGCCCTCCCGTCGGAGCTTCCCACGCAGTAACAGGGTGAGCACCTCCCCGGGCCAACGAGGCACCACGGAGCACCACGCACCAGGTGTGCACGGGTCCAGCCCGGGGCAACTCCTAGGGGACCATGCGATGCCACCAGTGATGCAGGCAGACGGCTGGGCCGGGGCCGGGCTCCTGGGGGTGCGGGCCTGTGTGGCACGTCGCACCTCGCCCCCCCGGAGCAGAGGGCGGCCCGGGGCTTGCTCTCCTCACGGCGATGGCAGAAGCTCACTCGGGCCGCTGAAGTCACACAGCCAAGGGCGTCTCTCGCAGCGGGGAGTCCAGGGAGCACGGAGCCCCCGCCAGGACACTCGCCAAGCTGACCTCCTGTTCCCACTGCCCTCGTAACTAAATAAACTGAACCATTACGAGGGTCGTTAAATCAGCTATCTTTTTTGACCTAACAATGGGATAAAAGTTGTTCTGCGGTTCTCCTTATCCTGGCTTCGTGACATAAAAGTAAGTTATTCCCATGGGCAGCACTGGAAACTTCCACTTAACAGAGTGCTGAGCCCAGGTGCAAGGCACATGCAGCCACCCACGCCTGTGAGATTCAGACCACAGTCCCTCCTTGGACTGACCAGAAGTCACTTTCAGAAGGCCAGGGGCAAGCTCTCCTGTGAGAAGCACAGGCCGGGATTCCAGGCAGGCAGCGAAAGATCAGGCCACATTCTAATGCTCACAGCTGTCTCTAAAAGCGTGTTAAATGTGTCCGCTGGGGCTTCCCTGTTGGCGCAGTGGTTGAGAGTCCACCTGCCGATGCAGGGGACATGGGTTCGTGCCCCGGTCCGGGAAGATCCCACATGCCGCGGAGCGGCTGGGCCCGTGAGCCATGGCCGCTGAGCCTGTGCGTCCGGAGCCTGTGCTCCGCAGCGGGAGAGACCACAACAGTGAGAGACCCGCGTACCACAAAAGAAAAAAATAAATAAATAAAGTGAAAAAAAAAATGTATCCGTTAAAGCTCTTCTGGTGCTTGTCTGATGTTTTGGTTTTGATCACTGCACCCAACAGTCCATTCACCGAAGACAGAGGGAGGGGAGAGAGTTAAAGGCTAAAGGTGAAAGCACCTCCATGGGCAACAAAGGCCCTTGAAACGATGTGAAAATCACAAATTCAAGAACAGCCAGATCCACCTAGAACTGCCAGGCCAGGGGCTCCCAGGGGAGCGGCCGCAGCACACAGGGGCCCTCGTGCCCCACCGGCCGCGGCTCTCCCTGCGGGCCGCTGCCCTTCCCTCCTCATCCCGCCGCCCCAGGCCCTGTCTGCGGTCTTCCTGACCTTCCCTGCTAACCTTCCCCCACTTCCTCTGTGGAAAAGTCCGACGGCATCAAAGACAAGCTGACCAGGTGCAGAAAGCTCTGGGATTCATCCAGCATCCTTTCGGTCTTACGATGGTGCCCTTTCTTCGGCGTCTCTCTGCCTTACAACTTCTGTGCCCTGGGGTCCTGTTTTTCATGAGCAATATCTCCCCAGAATTATATACAACTTTGCATTTCTTCAAACTTCTTCCCCACCTATCAGCAAAATCTGGCCACGCAGGCTCTGCAGCCCCCGTGCTCCCAGTGGGGTGCCGACTGCACCACCTGCCCCATGGCCCGGAAGAAGAAGGTGCCTGGAGGCCCACCTGCCATCCAAGCCAAGGCAGCTTACTGCATCGGCAGGGGACTGGATCTCCAGACAGGCTTCTCTCGGCCTGGGGAACCCAGCACCTCTGGGCATCAAAGGTGTGTTGGCCCAGAGACAGAGGCAGAATGGTGGAGACCGGGCCTGGGCTCAGAGCCGGCTGAGGTGTTAGCCTTTCATGAGTACAGAGCCGCAGTCTGGCAAGATGCAGTTCTGGAGCTGGATGCGGTGATGGCTGCAAAGCAGCGTACACGTGCTGAATGCCACGGAGCTGTACACCTACAATGGCCAAAGTGATCAATTTTATCTCGTGTATGTTTTACTACAGGAGAAGGACGTACTTGGGTCAAAACAGTACTGATTACGTCGGCACAAAGGGGAATTTCTTCCCCTTCCCTACCTACAACCTTGTGACTCCACTGCCCTGAGAGGGTTAACCATCCACTGAAACGATCAGCGGGCCCGGCCCTGCTTAAAATCGGGACAAAATGATGACACTTTCTCCCTAATTTATACCTCTGCTCCTCCGTATCAGGTAAACAAACTGAAGAGTAGATTTTTAAAAAATTGTAGCTATTTTAGTTCTGTCAATTCAAATGATCCCCGTAACACCCTGGGCAGAAATAACAGTGGGTGCCCTTTAAAACAGACCTCTCCCATGGGCTGTGATTCTTCTTAAGGCAGCACCAAAACCACACTTTGACAAAAAAGTTTATCATCTCTAGATTGCTTAACCAGCAAAACTGTTCAAGTTTGCAAACCCAGATAACTTTCCATGCAAGCAAACTAATTTCCTTAGACACAATTTGTCAAAAAAGGAAAAGGAAAAAAAAAACAAACTATTAACATGTCATATGCTAAAGTAACTTGAAGGGTTTTGTAATAACAGATGCAGATGGGGACCGACCTTAAGAAAATTTTATGGCTTACAGTTTAAATTCAGGAACTCCATACATCTTGAACATGCTTCTGGCCCTCAGATACTAAGGCTCAAAACGCAATTATAAAGTCGCTTGTCAGTTTCTTCTCCAGAAGACAATGTACAGCTGACGGGATTATGTCTGTGGCATATGGAACTTCAGGCAATAAAAATCTGGAGCGCTCTCGAAAACTCAGATGCAAAAAACAGGGTATCACATGATTAATTATCCCTTTAATAAGGGGTCCCCGGAGCTGGCATGATGAAGTGAAGGGAAAAGGGGCTGTGGAAGTGAAGAAGTTAATGAAATGGGTGAACAAGCCACGGGCAGAAGCCCTGTCCTTGCACTAACGACGCATCTACGGGACAGGCGGAGGTGGCCCAGGCCGGACGCGCGGAAATGAGAAAGAACCCTCCCTTCTTTCCTTCAACGTGCTCGCTGAGTTAATAAATGAATCTAACAAAGAAACCGACGAGCGGCGGTCTCCTACTTTTCAAAATGAAACATCACAGCGAAAGGCGCGACGAGGTGGGTGTTAGCGAGCAGGCCGTGCCCTCGGGCCGCCTGTGCTCCCGCGTCCGCTCCTGTGCTCGGCAGGGAAGAAGGGGCCACGTCCGCCACAGACAGCTCCGCACCCCCTCCCCCGCCCGGGTCTCCCCCGCGCCCCACCTCCCCCTCCCAGAGGACTCGCGGCCCCAGCACGACCCGCGTCCTTCCCCACCGGGTGTGCTTCCCGCTCTCGGACGACCCTCCAAACCCCACCAGCACCCGCGGGCAGGCTGACGCTCAGATGCTAACCGACTGGGCCAAGCAAGTGCAGCCGCTCAGCCAGCAAGCGCACGGGGAACAAGAGACGGCCTGTGGCGGGGGGAGAGCCTGCCCCAGGAGGCCCGCTAGGAGAGCAGAGGGAGCCTCGGCCGCGGTGGCCCCGGCGGCACGCTCAGTCCCTGGACTTTGGTTCCTCTATCTGGAAAGTAACAGGGCTGGCCTGGAGGCTGCCCAAGGTCCCTTACAGTTCTGATGGTCCAGGGACCCAGGAACTGCCAAGAGTAATCCGCCGAGAAGCATTCAGAACGCGTCAACAACTGTTAACTGGAATCCCTGACATTTGCCTGCACAATTCTTGGTTACTATTTGAAGTAAACACCAGCATTTCTTCAGTTCCTTGAGAAGAAGTTCCTGCGTGTCTGCAAAGTGATGGAAGCCAATGTCCAGACAGAAAGACCCGCAGAGCCTGGTGGAGAAGGATGGGGTCTGAGCGCAGGCTGGGACGGAGACACAGATGTGCCCCGCCCAGCTCCAGCTTTCCCCCTTGACAGGCACAGCAGGAGGTCCTGGAGAACACCGCCACAGGCCGTCTGCAGGCCTCAGGTCTAAGTGCTCTGCCCAGCAATGCCACACGCAGCACCACGCGGTCCAAAGTCGGCCTCCGCCTTTTCTTAACTGAAGCACAGCTGATATACCATATTATGTAAGTTACAAGGGTACAGTATAGCGATTCACAATTTCTAAAGGTTACACACTCCATGTATAGTTATTATCAAGTATTGGCTTTACTCCTCACGTTGTACAACACATCCGTGTAGGTTACCTGATACGTAATAGTTTGTACCTCTTCATCTCCTAGCCTTATAGCACCCCTCCCCCTCCCTCTCCCCGCTGGCAACCACTAGTTTGTTCTCTACATCTGTGCCTCTGCTTCCTTTCTGTTAGAGTCCATAGTTTGTTGTCTTTTTTTAGACTCCACATATAAGTGATGTCATACAGTATTTATCTTTCTCTGTCAGGCGTACTTCACTGAGCATAATGCCCGCCAAGTCCACCCACGGTGCTACAAATGGCAAAATTTCATTCTTTTTCATGGCTGAGTAGTACTGCGTTGTGTGTGTCTGTGTGTGCGTGCTCACTCACACACACACACACACACACACACACACACACATCACATCTTCTTTATTCACTCGTCTGTTGCTGGAAACCTAGGCTGCTTCCCTATCTCAGTAACTGTAAATAATGCTGCTACGAACACTAAGGGTGCGTGTATCTTTGCAAATTAGTGTTTCTGTTTTTTTCAGGTGTATACCCAGGAGTGGAAGTCCTGGATCACATGGCAGCTCTAGTTTTAGTTTTCTGAGAAACCTCCACACTGTCTTCCACGGTGGCTCCGCCAGTTTGCTTTCCCACCGACGGAGGAGGGGGGTCCCCCTGCTCCGCACTCTCGCCACCGCTTGTTGTCTGCGTTCTTTTCGAGGACAGCCATTCTAACTGGCATGAGGTGCTATCTCGTGTTTTTTGTTTGTTTGTTTTGTGGTACGCGGGCCTCTCACCGTTGTGGCCTCTCCCGTTGAGGAGCACAGGCTCCGGACGCGCAGGCTCAGCGGCCATGGCTCGCGGGCCCAGCCGCTCCGCGGCATGTGGGATCTTCCCGGACCGGGGCACGAATCCGTGTCCCCTGCATCGGCAGGCGGACCCTCAACCACTGCACCACCAGGGAAGCCCTCGTTGTGGTTTTCATTTGCATTTCCCTGGTGATTAGCGATGTCCAGCATCTTTTCACGTGCCTGTTGGCCATCTGCATGTCCTCTTTGGAAAAATGTCTATTCAGTTCACCTGTTCTTTTTTTTTTAAGGAAACCGTCGACAAAACAAAGAGACAACCTACTGAATGGGAGAAAATATTTGCAAATGATATGACTGATCAGAGATTAATATCCAACCTACATAAACAGCTCATAAGACTCAACATCAAAAAACAACAAACAAGCCCGTTAAAAAACAGACGTGGCCTCCTGACAGCCACTGTACTTGTGTCTGACGTGTCGGCCGGGTCCCATCTCCACCCCCAGCCACCTGCTGAGAACCGAGGAGGGGCTGACGTCTCCCTCCTCTGCCCAGCCCCTCGGCCAGCCCCTGGCCCTCCATTCGACCCCACAGACGCCCAGGAGCTGTCTGCGAGGCCACACTGCGCACAGGACCAGCAGAAAGCAGGGGCTTTTGGCACCACTAGCGGTGACAAAGGTGTTAGTCTCAAAATATTTTCAATAGAAGTTTTGTTTACCTAGAAAAGGTCAGAAACTTTGGAGGAAATAAGTGGCCCAGCTCTTTTTAATGAAAGCAGCGCTCAGTTATACAATAACTCTTCCTAACAAACAGCCTTAAACGGGATAAAATAAAGACCAGAAAGCTAAGTATTTTTCCAGATGAATTTTAGGAAGGAAAAACCACTATTTTGGGGAGGCTACTTCTGGGGTACCTTTAATAACCGAGAACGACAATTTCATTTCCCCTAGGTTTAGAAGTATGTATTTTTAACGGAAGCAATGTTAAAGAGGCAGGACAAAAATGTCTAGAATGTATATATTTATACAAGCGTGTGCTCACACATACATAACACTCACACATAAACACTATACACAAGGACATCTATTTGAGAAAGGAACCGAAAAAAGAATCGTCACACCCCAAGGCTTACATTTTCCTACTGCAATGGGTTAAGTCTTAAAAATGTTTCTCCTGATAACTGCATCCTTCTAGAACTGTTTATATTCCATTTTTAGCTTGCCTAAATACCCTGGCAGAAAACTGTGGTTGGAATGTGCAGAATCTGCGCGTGGACACTCCTCGCCTAGTGCCCCGCCCCAATGTGAGCTGCAGAGGGACGGCTCCCAGCAACACGGCTTCTTCAGAACGAGAAGAAAAGTTACCCTCCCGAGCTGGGTGCTCAGCCCAGGAATCCTCCAGCCCCACCTGACCAGCAGGGGCTCTGTGTGAAGTCATCTACAGAAGGAGCAGAACGTCTGCTTCACCAGCTGAAGGTTTCAACGGCTGCTCGTTCAGAAGCGATGGACGCCCCCCACTGCACGTGGGGAAGCAAAAGAGTAAGAGCGCTCTCTACATGCGTCGCCTGTGCTGCTCAGTGAGCACGGGGAGGCCAACCTCCGGAGGAAGGCACGTGAGAAGCAGCTTTAAGAGTATAACGTGGGGCTTCCCTGGTGGCACAGTGGTTGAGAGTCCGCCTGCCGATGCAGGGGACACGGGTTCGTGCCCCGGTCTGGGAAGATCCCACATGCCACGGAGCGGCTGGGCCCGTGAGCCATGGCCGCTGAGCCTGCGTGTCCGGAGCCTGTGCTCTGCAACGGGAGAGGCCACAACAGTGAGAGGCCCGCCTACCGCAAAAAAAAGAAAAAAAAAAAAAAAAGAGTATAACGTGATTCCATCAGAGACAGTCACGGCGAGAAAACTATAATCCCCCCAACGTACAATACGCGTGAGCATTCTGCCGGTAGACGCCAAAAATCAAAGTAAATGCTGGTCCAGGAGGACCAGTGTTCTTCCACAGAACCACTCAGAATCTGCAGGTGTAACAATACTTAATATAGAGTGTGTAAGCCCTCTTGTTTAAAAAAAGATTTGTGCGCATATGCGGTGTGTGTAAATCAGATAGGGAGGGTGTCACAGAAATGCTTATAAATATACTGGGGCTCCTACGGAAACACTAAACGAGACTAGAGAAGACCTGGTAACAGAAGTGGGTAAAAGCCTGAATGCAATCCACACGGACGAGGCAAAACCAAGACACAGAAACTGGGCAGAGAGAAAGCCGAGCACTTCTCTAAACTCCCTGGAGTTGTAGCTGTGAGTCTGGCTCAGTCCAGAGGGGCACTGAAAAACACTACAGAATTCACCAACGAGATGAACCGCGGAAGTCATTCTCTGGCTCTTGTCCCACCCCAGCCTCGGCAGAAAGCTCCGTGGGCTCACAGGGGACGAGAGACCCTGGGTGTGAACTCGACTGCCTTTTGGGCCTGGGTCCCTGCTGGACCGCCCTGCATGGCACATGCATGCTATGCACGATCCGTCTCGATTTTGGATGGAGCCATCTCCACTGCAGGCATATGTGGAACCACCACCACCACTGCCCGGGACTCCAGAGGCAAAGCTGAAATTAACTGGGTGGGAAATGCCGGTTCACCGAAGGCCAAGGCACCCAGAAATGCCCACTTCAGAGCCTGAGGGAAACTTGAAGTCAGTACTGGACCCCAGAGGGAGCAGACGCCCACAGCAATTTCAACACGACCCCCAGCTGGCCCTGTCCTCGGCCTCCCCCTGCTCTCTTCCGCGTCCTGGCCTGTCTTCAGTTTTCTTTGGTGCTGCTTCTCGACCAGCTCCCTTGTTCAACTGTTCCCCCAGATCCTCCTCTTCTCCTTGTGGCGTGCCTGCACCCTACGCCCTGACAGCCGCCACCATCACCTGCTCAGTCACCCGAGCCAGGGCCCGCGGCCTCCCAGCACGCCTCCTCCTGCCAGCGTCCCCATGTCCCCCTCCGATACGGGCTCCACCGGTTCTGCGGCCAGACCACATCCAGGCCGGTTCTACTGCCACCGCCCGGGCTGGGGCCTGAGCCCCTCCTCCCCCGACCGTTTTAACCCCACGCCTGCTCACCCACGCCCCCCCGTGGAGGGCTGTGACGCCACACTTGACTGCCCACCCCAGGCTGGTCCTGTGCTGGGCGTGAGCTCCGTGGGGGTGGAGCTGTCACATGCATTACTGTGCCGTCCCCAATGCAGGTCCCCCAGGCACAGGGCCTGTCACACAGCAGGCACTCACGTGTTTTGAGTGAACAAACAAGTGACTCTAGCTTAATCCTAAATTTATTCAATGTTTTTATCACAAAAAGACCCACTTCTGTCACTTGATACAGCAACTGGAAATAAAAATTCTGGATGAATCTGACACAAGACAATGGTTCAGTTCAATTCAAAAATTAAACTCATTTAACCTTTAACTCAATTTAAATTCTAAACTGATCAGCATTCAAGAACTATCCTGTACATTAATACCAAGGAGCTGATCTAATTACTGATACAATTTAAAGAAAATAAATTTAACAAACCAAATACATTTGGAGAGTTTACAGCTTAAATGACATTAACATTTTAAAAACAAAAGTTGAAAAGTATTCACCAGTCACAGATAGTTTAAATACCAGAAAATATTAGAGATACACGAACAATAAAAATTCTGGAAATCAAAATCCAGAGGCAAAATATGAGAAACATATGTCGACAGTCTCAGATACCACGCAGCTTTATTTTCACAAAACGAGAGGGGCACGGCCGTGAGGTGCAACCTGGCTCACAGGAAGGAGTCCGAAGAAGTGGCTCTGAGTCCCAGCCACCACACTCCTCGTGTGGCATCAGCTCTGTCCCCTGGGAAAGGGGCATGGACGGCATCACCCGCCTAGCTTTAAATACCAGCACGTACGCATGACCACCCTGTAAGTCTGCCGTGCACACGTGCGTGAGGTAGGCAAACACACACGAGGACACAGCGCGGTATCCCTTCCGTTCCCACCACGGTAGGTGTCGGGCCGGAATTTTCAAATTAGACGTGAAGTGGTGAACATCCTACTTTACAGACACTCTCATCCAGGCTCCCAGTGCGAAAGTCACCCCTGTTCTCATTACTAAACACACCCAGGAACCATCCCAGGGCTCTCCTCAACTGCTCAGAAGGTCGAGAAGAGGTACCAGGGAAGGGAAGGTCAGCTCTGGTAGGGGCCGTCTGCGGTGAAAACCCAAGGATGGAGAGGCGACAGCACCCTCTCCCCCGAGACCCTGGGACCCGCCTCCTGCCCGCCCCCAAGTCCTCCGCTGATCAAGCGGCCTCAGCGCAGGGCTGGGGAGCTGCCCCAGGGCTGCACGCCGCGGCCGGCACTCAGCTCCTCCACAAGGCCCGGCCCTTCCAAGGGGAGCCCCACTTACCGGGTATCTGTCTGATTCCCAGCAACCCAGCCTCTTCTGGAAAAAGACTCCTGGAGAAAATGGAAATGACCTCCAAGATGCTGCAACACTGTCGTAAGTTCCACTCTGTTTCTCTCGGGGTTGATTTAACCTCATTCCTCTCACAAGTCGAAGGAGCCTTTAGCTAACTTTCCCGACCGCAGCTAATTAGATGAATGGGGAATAGGGTGAGGACCGTAAGAGGCTGGCGACAGGAGGCCAGCAAGCGGGCGGGTGACACCAGGGAGGTACAAGACCACAGAGCTGGACGAGCAGGTGGGCGGCAGGAGGGCCTGCCCACGTCTAGGCCCGGCTGCCGCACGGCAGTGGCGCCTCCAAAGGGCCGCGGAGGGGGGACCAATTCCACCAGAAACGGCCCCTGCAAGACCACAGGTCCTGGGCCGGCCTCCACCCGAGAGCACACGGTCCAGGCAGGCCCTGCGGGCCTCAGGGTGAGGCTGACACGCACTGGGCCCTTCCCTTAGGGGGAAGGCTGCTGCTTGGAGAAGATCTGGATAGAGCCCAGAGCTTCTCATCAGCACACCATTTCCCGCAAGGCGAGGGTAAACTCGGATGCTGGTTACATCCCAGTAACTGGGGGAGCCCTGCACCCAGTGAGGGCGTTGCGGGGACCCGTCCTCCAGGGGCCGCACACCACACGGCCCACGTCTCCTTCTCGTGGGAAAAGGGAAAGGCTTTCTGTGGCAGCGTCAAGGTGACAGGAGAGCCCTTTCTCCGGGCAAGCTGCGGTGCCAGCCTTTCAAAAGCAGGCGTGAACAGAGGGGCAGGGCCCAACGCCTCCGGAAGGAAGGTGACCGTTCTGAGCAGAGGGTTTCAGGATATTCCACATGCCCAGCCTCCTCCGCTTGGGATTAGCCAGTTCACCTCCCTCACCCTCAAAGTGCTCTTACACTCCAGAGGCTGGAGGACTCGCAACCGCGGCCCGCCCCGTCCTGGGAACAGGGGAACTCCCCGCGAGACGCCCCCACGGGAGAGCAGCATCCTGGCGTCCCCCTCATCTCTCCAGCCACCAGCCTGAACGACGACACCACCGTCCCTCTCGTCACGGACACTGAGAGCGAAGTATGCGCACGGTCTCTGTTACTGACCACGTAAGTCACGAGAGGAACTTGCCACAAGCTACTGATAAGGCACCACCTGAGCCAGAAGCAGCCGGGAGGGAGGGAGGCCCCTCCACACGGCCAGGCCTCGGGCTCACCAGGGCACCAAGCACTTGCTCTGAAACACAGACGACTGCTATGAAGCCACAGAGCCGGGCAAGTTTTCCTCACAGAAACATGCCTATCTGACTCAAGAGACCTCCTTAAGGAACATTCTGTAAGATAAAACAATTACATTTTTAAGCCCACACAACACAAATCATTATTTCGAGCCACCGAAGAAAAGCAACGAGACAACTCAACTAGCTGCAGGTAAAATTCCTGCGGCGCATGTTCTGGGCGCCCCTTTCCTGGGAGCACCTCTGCAGGTGTTTATCCATAAGAACACTTTCTTCTCTTCCTTGAAAGACCAATTATAAGAAAGCAAGTGCTGCGTCTACGTTCAAATTTCCCAATCTGTCGGGAAGAAGGAACTTACGAGTTTCCCAGGAAGGCCTTCATGACCTGCGGATCTCAGGAACTATCTTGAGCTGGGAAGGGGCGGGCCGACGGGCACCGAGGTCCCCGAGGGGCCAGCAGGCGGCAGGCCCAGGCCGCGCGGGGTCAGTGGCCCCAGACAGGCCCCTGACAGCCTCACGTCCTCCTGACGGTCCAGTGACTTGCTTTAAATACTTAACGATGAACAGGAAGCAGCCAGTGCACGCGGGAACCATCAGTCCCCATCCGCTCAAACCGACAGACCTGACTGGACGTCAAGAGGCCAACTTTCCTTCAGGAAGGCCTCAAGGCACCTTCCTTCCTTCAGTGGAGTGACGACTTTGGCACATTCCGGGGGCGAAAACCGGCAGTGTACCTGACGAGGCAGGCGACCCCCGCCCAGGTAGAGCACACAGGCCCCGCCGTGACACTCTCCCAAGGTCCCCGAGGGTCCTGGCCCACGCCCATCCCCCCTCGGCTGGCCGGCCAGCCGGGTCCGCAGAGGAGGGTGAGGCCTAAGCCGCGTGCCTCTCCCAGCCCTCAACACCGGAGCGGGCAGGCGAAAGACGCCAGGAGGCAGAAATGACGAACCACCACGACACGGTACACTCCTGTCAAGTAGAGCACAGCCTGCGTCGTTTTTAAGTCTTTCAAGATACAGCAAGTTTTACAATGGCTTACTTTGGCTGGACTGTGACGTTTTCAGTTGCATTCTGCATTTTTCTGAAAAGCTTTATATGGAAAAAATTTAAAAATGAAAAACAAAGGTAAATCTTTGACAGACTTCGTGAAGCACATGCAATTAATTCTCTCTAGCTTCCCAGATCCGAACGTCCTACTGCTGTTTTCGTAATGGTAAGTATAACCCAGGGCTGTACGGCCCGTTTCCAAGTAAATCAAATACTACAATCAACTTCATGGAAAACTAAACAAGCCCGAAAATAACATTAGAAAAACCAACATATTCTCCTGCCCTTCTCCTTAGATTTTAGACATTGTGGGGCATGATGATGAGGTCAAAGCTTCACAGCCACATGAAGATGGAGTGGGGAGAGATCGGTCAAGCTCTCGCAAAAGACAGTCGTGAACGGAAGCTTGATATTGGCAGGAAGTGATAAAATTGAGACTATTATACCACTTTCCAAACTGATATTCTTCACTCATATTTTTAGGAAAGGTGAGTAATGTAACTTACACCAAAAAGAAATCAAGGATCACCGTGTGAAGGCATACGCACAGGAATCCTACTTTGTATAGAAGTGTGAAAGGAATTTCACTACAGACAGATGTCAGTGGCCAACTTCTAATTTATCTACTGAAGAAACCAGCACGGCTTCAGAGGAAACGAAGGTGCCAGAACTCACAAGAAGGAGAGTGAGAACAGGGGCCCAGAGTCTTTAGGATGCTCTGCTCAAAACCCCCTCGCGGCCACCGTCCACCACATCAGCAGAGCTAGAGGACACAGCCCTGGAGGGTGCAAATGGCTCCACCTGCAAAAAGCCAAAGCAAGCGAGGGCCCCCTCAAGGTGGGTGAGTGCAGCGCCTACTTCTATCAGACAAGGGAGTTCTAATCAGAAGCCTTCCTACCAGATCCAGGTGGCGTCAAACTGGAAGAAAAAAATTCCCCCACATGACTCTTTCAGAAAGTAGAGGAGGGAACACTTCCAAACTCGCTTCATGTGATCAGAAAAACCCAAATGCCCGAACCTCACAAAGATATCACCAAGGAACGAATTACAGACGAACACCCTTCATGAACTTAAACACATAAATGCTAAACGAAATAGCAAATTTCAACCCGTCATATGTAAGGGGAAAAAAAGGCTATACCATGAATTAAATGATGTAGTATAGCAGCATTTCAAGATTGGTTTAAAATCCAAAAATTAGCTTACTTCACATTTAAAGAATAAAAGAGAAAAACAGGATCGTGTTGATACATGCAGAAAAACCATTTAACAAAATTCAACAGATTGAGGAAGCATTCTCAGTGTGAGAAAGGACGCCTATTAAAGCCAACAAGGCCAGCAGTCACCCTGATATACTTGAAGCTTCCCCCTGCAACTGGAACACGGGAAGGAGGTCCACTGTCATGACTTTTTATTCAACGTCATATTGGAGGTTCTAGCCAGTGCAACAAAAGAAAAAAAATAAAAGGCAAAAAGATCATAAAGAAAGAAGCAAAGTGTGTTTACTCACAGACATCATGATGTTCTACAGAGAAAATCCTAAGGAAACTGCAAAGAATTCCTGGAACTAAGAAGTGAATTTAGTAAGATGGCAGAATAAAACCAACATACAAAAATCAAGTGTTAGGTACCAGCAGCAGTAGTTTAAAAGTTAAAAACAAAAAAATTAAGCTGACTTAGAATACCATCAACAACAAAGTATTTAGAAATCAACTTTACAAAAGACACACCAAGATCTTTAAAGTGGAAACTACAAGACACTACTGAGAAAAATTAAATAGAAACTAACCAAATGCTGAGCTAAACCACAGTCATGAACTGGAAAATTCAATTTAAGAATTGGTACAGCCACTATGGAGAACAGTATGAAGGTTCCTTAAAAAACTACAAATAGAACTACCATATGACCCAGCAATCCCACTACTGGGCATATACCCTGAGAAAACCATAATTCAAAAAGAGTCATGTAGGGCTTCCCTGGTGGCGCAGTGGTTGAGAGTCCGCCTGCCGATGCAGGGGACACGGGTTCGTGCCCCGGTCTGGGAAGATCCCACATGCCGCGGAGCGGCTAGGCCCGTGAGCCATGGCTGCTGGGCCTGCGCGTCCAGAGCCTGTGCTCCGCAACGGGAGAGGCCACAGCAGTGAGAAGCCCACGTAATGCAAAAAAAAAAAAAAAAAAAAAAAAAAAAAAAGAGTCATGTACCAAAATGTTCATTGCAGCTCTACTTACAATAGCCCGGAGATGGAAACAACCTAAGTGTCCATCATCGGATGAATGGATAAAGAAGATGTGGCACATATATACAATGGAATATTACTCAGCCATAAAAAGAAACGAACTTGAGCTATTTGTAATGAGGCGGATAGACCTAGAGTCTGTCATACAGAGTGAAGTAAGTCAGAAAAAGAAAGACAAATACTGCATGCTAACACATATATATGGAATTTAAGAAATTAAAAAAAAGTCATGAAGAACCTAGGGGTAAGACAGGAATAAAGACACAGACCTACTAGAGAATGGATTTGAGGATATAGGGAGGGGGAAGGGTAAGCTGTGACAAAGTGAAAGAGTGGCATGGACATATATACACTACCAAACGCAAAATAGATAGCTAGTGGGAAGCAGCCGCATAGCACAGGGAGATCAGCTCGGTGCTTTGTGACCACCTAGAGGGTTGGGATGGGGAGGGTGGGAGGGAGGGAGATGCAAGAGGGAAGAGATATGGGAACATACGTATATGTATAACTGATTCACTTTGTTATAAAGCAGAAACTAACACACCATTGTAAAGCAATTATACTCCAATAAAGATGTAAAAAAAAAAACCAAAAAACAATTCAAACGAGGTCATATGGTATAGCAGGCTGCCTTAGTCCATCAGGGCTGCTGTAACAGAATACCAGAGACTAGATGGCTTATAAACAGAAATTTACTTCTCATAGCTCTGGAGGCTGGGAAGTCCAAGATCAAGGCCCCAGCAGACTGGGTGTCTGGTGAAGGCCTGCTTCCTGGTTCACAGACAGCTGTCTTCTCGCTGTGTCCTCACATGGTGAAAGGGATGAGGGAGCTCTCTGGGGTCTCTCTTATAAGGGCACTAATCTCATTTATGAGGGCTGTGATTGGGGGTTAGGATCAACACCTTAACATTCAGCCTACAGCCCAGGCTTAGCACAATAATGGCACAATAAAAGATGATTATTTGAACATGGAAAAAAAAAAAAAAGATGTCAACCCTCCCAAAATTGACACACAGGTTCAATGAACTCCAATCTAAATCCCCATAGGCATTTTTGGAGAAACTGACACCTTAATTCTAAAAGTAACATGGAAAAGTGAGACCTAGAAACCAAGACAATTTTCTAAAACAAAACAAAAAAAAAAACGGGTGGTGGGGGGTGGAGAGCTGGAAGACTCACATTAATTCAAGACTTATCACAAAGCTACATCATCAAGTCAGTGTACCACTGGCACAGAATAGATGAAAAGATCAGCTGAACACAAGAGTGTCCAGACATATATAACCCACACACGTATGAGCATGTGACTGATTTTTTGACAAAAGCACTGAGGCGATGCCATGGAGAAAGGAATTGTTTCCCCACCCCCCACCCCACCAGCAAATGATACTGAAACAACTAAATATCTGTGGAAAAAACTGAGTACCTCACAACAAGGTAATTCAAGGTGATGGAACACAGATCTAAACATAAAAAGCTAAAATTATAATGTTTTTCAAAGGATTTATAAGAGAATCTATTTGTGAAATTAGAGTAGGCAAATATTTCTTAAACACACAAAATATCCTGAACAGAAAGGAAAAAAAAAATTGGTCTTCCTCCAAATTAAAAACTTCTGTTCATTAAAAGACATTATTAGAAAAATAAAAACACAAGTCCCCAACTGTGAGAAAACGATCAACACATATACCTGATCACCAAATTATAACCAGAACTACCAATTGACAACAAAAACCAAGAAAACACCAACTAAAAATGGGCAAGAGACTTGCCTCACAATGAAAGCTTACTGAAAACGGTGTTCAAAGTTAAGTCATCAGGAAAGGGCAGGTCACCACCACAATGAGAGAGAGAACACTTCATACGCACCAGAGTGGCTGTAACTTTAAAAACTACCATCACCAAGTGCGATGAGAAGGCAGAATAGCAGAAACTCCCGTACGTTCCTGGTGGAAATGTAAAATGGTAAACTTTGGGGAACGTGTTGGCAATTTCTTACGAGGTTAAACATCCATTTGCCAGGCAATCCAGCCATGCAATTCCACACCTAGGAATTTACTCAAGAGAAATGAAAACGTACGTCCATAAAGAGGCCTGAACAAGAATATTCATAGCAGTTTTGTTCACAGTAGCGCAAACTTGGACAACTCAAATGTCCATCAACAGGAGAATGAATAAACAAACTGTGGTATATTCCTAAAACAAACTACTACTCAATAAAAAAGAATGAACTACTTACTGACACACAGAGCAACACCGGTGAACCTTGAAAACATTGTTGAACTGAATACAAAAAGAAGTATGTATTGTATGGCTCCAACTATAACGAGCTCAAGAACAAGCAAAACTAACCCAACATGACAGAGATCGAACAGTGGATGCCAACGGGGAGGGGGTGACTGAAAGGGAGCACGAGGGTACTTTCTATAGTGTTTTATGTCTTGGTTTGGGCTGGTGGTCGTGTGGTCGTACACATCTGTGAAAACTCACTGAACTTTACGGTTAAAATCTCCGAATCTTATTATGCGATTTTCACCTCAGTTTTTTTAAATGAAAGAAACTGTTAACTCCTGAGTATTCACACAGATAATCCTTATGCCGTTCTCTACTTCTGAAATATCCCTCCCCAAATTAACCACATACAACGGACCGCTGGTTGCCCTGCGCGACGCCGCCAAATCCGCTCCACGCAGAACCGCCGACTTCAGCCCGCACGCGCCAAGCTCCGTGCTTCCCGCGTGGCGTGCCCAGCAAGGTAAGAGAAGACACGGAGGATGCTGCTTCTGGAAACAGAGGGCATCCCCTCCTTTCTCTCTCCTCTCTCTGCTGCTTGTGAAGGGGTGTGGCAGCTCGCACCCCAGAGTCTGGCCTGCAGATGCCGAGAGGAAAGCTGAGGGCGCCAGACTCCAGTGACCATCCCGCCAGCAGACCCAGCGCCGCTGCTCCTCTGCCAGGGCTTCTCCTCCAGAGAAACCGGCTGCATCTGATTAAGCTGTTACTTGGAGGAGCTTGTTTTCCACAGATGAACCTAATCCTAACTTGATTCAGAAAGTACAGAGAGTAGAAGCAAAGCTAAGCCTCATCTTCACTCTGTTCTCACAATTCCTAATGGACATTTAAAGCATTTGAAGAGGGGTTTTTCCTCCTACTTTTTCTTCTCCAAATTCATTTGCTCCTTTTTTTACAAAAAAAAAAAAAAAAAAAAAAAAAAGAACTCAACACATAATTTCTGTGATTTACTGTGCAACTGAACACACTAAAAGACAAAATGACATTTTCCCTACAAATTATTTGGTGCCTGTGATTTTCTGAACACTACAGCCAGATGGTTCTCATAGAAATCAAGAAGACTGTATTCATATAATTCAAAGGTTTGCTTATTTTTTGGTCTTAAAAAAGACTATTGATTGTAACGTGCAGCTCTACAGGAAAAATCTCGACCGAGGAGGCGAAAACTGATATTTATTACCGCCCTTGTGCTCATTATAGCCATCTCTGACAGCGGTCCATTAAAATCAATTTTTATGTTTCTTATGTATTTTCTTTTTCTAACATCCTTGGCGCTGTGTTTATTAGCCCGTTAAGACAAACGCTGAGCAAAGGAGTGGGTGGTTTTTCCCCTCTTCTGTCAGAAATAACAAGAACTGCAATTTTAAAATACAACTGCTACTCACAATCAATGAATGGAGGAAACTGAATGTTACGTTTCAGAACAAAACATTAAGGAGTGCTTTGAATTTTTTATGGTTTTATAATTAGAGAAAATAAATAGTGGAGATCGTTCAAGAAAGAGAGAAGCGTGTTCCGTGAGAAATGGCAATACCCTAACTTCATGCTAACAAGGGGATTTCATACCCTTTCTCCTCTGCTGTGCACACACACCAACAGCCAGACACCATCTCCAAGAGGCCCAGTGGAGCTCCTGATTAAGCAATTCCAGGACTTTGGAATAAAAGTCCATCAATAAAAAATTCCATTAACAGAAGTCCCATAAAAGTTCATCACCTGGCAGACTGATGAACAGTGAACGCTGGTCCTGGATTTAAAAATCAAGATTAAGAAAGCAGCTCCCTGCCACCAAACTTCCAAAGAGATTCCCACATCCCACTTGCTTAAGAATCAAAGCGTTCAATACAGTCCATCAACACCTCTATAAATGTATACATTAATATGTCTTGGGGCTCCTAATTACAGGTTATGTCCCTGTGGTTAATAGGAGGTGGAGGGTTCCTGGGCAATAAGCACAGATGCTGAAAACGAACAATCATGGTCCTACCATCTTTAGAGAGATGCTAACTTTTGTGATTGGTGGCGTGTGGCTCCGTGTTACCCTGTGATCAACAGACAACAAGCAATAATCGTATTCTCTCTGTTGCTTTGAACAAACCAAGCAGTGGGTGTCACAGAGGACTCTCACTCACTCAGTGTCCGGCATCTTCTGGCCATGCAGCTTTATCCCGTGCAGACCCTGCTCACAGCCAGAGATCTCGATCCTCCCCAAAGGGCTGTCCATCATTTTGTATTTCATCTCACAGGTCTTGTTCATTCTCCCAAGTACCTAAAGAGAAACAATTTTTAAAGTTAAGCATACGTGAAAGAGTTTGGTCACTTCTAAAGCACAACAGAAGCCCCAGTTATTTAAGACATAAAACATCTTCCAAACTTTTTCCCCCATTTTTGGAATTTAACCATATAATGTGTTATTTTTATAACATAGTCACTTTGAAGACAGAAGATTACCATAATTACCCAGAGCAGCCAACCAACAGTTCACTCTCCTTTCATCTCCTTAAATTACGACCTCCTGGTGGCTCAGTGGTTGAGAATCTGCCTGCCACTGCAGGGGACACAGGTTCGAGCCCTGATCTGGGAAGATCTCACATGCCCGCAGAGCAACTAAGCCCGTGTGCCACAACTACTGAGCCTGCTCTCTAGAGCCTGGGAGCCACAACTACTGAGACCACGTGCCACAACTACTGAAGCCCGCGCGCCTAGAGCCCGTGCTCCGCAACAAGAGAAGCCACCGCAATGAGAAGCCCGCACACCGCAACCAAGAGTAGCCCCCGCTTGCCGCAATGAGAGAAAGCCCGCGTGCAGCAACAAAGGCCCAACGCAGTCAAAGATAAATAATTTTAAAAAAAAATTTTTAAATTACCATCTCCCTATTCTTATTTATCTTTAACCAACGCATAGTCAAAGATGAAATAAGAGTTCCTTTTAAAAAGTACCTAAAGCTATTTAAAATAAAACAATTACCAACAACACTTTCAGTAAAAACTGAAGACAAAGCATGGGATATTTTGAATAAAGTACGTTTAGAACTAAAGCATTATAAAATATATTACAGAAACGGAGCGAGATCTGACTCAGCAGCGGCCGCGGCGGGCCACGCGTGGGAATCCCACTCTTACGGAAGCGCACGGACTTTGCTTGCGTTCAAGCCAGAGTACGAAAGCTATCCTATCAGGTCCCCTCCACGCGAACAATTCTGAGATGCTAATTTTGGTCAACCCAGTGGAAGGTTAAAAGAAAGAACAGATGTACTAAGAGCATCCAGAAGCCTGTACCAAGGTTTGGGCAGGCTGGTGTTTTGTAAAAATCCCGCGGCCTCGACGGGAGGCCGGAAGAGAGGGCCGTGGGGAAGCCCACCCGGGCCGCCTCGTCTCCCCGGCGGGCGACTCCTGCCCCGCTTCCCGCACACCTCCCTCGGGCCACCTCACGCGCCAGCGCCTCCCAGGGTTCCGCCCTCGGCCACAGCCGCCCCGGAACCGGAACCGAAGCCCCGCAAGGCCTCCCTGCGAGCTCCGGACTGGAAGGCGGGCTGCCGCCTGGCTCTCCTGACCTCTGCGTCCTGGAAGCGCGTCACGTGAACTTGTCCAAAACCATAACCGCGCGTGGGCGCTCCGCCTGTGCAGCGCGTCGCTGAGCCGGCTACCACCCGGCCCCGCCCCGAGCCCCACCGGGCGGTGCTCCTGGGCCCCCGCTGCCCCCGCACCGCGGCGCCTGTCCGCACACGCCCGCACCGCACTACACGCCGGCTCTACCATTTTCAGCTCGTCTCATTCATTTGCGCCCGTCCTCCCGGACTCGCTCACCAACCCCCACCTCCCCGAGGAAGGGCGCCCTCGGGCCCCCTCCTTACACCCGGGGTCTTCCCGCTCCAGCCACCCTCACCTCGAACACCACATCACTGCTGACGACACGAAGGCGCTACAGCAGCTCAGCGAACCGCGGCCCGCCGGCCAAACCTGGCCCAGCGCCTGCTTTTGCAAGGGAAGCATTCCTGGGATGCAGCCGTGCTCATTGTTTGCAGGCTGGCGGCTGCCTTCACGCTCCAGCGGCCCTAAGTCCGTGGGCGCCCCTCACGTGCAGCAAGGGTTCCAGTATCCAGGCCTGGACACCGGGGACTGGCCTCTCCCTGACTGTCCCGTCTGCCCCACCTGGCCTGGTGTCTGCTTTACAGTGAAACCTCAACATGCCTCCATCGCCCTGACCCCGCAGGTTCTCCCCCCTTCTCTGTGCCTCCACCTGCTCCTAACAGCACACGCTGACTCCCTCCTCTACCTCCCAACAGCCCCAGGACAGAGGCACACACACGTCTATGCCTTGAAGAGGTCAAGCACCATTCCCAAAACCCCATGGTGTGCAAGCATCACTCCCAAGATTCCATCCTAAACCCCTGGGCTCCAGAGCTGCCCTGTTCAACATCCCCCTTTCTGGGCACAGTGACAGGGGTCTGAATCGAACAGCTCTCCAGTTCCCCAGTGAGTGGACACAGGATTTTGCTGGGAAACCTTCTCAGATGTTTGCCCGGCATCGGAGATGCTCTCTGACACCTCATATTCCTTCCATGGCTCCCCACTGCCTGAGGGATAAAAACCAAAAGAGTCTTCCCACCCCCTCCACTCTGTCATGTGGAAACAGGGATCAGACCAGGCAGAGGGAGATCATGGCCTCCTACCCACGACCCCGTCACCTTGAGAAAGTCACCTAAACTCTCT
The DNA here is from genome assembly GCF_949752795.1 of Hyperoodon ampullatus. Taxonomy (NCBI): domain Eukaryota; kingdom Metazoa; phylum Chordata; class Mammalia; order Artiodactyla; family Ziphiidae; genus Hyperoodon; species Hyperoodon ampullatus. The sequence goes on along the minus strand of NC_136914.1, from coordinate 226,788,890 downwards.
GAGACACAAGTGCTTTTATCTGTAGGACAAACGATACCTAAATCATAGGGCTGGCACGAGGGTTAGCGGGAATGTGTGTAAAGACCTGACATCCCCGAAGGACTCAGGATTACTGTTATCCCTGCCGCAACTGACATTCTAACCCAATATCCTTGGCCTTCGACCTTGTCACCCAGAGTGCACTGCTCTCCTCCCTAAATTCTTATCCAACAACCTCAAAATCCTAAACGTTCTTCAAAAGCCAACTGCCACCCCTTCTCCCAGCCCCCTGGGTGTGTCCCCTCGCTTCCTGAAGCCAGAATCAACTCCTGACCTGCACCCGCTCACATCTGTGGACATTTTCCATCACGCAGGAGACCATGCTACCACGAGTCAGGGCCCCACGGACGGCAGGTGCATTATACATGTAAGGGGTTTATCATATGTGTGTTGAACCAGATCATGAGCGTGTCCACCATCCGGGCCAAGGGGCCAGCAGAACATTTCTCTGAGCACAAAGTGTGTTCGGAGAAAGGGTTCTGCTGGCACGATGAGAAGCCTGGACGCGCTATCCCCTTCTGGCTGACGCCCTGCACGTTACCGGGTTAAGAGCTCTGAGCAGTCCTGCAATAGAAGTCAGCTTCGTTTCTTTACCGAGCACTAGCAAACGTGTTCACCGACCCATGCCTCCTACCTAAGTCCCTGTTCAGAAGCTGAATGAGCAGGCCTCCATCAAGATGAAGGCTGTTTCTCAGCAGATCCAGGCTCAGGGCCCTGGCTCAGGCCTCAGATCCGGAGCCTGACAAGTCACGAGCCCATGGCAGGCAGGACTCCTGCTGGCAAGCCTCCGAAACTGATGCTGGCTAATTTAAGCACAAAAGCAATTTACTGAAAGACGTTCCATAACTCACAGAACTTCTGGGAAGGCTGGAGAAGCAGGCTCAGAAAACGGTAGGAACCAAGACTGGCCACAGTCCAACCACAGCCAACACCAAGCCTCAGGATACACCTGTGGGAACAACGAGGGGCTGCAGGCACGCAGCCGGCACCGGGGCCGCTGGGGCCACCGGGCCCCCCCCACCCCGGGAAACAGGATGTTGCAGCCGCCGTCAATTCCCTGCCGCCCGGGCTCCCTGTCACTTGTCCTTGGACTCAGGCCCAAGCAGGTGCCTAGAGCTCACGTGGGCGCCAGGCCAGGGTGTACCTGTGCCGAGTGGCCAGGAAAAGGGACAGCCTCCAGGAGGGCTGTGTCCATGCCAGCCCCGCTCAAGCACACGGCCTGGCATCGCTGCAGAAATGAGACCAGCACACAGCCGACCAGGAGAAGGGTGAATGTTAGATGTCCACTCCTCTTCCCAGGCCTCAATTTTCTCATCAATAAACTAAGAATGGTAACCTGAGTCCACCAGTCTCTCTGGGCTGTTCTGAGGGGCCCAGCTGGAGAAGACAGGAAAAACGGTGAACGGGGCGGCTGGGCGCTCCTGCAGCTTCGAAAGGACCTCTGTCATACTCAGCGCATGCCCAGCTCTCACCCTTATTCTGAGGAAAGGCTGGGGAGACACATCCGGGTGCGCAGGGCAGGTCGGGGGTAGGACAATGAAGGTGACCGGGGGCGCAGGGGCACGAGGATTTCCGCCACATGGGAGGACGAGCAGGTCTCCAGAGAGCTCAGGCCCCTCGCTTCTCCAGGAGAAGGGCCTTGCACGCCACCAAGCCGTCCCAGGAGCCGGGCTCTGAGCACAGCCTGGATTGGCCGAACTTTGGAGGCCACTGGCCTAGAATGCAGGAGAAAGGCAGCCAGCCAACCCCAGCATAGCTGGAAGGGCTGCCTCTGGACCAAATAACGGCCTCACACTCCAAATAACGGAAGGGCCGCCTCCGGAACAAGCAGCGGCCTCACACTCCAGCTCCTGCATCTCTGCATGGGACCAAGAGGACGCTGAAGCTCGGCCTGAAGCCGCCGTGCTGCCCCCAGTGCCCAGCACCAGCAGGCACCGCCCGGCAACACGGCACTGGCACTGGCCCTGGACCACCTGGTCTAAACTCATGCCCCAAGTGCAAGCTGCCCCCTCGTATTGAGCAGCAGCTCTGCTGGCCTCCACAGAACGTGGTGAGTCAATCACAAAACCATGCCAGGAACCAACAAAGAGCAATCAGTCCTTAACAGGAATAACTGGCAAGCTCAGAATCTGGGTTCTGAACAAGTGGCACGTGTCACTTCTAGCCAAATCCACTCAGCTGGTCATTTAGTTATGTGACGTCTGAGGAGGTGAGCTCCTTAGACTTCCTTATCAGTTAAACAGAATGGAAATCAAACCCCACTTCAATTTTCCTGAATGTGAGGATTCCCTGGAACTACCTCCCCTAAGACTCGGGCCTGGTACTCACAGCCCAGCTCCTTCTGGACTCGGCCTGGCTGAGCTGTACTTTCACCAGCGCCTCTGGGTTTTTAAGCCCATTAGCAGAACCACTGCTAGTCAAAGATAATGCACCATAACCCACCAACGGCTACTTTGCCAGAAAAAGAAAAGCTGCAATTTTTACATAATTTTATACCAACCCAGCCAGAAATGGTGTTTGAGGCTCCACAGAAACCTGTGCATGACTTTCTTTCCTGTCAACAGCCAGGGCATTCAGCACAGAGTCCTTCCACGAGCAAAAGTAAAAATTAGCTGAATACTGCATCCTCCTAGGTAATGGATAATGTGTCCCCAGGACAGAAGCGCCGGGCCATTTGGCGTGGTGTGTGTTTTGACGAGAAGCCCAGGCTGAAACAGCAGGTGTGCTGCAGGTCCCGCAGAGCTGGCAGGCCTGGCGAGGAGGTGGGGGGGTGCCTGCAGACAGGATGGGGGTGTCACAGACACCAGGAGGGACCCGCGGGGGCTGAAACGGGGCAGTGGCGGGAACAGCGAGGCTTCCACAGCAGGTGAATGCAGCAGGGAGTGAGAGCCTCTCAGCACAGGCTGCTGGGAGGTACCGTCTGGAAAGCAGCGATTCCAAACACGCACGGGGCTGCCGTGCACGATGGCTGCACCAAGATGCGGGTGGAATCCTGAGCCCCAGGAGTGTGACAGACCCACCCGACACCCTCCCACAGCGACGTCTCCAGGCTCCACTCCAGAGGCCAACCCACCACCAGGCTCCGAAGATGACTCTCACCAGGAGTTTCATCAACTAACACCAGCCCAGAGAAGGCCATGACTGTGACCCCCAACAAGTGGGCCAAGAAGGCAACGAGGCCCAGTAAAGACACTTGCTCACTGTGGACTCTACAACGTTCACAACCCCAGCCCAAGTACCAAGTCCAGGGCCAAGCAGGCTCCCCACGGCCTCACAGGGGGACTGCTGCTGGGCGGGGAGGGTGGCTGCCACAGGGGAGCGGGGCCACACGCTGCAAGAGCGCAGCTAAAAATGTTTGGAGAAAACGACATCTACACAGAGAGCTGAGTTATAACAAGGGGCCGGCCAGGAGAGAAGACACACGTGGAAGCAGGCTGAGGCAGACAGCCGGCAGCAGAGCCTGGGAGGCGGGGGACGAGGCCCGGGGGACGAGGCCCAGGGGCTGCAGGAAGAAGCGTGGGGGAGATGCACAGCCTCCACCGGGTCACTTTCGTGTCTGGCTTCCTCCCTGAGAAGCCCCAGAGCTTCAAACAAGGGGGAAATCCACCAGGTTTGCCTTTTCAAAGGCTCCCTCTGGCAGCTGCGTAAGGAAGAGGTGGGAACAGAAAATGGGAGTCGTGAAGGAGACCGTGGAAACGGTCCACCAAGGCATGAGGATGAGCCCAACCAGTGTGAGGCAGAAGGGAGACTAAATAACGAGCCATAAATAAATAATAATAAATAAATGTTTAATAAATACCCGAGTGCCCCTTACGCATGAGCCACCAGGCTCAGGTGCTTGAAACTGTAACGAGACAACCGTGGTCTACCGGGGGAGGAAAATTACCCACTAAAAGCAAATCATGCTGAACAATCTTTGCAACTTTTCTATAGGTCCAAAATTATTCCAAAGTAAAAGTTTATCTTAGAAAACCAAGAGAGATATGGTAGAATCATTTGAAATATTTACCTGCATCTTTCTACCTGCATTTTCTAAGTTTTCCACAGTAAACCTGAATCCCTTTCACAAAGATAAAAAATTGTATTAAAATTCAGTGTAATATAAAACACAGGTGATGATAGCAAATGTTCTACATTTATCACTGTCTCAATCTCACACATGCAAAACAAAGGGCTGTTGATACTCTTCTGCATAAAATAAAAACTTAGAGGTCTGGAATTTTTTTTGACTTTTAAAAAAAGAAAGGTTGAGTAAAACAAAGACACACGAAAGAAATCGCGTCTCCTTCTCTCCCATCCACCACAAGTCCTTGCAGCCCCCCAACAACCTGGGGCCCTCCCTTCCTGCCTGACCTGGTCTCTCACCAGGACCCCCAATTCACTCTACTTTTAATGCTCCTTAAACACACAGATGTTGCTCTTGCCTCAGGGCCTTTGCACCTGCCACTCACTCTTCTTGAAATGCCTCCCCTTCACGTTCTGGCACAGTGGCCTCTGTCACTTAACTCACAACCCTGCTCAAACATCACCGTCTCAGAGAAATCTTCCTAAAGCAGTCCGTCTCCTCTATCCGTTCTTTCCTGTCCTTTCCTTTACAGCACTTATGGCACATGAGATCACACTAGATTTATTTTATTTGCCATGCATCGCCTTCACTAGAAAGTAAGCTCCAATACAGTAGCAAATGTTACGTGACAGCTCTGGCCAATGAGTAAGAAGTCTGCCGAGAGGTCTTGTTTTGATTAAAAAAAAGAAAAATTCTTCTGTGGCTGGCACCATCTCCTCCCCTTTCCTCCTTCCCTGACACTGCAGATGTGATGTCTGGAGCTGTGGCAGCCATCTGGTGAACACGAGGCAAAGGCAAGAGACTGGAGAGCCCCTGGCGCTGACACCGTGAGCCACTACCACACCAGTGCTGTCTGTTGCTAGACTCCTACTTGTGCAAGAAAAAGAAAGCCCTGCTTGTTTCAAGCCAGTGTTCTGAGGATTTCCTGTTTTCTTCAACTTGAGGCTGTCCTAACTGATTTTTGCTATATGCTAGCACTCAATGCATCATAGGTGCTCAGTAAATACCTGTTGAATAAATGAGCTAATTATCCGAATCACTCAATTATACCTGATGTGAGGACTCAGAAGGAGAACTCCAGGATTAACGAGAGCCCATAGCTGGGGTCTGGTGACCTGAGGCTTCCTGGAAGAGGTGCCTACACAAAAAGGCAAGTCGGAGTTTTCTGGGGGCAGGATGAAGGAGAGGAGTGCCCCTGGCAGGCAGGTCTGCACCTGCTAAGGCCCTGGTGCTAGAGGGAGCACAGGGCATCTGTGAACTTAAGGAGGCAGCAGCCACAGGAGGGAGAGGACCCACGTCTGAGAGGAGCCCGCTGTGGCAGCTGCGGCAGCGGTGAGTGCCACTGTAGGGGCAGGAGGGCAAACGGTAGCACCGACGACCCCAAGAACATCACGGGCAGAGAAGGGGAGTGCTGGGTCTGGGACGCTGTAACCACACCCGTGAAGACAGGGTTATGATGTCTGCACCGGTTCTGGGGCTCAATAACAGAATCTGCTCCAGCAAACAGCATGCCGTGCAGGTTTCCAAACCAGAAAGAGGAGGGAAAAGTTTTACAAGCCAACCATCCATTACTCCTAAGCACCACGTTTACAGTTGCGTAAAATAGGGGCTGTCCTGGAACCAGCAATCCTGAAGCCGCCAACTGGAGGCCACGGGACCACCCTGCGGCAGAGGCCTCGGGAGCCCCGTCGGAGGACAGGGAGGAAGCCAACCGTCAAAAGCCCAACAAACCAGTTTCCAATGTGCCAAACCCACATGTTTGGGAGTTTAGAACTAGCCCACAGGGTCCTGCGGAGGCTGCAACAAGCCAGCTCTTTATTTCCCAAGAGCAGCAGGGAGCAAGCTTACACGGTGCGAAACCACGTTCCTTAGCAGAGTCCCCGAGCTGCAGGGACAACCAGGCCCACGGCTTTCTGGGGGACAGCACCACGGCCGCATTTAGGACACAGATTAAACAGCCAGGCTCCCCATTTCCCACTCTCATGAAGCATACACCCTGTGCCCCCCCAGCCTGGCAGCCTGGCAGACCCAGCTCCCTGCATCATCTCCGTGGCAGCCACCTAAAGCCACAAAGTGGCAGGAAAAAAAATCGATTTTTCATGGCTATTTGGAGACCTCTGCAAAAGTGAAGTGAATTCCGTTTCACCTCTCTTTTAACATGAATGGTGTTTAATGTTCTGAATTAAGCGGTTGGCGCCAGGGGCCGGGTTCCCACTATACCAAAAGCAAGAAACCCAGAAACAAACTGTCTTCTTTCTCCTTTGCTTGTAGTTTTCCAGGCCGGCCACGCCTGTCTAAAACCTGTCCTTCTGGAACCGTCTTCACAGTCCTGCTCCTTGCACTTTTAACCATCTCTAGTATCGGTATCCTAGGCAATGAAAAATGACCAGAAAGGGGCTAAAAAAAGAAATTGTCTGCTTTCTTACAAGCAGTGTACAAACAAGGTGCCCAGATGTTTGCTACTGTTATCTCCCCAAGGTCAACGGCATGTGGCCCACAGCTGAGCTCAGGCCTCCCCCACGGCGGCCCCATCTCGGGCACCTCCGTGTTGCCATCAGCTGCGTGTGTGAAGTGCAAGCTCGCTGGCGCCATGCGCACTGATCAAGGGGAGCAACCTACCTCCGGCTCCTCCTGACATCAACAAAGTCATCGTGAAATGAAAACTAGTTTTACGATCACCCTGCTGAACAGAGAATAAGAAAAAAGCATCAGGGAAGCACCCTTGTCCTCATTACTCAACATCAGCCCACCTAAGGATCAGGTATCAGGGATTATTCATTAGAAAAAACACATGTGTCAAAGCCCTAGAAGAGAGAAAACACTTCACACCTATCACCTCTTAATTAACCTGGCAAAGAGAGGCTGGGAGAAGAAAGTGGATGGGATTGATCCCCACCAGGTGTAAAAGTCAAGAAGGAAAATGCTGGGGAGAAGGCAAGGCCGGTGGCTGAGACCCGGCTCCCACTGCCACTAGGCCAGGGTCTCCCCAGTGGAATTTCACCAGGTCACATTCAACAAAGGGCAGCTGTAAGTATGCCTCAGTTTATTATGCCCTAACAACCAAGAAAGGTTCAATTGGTTGAAATGACTTTGCCAAACAAAATACGGGCACTGCCATCTGGTATATCAAACTTAGAATGGATCCAAAAGTTGTGCAAAAACATCACGTCTACACAAAAACCTGCAAATGGATGTTTACGGGAGCTGTATTCCCAATAGCTAAAACTTGGAAGCAATCAACGTGTCCTTCACTAGGTGAATAGCTAAATAAACTGCAGCACATCCAGACAATGGAGTATTAATTTATTGCTAAAAAGAACTGAGGTATCAAGTCATGAAAAGACATGGAAGAAACTTAAATGCATATTACTAAAAGAAAGAAGCCAATCTGAAAAGGCTATGTACTCTATGATTCCAATTATATGGAGACAGTAAAAAAAAAAAAAAAAAAAAATCAGTGGTTACCAGGCTTGGCGGGAGCGAGGGATGAATACCTCGGGCACAGAGGATTCTCAGGGTAGGACAACTATTCTGTGGGATATGGCGGTGGTGGGTACATGACATTATACATTTGTCAAAACCCATGGAGAGTGCACCACCAAGAGTGAACCTGATGTAAACAACGAACAAAGGTTTCCCTCCTTCTGGTAGGGGATGTTGGCAGCGGGGAGGGGCACACATGGTGGGGGGCAGGAGGTATATGGGAACTCTCTGTGTAACTCTGCTGTGAACCTAAAACTGCTGTTCTAACTTGGCCGTGAACCTAAAACTGCTCTAAAAAATAAAGTTTACTAATTTAAAAAAGAACCATTCCAAAGCCTTCTGTTACGGCCCTGACATGGAAGGGAAATGATTCTCCTTGTTTGCTGCTAAATTTCAGTGAACCCAGCTACGTGCACACACAAAGGGAGAAGAAACTCTGCATTACAGTGTCACAACTAGGCTTCCAAGTTAAAAACTGCTTCTACAGGGATCCCATAAATACCGTGCTCTGCCCATTCTGAGCTTACACACAGACTTCCAGGACGTGGGATCTGTGAGCACCTTCCTGATTAACGACGCTCTGGTCCTGAAGAATACCCACCACAACAAAGGCAGGGGAGTCAGGGCCAACGCGGAGAACGGCCAACGCAGCACCACACGCACGTGCATCTTGTTAAAGCGCTCAGCGTTCACCGGTCGCCTAAACAACTAGCTCCGAGCAGCACCTTATAAAACAGCCGTGAAAATGCCTGCCAATCAGAGCTGCCATGTTAGAGGGACATCTAAGGAAATTCTTTCACTGGTCTTTAAAACAACCATTTCTAGATAAAAACAGGTACTGTCTCCATTTAAAAACTATACTTAAAACTCAGTTTTCCTTTCCAAACTTTTCATTTTTGTTCATGTTATCAAACTAAGGTATGAGCCATGCAGGAAGGTTTAACTGCTTTTCTATTCTGAAGCTCAAAGGCTGTTTTGAACCTGTGCAGCTGCACAGAAATTAGGGAGCAGCCAGAATACAAACCCACATAAGTCTGTGTGGGTAAAAGAGATCCCACACAGAGAAAAGTGCATCAAACTTACATGTGTACAGTTTAACAAATTGCTCCAGAAATCTCTTGGAACTTCAAGCATTTTTGAAAAATATTTCCAGGTACAACACCAAGGTGGTAACTACCACTCCCATAACCATTCCAACAGTTTATAGCTAAAATAGCTCTGGATCTTGCCAAAAACTGGTGCATGACACCAGAACATGCCAGAACCCTCTACAGTAAGACCCATAAAGGTCTTCTCTTATAAGTTTCTTAGTAACTATCACTTATTTCTTCAAAATAAGAAAAAAGCTCCCCTACTAACCACGGCGCTGCAGACCACAGTCAAATCTACAAAGACTCTCCGTGAAATGAGACACTGGTGTCAAAGCAAGCTCCGACCTGAGTGTGCGTGCTCGGGGTGCACGGTGGAGCCCACGCACGTGAAGCCACAGGTGAAACGCTGTACACCGCCCCGGCTAATTAATTTCAAGGAAGAAAAGCTTTACACCAGAATGATCATGAAACAGGAAAAGCACAAGTTTGTTAATAGGTTTCCCACTTGCCGGGCTCCCAGGCCCCGGGAGCACCAGTCACTGCCCGCTCTGCCCCCTGCCCTTTGGTGGAGGACGGGAGAAGCCCGGCTCTCAGGCGCTGTTTGCGCAGCTGACGCCGCTTACTTCTCTCCCGGAAATGCACAGGGAACGTCTGAGTACTCAGCGAAGGAAGAACTGTTCTTTAACAGCAAATGTGTCACCAGCCGGAAGACCAGACGCACCAACGATGACAGGAAGCAGGTTACAGAACCGAATGAAGCCCAGACCTCCGACAAGGAGCCCACAATCAGAGGCAGAATGAGAACTCTGCATCCTCAGCCGTCGCAGCAGGATTTGGAAAAGCAGCCAAGAAACCTTAATTCGGCAGAACAGCCCCTCCTACCTGCTTCTCCTCCTCCATCAAACCGCCGGGGCCTCTGAGCACAGCGAGGAGCCCGTACGGGGGGCGGGGGGGACATCAAGCGCCAGCTGGGGAGCGCGCGCATCACAGGTCACCTCGTCCCGGCCCAGCCTGCTGTCCGGTCCTCAGGGCCCAACGCGGTCCTACGGAGTCTGGCCAGCTCGCACCCCCGCCGGCGCCGCCGGTCCCCGCAAAGGGGGAAGGGAGGCGGCCTGAGGCCTCGGAGCTCCGGCACCGCCGGGGTCTCGGCCGCAGCTGACCCTGTGCGGTCCTGTTCCCGCGGCCCCAGGCGCCCCCCGACCCCCTGCGGGCACCTGAGGTGTGAGCTGCGCCCCCGGCGGGGCGGCGGGCGGGGGGAGGACGAGAGCCCCCGGGGGTGTGAGGCCCCACGGAACCGGCCTCCAGGGCAGCGTGTGCGGACACCCGGCCGCGGCCGCCCCAGGAGGCACACAGGCCCCCGAACCTGGGCTGAAAAGCCCCAGCGCAGCTCCCCGCGCGCCAGGCCGCTGGGCCTGGGTCTGCTGGGTGAATCCCAAGGGCGCGCCCCAACGCTTCTACGCTTAGACACCCCTCGGGGTTCCAGACAGCACGCGGAGAGCGGCCGAGTCCACGGCGCGGGGAAGCCGGAGTCCCGTGGGCGCCCCGTGCCCCCCGCACAGAGCCCGGCCCCGCGGCGCAGGGCCCGGCCAGCAGGCTGACACCCGAGCCCCTGCCTCCCCCAATCTCAGAGCGTCCCCCTGTCACCCTTGGCATCCTGAACTTCAGTGAGGACCGAGAATGATCTACCGTGAAGAAGAAACGATGCAACATGCCACGTTTCCCCTCACTTTTAACTCCCCGTTAGAACTGCCTGCGTGACCATCACTGACCGAAGTATCCCTCTGGGGGTAGGACGGGGCGGATGCCGAACCCAACATGCCCACAGCACCACCTCACAGCCTGCGAGCGTTCCCGCACTTGAGGCACCGACTCAGTCCGGGGCTGCTCGCTGACAGCCTGCCGTGGCGTGGGAGACAGGGCGGTATGCTGGTGCTCACAACGCAGTGTCAGTTCTTAAAACTGCCGTGTCTTGGGAAGCTTCAGCTTCAATATGTCATGGTAGAAAACAACCTCATTCTTTAACCACCTCTACAGCTGGGCACAGTTTAGCTTTCTTAGAGAATCAGTAACGTGGGAGAACAGGTGGGAAGATCTGAGAGAAACACCCTTTTCAATTTGGCAGGGCAGCCAAAGCCAAGAGACGCCCGCTGCGGAGGACAGGATGGGCCCCCGGCCGCAGTCGCCGCAGAGCTGAAGGAGAGCCCACTTCCTGGACGAGCAGGGTCGGTGGCGAAGTGAAAAGCTCTCACAGTTCTCCCTCTGACAGCAAGATGGGATTCAAACTCCTCCTCACCCCAGAAGAGCCCTGGCGTATCAAAGTATCATAGGCTTGTCTGCAATCAAGCCATGAGAAAGAAGTCCCAGTTAATAAAGATTTCCACCTGTGTACGCATGGAACGTCTACGTTAAAAACGTGTGCTTTCTGTGTCGGTGACATAATTAGCTTACCAGGGGGACTCACTATAATGCCGTCTCCAGGTTCAATACCCCATCCCTGTCTGCACTGATTCATACAGCACAGTGAGTACAGTTAGATCCAGATTCCATAACAGGCTCCACCAAAATCCTCAGAGAGGGCTCCGTCAAACGGCCAGGAAGGCATCCCCACACCTGGAATGGGAATCAACCGTGGCTTTCGGGGAGGCCTACAGAAATGTCCCTGCCTGAAGCAAGGGGGCTGCCAGGATCCACTGGCCCAGATGCAACCTGTTCCTCCCCTCGCAGCTTCATCAGTATCTCCCTGGGTGTAGTCTGCAAATTCAGCAAGGCGCTCAAGGGCAAGAAGCACTGAGAGTGAAGAGGAGGGACACGTGTGGGTGAAGAGCCTGGGTACCTGAGCACCTGACAATGATCAGGGGCTGGTGGGATGCAGGACATTTTTAAACGGCTGGAAGAAGTCCGAAGAAAAACACTTCATGACATGTGTTACGAAATGTGATATGAATTTCGTACATGTGATACAAAATTCAAATTTCAGAGTCTATAAATACAGTTTCACTAAAACGTAGCCAGGCTCATTCTGTATTGTCGACGGCAGTTCTCGTGAGTACAGCTGACCCTTGAAAAACACAGGTTTGAACCATCAGAGTCCACTTATACGCGGATTATTTTCCAACAGTAAATGCTACAGGACTACACGACCCTCAGCTGGTTGGTTGAATCCGCAGACACAGAACCACAAATACGGAGGGCTGACCGTAAGTTATGCCCAGATTTTCAACTGGGTGCAGGGGGAAGGGGGCTTGGTGCCCCTAACCCCGATGTTGTTCAAGGGTCAGCTGTAGTTGTGACGAGACCACACAGCCTGCAAAGCCAGAACTATTTACCATCCAGTCCATTTCAGGAAAAGTTTGCCACCTCCTGACCTCAATGCACGTTAAGTGATTATCAGCCTGTCCCAGGTTTGGTGCTGTTGGATCCTTCTCTCCCACCTGCTAACGAACAAATCACAAGACCACGCTGATTCCCACATGCTCACCCGCTTGTCTTTGACACCGCAACCTCAAGCAAGATGTGGTTACCAAAGTCTTCTGGAATTTCTTACGTACTGGCTTAGAAAGACCAGCCACTAGTCTGCAGGAGTGCTAAGCCTGGCCACCACTAAGGACCACAGGATTAGGTCCCCTTTATCCCTAATAAAGAATCAGCTGCACTCTATTTCTGCGGTAAAGGATTCTCGAATGAGAAGCACGGTGTGATTGATGACTTGTATCCCAAAATGGAAGAGCCTTGTGTTCCAGATATGCTCCGGCGGCCAGGAACGAGCCAGCCTTGATGGCACAAGGCTCCTGGAGGGACAGACGCCATCCCCACCACAAGGCCAAGCAGCCACTGACATGTGCGCCGCTTCTGAACCATTAACCCAAGGCAAGAAATTTTATGTTCTAAATTAGCTACATTATGCCCAAAACCTATCAGTGGCTTGATAACTTGAACATATAATTCTATACCTTTTACTCTTCAAACAATAATTCAGTCTAATCCTGTGGCTGAAGCCAAGATTTCCAGACCAAAAGTGCACTTTCCATTTGATTAAATACTAATAAATGCAAGAATAAAATACCAGTCTTTTATCTTACAGTAAATTCTTCAAAAAACCATATACTCTAAGAATTAATTATCTCTCTGGAGAAGGGGACAGGTTCTTCCCCTCAAAGACAGTTTAGTAGTCTCAAAATCTTAATTACAACATTTAAAACATAATTTATAGCAGGCCAGGGCTTACAGAAAGATGACATCATAGTGACCTGTCAGTCAGCACAGCCTCAGGTGGAGCATCCCGACAGTCAGTAACAGGATAAAAAGAATCGGGCAGGATCTCCCTGCAGAACAGACCACGCCAAGCTATGATCCTCAACAAAGCACGCAAGCTGATATGATACATGCTTGGCCTTTTTTCCATGTGTGTTTGGTATTTTAAAATTTAGAAAATATCTTTACATATTTCATCTGTTAAGAAGTAAACAGAGTGGAACGCTTTCAAAAGGAAGATGGTAGGTGAGCCACGCCCAGGGGTGGCGCCCAGGGGCTGCCCCAGGTCACACCGTGTGGCCGCGGTGGTCTCCAGCCTGATGACTTGGCACAGGAAACCTGCTGCAGCCACAAGGGTGGAGTGGGCCCTCCCTCCAATGGGGCGCTCGGGGCTGAAGCCACGGAGACGTCAGACGTCACCCCATAAGGCAGGCGGGAATGTGCCAGAATCACGCTCCATCTGCTACAGCATCCTCCTAACAGGGTCCCATCCTCACTGTAGGTGACAGAAACAATGCATCCTATTAGGAAGCTGGAGAAGAACTTTGTGGGAAACCTGAAGGGAGATCCCCACTCGGCATCGGTCCCAGGCTGCGGTGCTTAAGTTAGACTGGGGAACACGCCTTCCCCAGGGGACCGGTGGGACGGAGCTGGGCCTGCAGAGAGCAAAGCAGAGCGGCTCTTGGTGACCTTCCGCACGCGCGACCTCTCCGGCCCCGTCTCCTCCTCTGTGATGGGGACACCGTGCGGACTGACGACAGTCGGGGCCGCCCGAGGGTCAGGCAGCGCTACTCACGGCCCCTTGGGAAGTCAACCCCAGGCCGCCAGCCTGCGGGGCAGCCAGACCACCTCCGTCCATGGGTGCGTGCCGGCGCCTGCCATCCCTGTCTCTCTCGTGTGAACTGGAGAGCAACGTGGTGGCCAGGCACTTAGCAGCCAAAAGGTAAAATGAGGTAGAGAAAGGTGTGGGGGCAGCTGGGTGTCGTCACAAGGCAAGGCAGCAGTGTCACCGGGCAGCGGGCGGCCGCTGAACAGACAGCTGAGCAAGGTCACGACAAGAGCCTGAGAGCCCTTTCTGAGGCCGGGCGTCTGGCTTTGCAGGGTCCCACGTACCTCACAACGCCCGCCCGCAGTAGAGAAATAACGGAAGGAGCCCAGACACACCTACCAAAACAGCGCCGAGGACACCCAAAGACATGCTCAAGAGGCCTCTGTGGCCCAGGAGCCAGGAGGGGCAGAGATGGGGCAGCGTCCCGGGGCGGCACTGCCCGTTAAGGCGAAGCAGGCACGAGGGTGGCGCGGGAGCGAGCCTCTCCCCTCGTGAACCTTAAGTGGGAGGCGTGTGGGTCGTACCAGAAAGGCGACCAGCGAATGAGCGCCAGCTGAAGTCCGGCTGCCAACCCCACTCGGGGTTCAACTGTCAAAGGTTCCAACCCCCATATGCTCCAATAGCTGTTGTCTACATTTGATGCTTTGTAAATCCTCAAAGGTCTCCACGGTCGCGGATGGCCTACTTCCGTCTTTGCTAGCTGTGTATATCATTTTAGTGACCCATCAAAATAAGAGTGAAAATCTGGTTGAGTTTCCAAAAGGGAAGAAAGTGAGTAAGTACCAAGGAAGTCACTTCCTTCACCCTCATTACAATCCAGGAACGCGGCTGGGACCATCAGGAATAGATTCTGTCCCTGACGACCGTCACTCACGAATGAAAAGGAAAGGAAAGGAAAGAAGAAAGACCCGTCAAGGAACATCTGCTTTGCTCTTTTCACTTACTATGGATTTCTCGGTAGTGGGACATTCAAGCTTCTATTTGGAAGACAGACGTATCTGTCGTTTAGAGGGCCCCTCCGGTCAGCACAGGTGACTACTTCACAGAGAAAGGTCCTGCAGGATACACCTGCTTTCACCCACTCTTACACTGAATTTTTACCCTTTGATGTCGAACTGCTCACACAATGGTTCAAGATGTCAAGGTCTCGAACTTTTGGCTTAAATGCTGGCCAGGCTGGAGGGTACACATCACCGAGCCAGATCCGGAACCTGCACACACAATCAGTCCTGCTCTCTCACCCACAAATGAAGCCCTATCTGGGGAGCTGTACTTGTTACTAAAGCACCAACTTCCCTTTTAACCAGCCACCTTAAGGACTCACCTTCACACAGAGCTGTACAGTAACAAGAGTTCTCTCCCGCCCGCACCGCAGGCCGTCTGCAAGGTTCATCCAAAGAAGCATGTGGTCCTCTTGGAGACGCCTCCTCAGCCTCAGCTCCGGGGCCAACGACAGCAATGTGGTCACCAACAGGCCTTCAAGCCCCCATCCTTTCCCCTCTGCAACACACATCTCACCCACGTGGAACCATCTCCTGGCTGTACTGTGAGCTCTCAGCGCCCACAGGGGGCATCGGGACCCCCTATGACCCTCCCGCCTGGGCTTCAACGCGTGGTTGAGGCAGCAGCGTGGGCTTCGCATTCGCCCTGCACACGTGTCCTCCCAGAAAGGATGACAGGCCATAGCACAGCCAAGTCTCTGAACCCCCTTTATCCCTCTGGTCCTGAGTTATCCCCCCTCCCCATCTCCCAGCAAAGATCCAACCCCATCTGTCCCTGGGCCGGGCAGTGTCAGCGGGCTGGGGACAGGTTAGGGTCAGACGGCACCCCAGTAACTGACCCAGCTCAGGCAATTTCGGGCCGCACAGGACAGGGGCAGGACGAGACTGTCTCTGGCTACTGGGCTCTGCTCACTGGAGGCAAAAGAGGATGAAGGCATGGGATCAAACCAGGTTCAAAGGAAATTCAATGATTAATATAGAAAAATCATTTTTGCTCAAGTTGTCTGATTTCAGACACTTGTCATACACATGGAGAAGATATACATAAAGTCCACATTTACACACAGAATCTATGTTTCAATAAAAACAAAGACCAACTCATAACCAATTTATCTACAAATGACACAGTGACTAAGTATTGTGCAAATATTTTTCCTTGGAAATAGGGATTATTACAAAATCATATGTAAGCTATACCCAATCTTTGTTCAAATAATTGATTGATGTAATCATCTCTCTCTCATATGTTCCCACTACCATGAGGAAAACCTCTACAGTATATTTCAAAAACTAGCAGAAATGTAAAACTTCGTGCT
Organism: Hyperoodon ampullatus; assembly: GCF_949752795.1. NCBI lineage: Eukaryota > Metazoa > Chordata > Mammalia > Artiodactyla > Ziphiidae > Hyperoodon > Hyperoodon ampullatus. The sequence continues at coordinate 226,772,814 of NC_136914.1, read as the reverse complement.
ACAGAACTTAGCTGATACATTTTATCTAAATGACAACAGACTGAATTGTTCAGATAGTATTCACAGATGGAAATCTTATCGATCTGCCAGTTAATTTCAAGGGTAACTTGAATTAGAAGAAAAATCCAGGCTGTAGAAGAATAAAAAACGCTTTGATAATTAATGACTCCTTTAAATGCTAAGAACCTTATCTATTAGCATGCAAACTAACATTTAACGAAGATGTTTTAAAGATACTGCCATTTTCTCCCTTTCTAGAAGACTATTCTCAAGATTTGGAACACACTGACCGCAAAGAGGACACGAGGTAAGAGCCCGTGGGGCTGGGAAGCTCCCCGTCCAGAAGAAGACGACACACAAACTTATTCGTTGGGGTGATGACAAGCATCCTGATGGAAACACTGATTGTCACATTCCCTTGTTTTATGACGTCCTTTACAAGGTCATGTTATTTCTCATTTTTTTCCTATACGGAACACCAAGGCTGGGACAGTTTCTGGAGTTGCTTTTGCGGTCCCCAAAGGTCCAACGAAGAGCCCACCTAAAGACCCACCTCCCTCACCCACAGGGACAGCAATGCTCTGGGTGGTGCCTGCCCTCCCTCCTGCCCAGGGATGGTGTCCAAGGCGTGGGTCCAGGAGACCTGGGCGGCACACTGAGCCTGTGACCAGGTGTGATAGACACAGTATCCCAAAAGTTCCTTCTGTTTAAAAGTTATCAAAGGTACTTCTTTTCATTGTGGTAAACTACACATATTGAGCATTTGACGTTTGTAAGTGTACACCTCAGTGCCATCAAATACATTCACAATGTTGTGTGACCATCACCACTATGGACGCAAGACTTTCTTATCACCTGCAACGGAAACTCTGCACCCACCCAACCCCACGTCCCCTCCCCTCCCCCAGCCCCTGGAAACCACCACACTTCCACCTCCGTGAATCTGACTATTGTAGGCGCCTCATACAGGCGGAATCACACAGTACTTGTCCTGTTGTATCTGGCTTGTTTCACTGAGCGTAATGTCTAAAAGCTTCATCCATGCCGTACCCTGTGCCAGACTTCCCTTCCCTTTGAAGGCTGAGTAACATTCCATTGTATGGATGGACCATATTCTGAGGTTTATCTGTTCATTCCTTGACGGACATCTGGGTCGTTTCCAATGTGTGACTATTCTGAATGATGCTGCTATGGACACCGGTGTACAAATAACAGTTCGAGTCCTTGCTTTCAGTTCTTTGGGGTCTATGCCTAGGAGCGGGACTGCTGGATCACATGGGAATTCTGTGTTTAACTTTCTGAGGAGCCACCATACTGTTCTCCACAGCAGCTGCCCCGGTACAATCCCACCAACGATGAACGCACAAGGGTTCCAACTTCTCCACATTCTCGCCAACACTTGTTATAAAAGTTATCAAACATACTTCTCCCATTTAGGACACTGAGCAGTGTACAGACTATAATTCAACTTTTTTTTTTTTTTGCATTACTAACCCACAACTCAATCTAATAACAGGACGAGTCATTTCCTGACCATTCCTGCATTTCCTGTGTGCCAGGCTCTCTGTATGCTTCTTCTCTAATCTTTACAAGAGCCCTGTGAATTAGGCGTATCCATTTCTCTGATGAAAAACACAAGGCTAAAGACATGAAAGTGACTTTTCCAGAGCCCTGTGGAACAGGTAACGGATGGGGCTGTCTGACTAGAGTGCTGAACGGGGTGAGATTGGTTTAGATACGAGTTTATGAATTATGGATTAAATTAACATGTAACAGAAAAAATAAAATGAATATGTATCAAACACTTGTCTTCACTGGAATTCCTTAGGACAAGGCAGAAGCAGGTGTTTACATTAGAACTAAGTTGATACAAAGAAAACATTCATAAGCATCGCTACCGGCAACCCATAAACCTGTGAAACTGTGACAACTGAGCCAATGACGGCTCCAGTGAATGGAATTTGGGGGTGGCTGCCGACACCTGGCTGCCCTCACTCTGGAGGTCTGCCAGGCAGAATGGAGGCCTTCTTCCTTCCTGCCGCGCCCGAGGCCCTGGCACACTGTCTCTGCAGAGCAGACACTCAAGTAAATCAAATTTGCTGCCCTCTCTCACCAGCCACACACCCAGGACAGAGCCCGCTTTAAATCCCCGACCTGACAACAGCCAGACCCAAATGCCACAAAGAGAGGCAGCCCTGGGGAGGAATTCACCCCACAAACCCGATCATTCTGGGGCAGCCAGTCGCAGGGCCTGGGGGATGCAGACGCTGACCCGGGAGGTGGGGGCAGGCCCGGGTGCTGCTTGAACCAGCTCCCGGGTGGTGCCAATGCTGCAGGCAGCTCTAGAACTGTGCAAACGGTGTCTCGTCCCATCTCTGGGGGCGCCAAGCCTCCCACTAACCACGTCTGCTGCTCTTTGTTCAGGCTGAGCCCCAAAGATCTCTGGAGAAGGTCTCCAGCTTGCTCTCAAGAACAGCCAGGTGCATGTGGTTTTCTTAAAACAGTCAAGTCAAAACCTAAGTGATGCTTAACAGCAATTAATTTGGATCCCATCATTGCTCTGGCCACTAAGAAGCTCACTGCTTAATTCCCGGCCCGTTTTGAGCCATTTTATAGAAAAGGTGTGCCACTTGTTCGGAATACCAGCTTTATTTATTTCCCTGCCCTTATTTCCTGTGCCTAACTCCTTCATCTATATCTTACATGTTTTTCATTTTTAAAATTATCTATATGTCTGTAAACCTCCTCAAATTCTTCCCTGGCTCGTTTGAGATACAGATCAATAAAATGACGAAACTAACTGAAATAACCAGCAAGTCTATGATTCATGACAGAGCTTGAGATCTGTTGGCCATGTTTCCAATATACCCACTATTTCACCCATTCTCACGCATCAATTCCAGTGTCCTCCCCAACATACATGGTGCCCGCCACATTTTCATCAGCTGGGATGCTTCTCCACAGGGCACCTCCAGGCCCTCACGCGGCCACCAGCACCAGGGTCCTGCAGCGCCCTCAGGGCCGCCCTGGCTACCCCACAGCGATGTAGTAAGCTCCAGCACCCCACAGCCCCCAGTTTCCACAGCCACCCCATGCCCGGCAGAGGGTTCCAGATGCGAGAGGCACCAGGCAGGTGCCCCTGCCCCGGGAGCCAGCACCCACCAACTCACGCTACTGAGATGGGCACCACAGAGAATGACACAGAATTTGTACCACCTCTTGCAATGTATCACTCATCCTCACACTTCAGTTTTAGCGTTTTCCCTGAGATGTGCAGTTTCCCACAAGGCCACATTTTTGACAACTGTATTATATTTTAGTCTCTACAAAATATCCAAAAAATATTCACTAAGGAATCATTTCCGTGGCACATAACATCCAGATTTCCTTTTCTGGGCTGACCCCACTTGGCAGCCGCTGGTTTGGTCACCTGTGGTCTTCCAAGGAGATGGAAAAGGGGTCTCCCTGGGCAGAACCAGTGAGGGCAGCTGCCTGGGCTGCCTCCCGGCCACACCGGGGCGTGCGTGCGGGGGAGCCCTCTGCGTGCACCGGGGGGCCTGCACGGGCTCTAGCTCCCTTCCAGCCCTGCACCCAAGGGTGCTGTCCACCCCCCCCGGGAACGGCGCCCAGTCTGGGGCGCGCACACACCCTCTGCTCCTCTTCCTCTCAACTGCTGCTCCGCAGTAACTTTTTAGTGTCACGCTTTTATCAAAAGCTGGTAGACAGAAAAAGCCTTTTTTTCTATTTTAAAAACATTTTAAGTATTACACGTATAGATTTCAATGAACCAAGCAGACTTTACATCCCAGAATCATACATAACTGAGGAAAAGCCAAACAGATAAGAATTAGAGAAACAGACTGTCTTTCAGAGCAGAGTTACATGTCTAAAGTCACCTCTGGATCAACTAGAAAACGTAACAGCAATTACACTGTCTCTAAATCATTCTACAGTGGAATTGAGCTGAAGATTTAGTAATTCTGTCAATTTTAAACAACTTGGAACTAAAATAATTAACTGCTATTACTGTAAAATTTTTTCTACTTGGTGACACACAACTTTTTGTACAGAAATAATAACACAAGAGTACAAAGAAATATAAATGTACCAGGCAAACAAAAAGAGAAAGAGGCAACAAAAATGAGGATGGGAGTCCTAGGTGTGCGCAGTGCCTGGTACACGATGTGCGGGGAAGATGCGATTTTGCACGTTGGTCTCACGGGGCAGGATCCGCCACGCGTACCCCGTGAACAAGAGCATACACACCATGCGGACACACGAAAAATTAAACCGTTGTGAGAATAAACTTTATCCCACAGCTTAAGGCAATATCTATTCCAGACATTTTGGGGTAGCGATGATAAACATCTCATACAGGAAAGGCAAAAGTTTCAACCCCAAAGGAAAAAGCAAACAGAACCCTCGTAAAGCCGAGTGGCAGACAAGAGTTCTGGCTTCACGTGGGAATCGCACACCTCCCTCCGCAAACCAAAGCCTGCGCGAGCGACTCTCCTGAAATAACGGGACAAACAATCTGATGTCACAGAATTTCACTGTACCGATTAGTTCCCTGAAATACGTAACTAGAAATATCCACACACACTCCTTGTGACAGGAAATGTTACCTTTGCTTTTCTTCAATCAGATGAGCCGTCTGGCCGGAGACGTCTATTTAATCTGGTTTTCCAAGTGAGAGGTCGGCACCCACTGGACCTTCTCCTTCTAGAGCATAAGACCCGTACTGCTCACCTCCCGGTAAGCACCATGATTTACGGAGAGATCACCTGGCGTCCTCTCACCCCCGTTCTACCTTTCCAGACCTCACAACACCTCTCCCGCGGCCCCTCCCTCCGGGAACCTCTCAGCTTGACCGTCCCCTCCAGACCCTCTAAAGGCCATGCAGACGCTTCCCCCACCTCCTCACCTGAAATCGATGGTCTCCAAGCAGGCAAGGTGGGGCGGACTGAACGGGGGTGAGTCACCTGGAAGAGGGTTTTTGCCTACAAGGTGTCTAACCCCACCCCTGAGGTAATCAGTCCTGAGGAAATGGCTGTGACCAGGCGCCGGGAAGAGACACAGGTTCAATGCTACCAGGCTCCCCACGGCCCCCGAGAAGCAGGGGGCCTCTCCTGGGGCAGAAAGCCAAGTCGGTGAGAGAGGAAACAGCAGACTCCCCCAGAACAAAAACTGCACAGGAGGTGTCACCACCCTACAAAGGATGTAACATACCACCTAGAACCCGGCCGTTTAGTAAACGTCTTATCTCTGATTCAAACCCTATAACCTGTGGTGGAATAAAAAGACAAGCTTTAGGCTGTTTCCTGGCTGCTGAAACTTAACAGATAAAATGTACTGAAAGCAGATCCATATTTACTTCCGGGGCCTTAAAGGGTTCTCCATATGCCAGGTAACTAACACAATCAAAACACCAGCAAACACAACAAAGTGAAGACACAGCATGTGAGGCTGGAAGAGAATCTAAAAAAGAGTGGATATATGTATACGTATACCTGATTCACTCTGTTGTACAGCACAAACTAACACAACAAGTTCAAGGACCAAGAAAATCTTTACGGGAGGAGAGCTTTGAAGGACGGGTAGGAGTTCGGAAGGGGTCGATTAAGAAGGTATTTGTGAGTGGAAGCGAAAGGGTGTGCAAAGACACAGGGAAAAGAAAACAGGAGCACGGAGTTCCAGAGATGGCGAGTCCAGCAGATGAGTGAGGGCAGGGCAGGGCTGGCCGAGGCCCTTGGAGCAGCGTGACGACCGGGGCTGGATGTCCAGGAAGCAGTGAGGGGGAGACTCGGTGCCAGCCGGATGCTCCGAGATTCACCCGCCCTCAGTGGGTTGCTGAAGAGGGAACGGCGGGGCAGGGGATTCCCAGAAAACCCACCCACCGCACTGGGACACGCTGCTGGGCGGGGGAGGGGGGATTAGGAAAGGAGGGAAACCGAGGGAGCCCCACGAGAATCCTGCGCGAGGGCACAGGAAGCCACTGATGACAACAGGGTAGGTAGTGAGCAAGATGCAGGGGCTGACGGGAACCAGCCGGGCTTTAAACAAGCTGTTCACAGCCCTTATCCAGTAATGACCTGCAATGGAGTATAGTCTGTGAAAGGACTGAATTGCTATGCTGTACACCTGAAATTAATATAATATTGTAAATCAACTGTGTGTCGATTTAAACAAAAAAAAGACCTCAGGCCAAAAAAAACGTTATTCAGAGGCTCCGTGAATGGTGCTGGCGTGGCACTGCTGACACTGGGGACCTGCGGCAGGGTGGCCCATGTGCTGTGGGACGTCTACCTGCACTCCTGTCCTCACCCACTGGATGCAGCAGCGCCTCCTCGGCTGTGACAACCAGACACGTCTCCAGTGACAAACGTCCCGGGCTGGGGGGTGCAAAATCGCCCCCAGTTAGAACCACTGGTCTAATGAAAGGACACTGCCCACAGCTAGGACTTCTGAGCCCGAGCCCACGGCGAGGTGAGGCAGAGCTCAGGCCCCAGCCACGTGAGTGATCCCAGGCCCCGGCCACGTGAGTGATCCCAGGCCCCGGCCACGTGAGTGATCCCAGGCCCCGGCCACGTGAGTGATCCCAGGCCCCAGCCACGTGAGTGATCCCAGGCCCCCGGTGTAGTCAGCACTGCCCCTGGGAAGCACCTCAGGCTCCACGTCACGCTTAAGAGCAAATCATGGAGAAATTTTTCCAACGTAACGTCCAGTACAATCAAAGAACCAGGCACACAGGGAAATACGACACGACGAGCAAGAACAAGCAAAACCAAAACAGCAGCAGCTGAGAGAATGGATCCATCAGCCACAGACAAAAAGCAACTCTTAACCATTTTTAAAGAAATAAAAGACTATGGTGGCAGACGTTAACTAGACTTACTGTGGCGATCATTTTGCAATTTATACCAGTACCAAGTCACTATGTTGTACACCTGAAACGAATACAATGTTGTGTCAATTATACCTCAATAAATAAATGAACAATCAGCTTAAACATGCCCACATTAAGACAAAGAACCATCGTGTAACCGAGCTCCATGATAATTTTATAGCACCAAAACTTCAGCCTGAGGTTAAAATGTTAAAGAAATCAAAATACTCCATTTTTATTTTATATGATATTTATTACGTAACACTAAAACACATTGCTTGGGGCTTCCCTGGTGGCGCAGTGGTTCAAAGTCCGCCTGCCGATGCAGGAGACACAGGTTCGTGCCCCAGTCCAGGAAGATCCCACATGCCATGGAGCGGCTGGGCCCGTGAGCCATGGCCACTGAGCCTGCGCGTCCGGAGCCTGTGCTCCGCAACGGGAGAGACCACAACAGTGAGAGGCCCACGTACCGCAAAAAAAAAAAAAAAAAAAGTGAAAAAAAAAGCAACACCACATTGCTTGATACTTGATACTTTAGAGGCCTACATTCTGACATAGAAATGCATGCTAGGCCAGTCACAAAGCCCCTTTTGTATTATATCGTTTTCATTGTCATCTAAACCAAGGGAGCCCAGTAGGCTAACTAACAGTATACAGCCTATCAATGGACTAGAAAATAGAAGAGGGAGAGCAAGAGATGCGTTGTCTACCACGAATCCCCTTTATTTCACTTTCATTTTCCAAATTCCACTTATTGTTTCTGGAAAAATTCCCACCGGTTGTACTTTTGGGTAAATTTCACTAGTTGTATTTTCCCTAGGCATATTTGCTCCCGATTGTGCATTCTCTTTAGGAAAACAGCAGACCAGAGTTATCCTCCCAGAATCCGCAGCACTGCTAGTTTAGGTCTATGATACTTCCTGAAGTCAGCCTTTTCCCAAAGCATCTTCTGTGGTTTTTGATGGATGTCATACAAATTACCAAGTCAGAAAAAAAATGAAAACCCACCCCTCACACGAGCCTAGACTGGACAAAAGAGGTCTGAATGGTGGTGGAGGGCCATAGGGGGCAATCACTGCCCACGGGGACACTCCCCCCTTCTGGAAATGTGGGTCCCCAGGGCCCCTGGTGGGGTGTGATGGTGCAGACCCCCCCATCAGGAGGGCACTTGTGAGGGGGCCGATGTCGTCACGCTTCTAGTGTAGCCCTGCCTGAGCTTTTCTGTTCTGAGTGCATAAAACTTTCTTATAAATTACTGCCCTGTTGTTGACATCTTACTTTACGTTTTTCCTAAGTAGATAGTTGTGACCCATGAATTCCACTTCAGGACTGCGAAGGGAAAGTTATGAACTACGTGTATCTAAAGGGGCGGGAGGTGGGGATGGCACACCGGGTCAGGCACCACTGAAAACCGCTAGGCTACCGTGGGAAATTCCCAACACATGCACAGAGACGGGGAGCAAAACACACTTGTAAGAAACCTTATTTAAACATTAAAAAATTAACAGTAATACTTAACCTTTGATGGCTAACTGATTTCGTCAAATACTTTATATAAGCCCATAACTTTCAGACAAGGGGCAATGCTAAAAAGAGAATAAAACATTTGAGTCCCCTGGATCTGACAAAATTCCAAGCCTGCTTCTACCCGAGTATTAGAAAAGCTGAAGCCAGAAACCGCTAAATAAGACTAATGCAACTAGGCATAACACAATAAAAGATATTACCTTCAAAGCGCATTATTGTTGCCAATTATAAGATTCACTTCAACTTAATTTCAAAAGCACAATCGCCCTCAACAGAAACAGTCCCTTTTTTAAATTTCGAGTATTACATTAAGGCAATAACTCACCTTCCAGCTATAATATCACCCTCCCTGACTGCAATGCTACATTTCAAAAATACTTCTCCATCGACAAGTCAAGCTAATTCAGGTTAATTTTACTGTATATTGGTGCTATCTCACATTGGTGTGCAATTACCTTTATCATTTTATTGCCAAGGCAGAGAGTAATCAGGACAATTATTTGAAAATGGAGGTTTATAAATTCTAAATCACAGTTGCTGGCATTTTTGATAAAACAGCAGCTTTATCTCGGGAAGTGGCAGGGACATGGGATAAATCATGCATCAGTCAAGTGCAGCTGACCCCCAAGTGCATCGCACAATATCAGAAGTGCTTCCAAAGAAACTTCCCAGCATCATCCATCATGCTTTATAACACTAAAATAGCTACACACCTGAAGAACAGAAGCTAGAGGATAATTTTAAAAAAAAAAAAGAAAAAAAAGATTCCAAGCAGTATGGGCAAAACCATTAACTGCTCTCCCTTTTAAACTGTGAGATACAGTCCATGCACATAAACAAATATGACTTTACAATAACTCTGAACACCTGTATTCATATTTGTCAACTCAGTTTTAAATACAAATGAAATATGGAGTCGAGTCATGAAAAGAAAAAGTGCATTTCTGGACTGCATGCATTTTTATGTTCTGTTTGGGTACGGCTGCCTGTGTGGGTAATACTGCTTCCCTAGTCAGCATATTACTGTTGGTACCTCTGTTCTCTAGGCCTCATTTTCCCTGAAAGTTTATTGCTTAAAAAAAAGAATGTAACTTGATTTTAAAGACAAGAATAAAGGGAGAGTCAAATCCTTGAGTCCCCACATTGGTTTTCCCTAAGTCAGTTACAGATGACAGGGAGCTCAGGACATTTAGGAAGGCAGGTGGCCCGGTCCCCAGTCACACATCTTCACACAGGGGAAAAACAGCCTTAGGACTGGGCCGCAGCTTTCTTTAGGGAGAGACGGCTGCCACAACCCACCACACCTCTGGCATACATTAACCATACCTTGTTTTAACTCGTTTTTACAGGGCAAAATAAAATAACCATGTGATCATTTATTTCCTTTTTATTAAAGCAAATACCCCAGAAAAAGAACACTTCTGCACGTTTACATGGGTGACCCCATGCCAACGGACTATCAAAGGTCTAGCTGGGTAGGAATGAAATTTATTAGCTGCATATGCCTGGCACTGGGCCAGGTGTTTTACATATATTATCTCATTTACTCCTCCCAGCAAACCTAAGGTAGAGCAAATTACTTGCAGATGAGAAAACAGATTGAGAGGGTTAAGTAACTAGCCCAAGGGCACAGCACGTAAGTAGCAGCTGGTATTCAAGGTCAAATCCAACACACGTCAAAGCCTAGACTTCTGCAGACTGGCAACTACCTCCCAGACACACACACATCCCACACCATGTTAGTCAGGACAGGCTTGGCTATTCTGCAGTAACAAATACCACCAAACATCCCCTGCGGGTCTGGGTGAATCTCCAGAGCAGAAGCCTCCACTCCGGGTGTACAGGCATCTCCAGGAGATCACACACTAACATGATGGCACAGCAGAGAAGGAGCGTGGAGAATCACGCACAGGCACTGAAACGCTTCTGCCTTCCTAGAAGATCCAGGCATCTCCTAAAGATGCCCAACAGTTTTCAATCTTCATCTGATGAAAACGCACAATGGTAAGTTTGATTTCTATCAGCTAAGCTTTATGGTCCTTTCCCACCAGCAAACTCAATTCTAGTTAAAAAAAAAAAAAAATTCATGAAATATGAGTCAGGTGTAAGGTCCTACCTAACACAGTATTCGTAAAGATATACAGTATTTTAATAAAACCTTTGACTGTCCACACCTCGAAGTATGAATACTGTGTGACTCTGACATGTTAATGTACAATCAGACCTTTAAGAGGGTTTCATGTTTACCTAATGAATTTTCAATATTTCTCTTCGACAAAGAAAAGTAAGAATCATGAGTTGCTTACAGATAAAATATACCAATTTCTCAAAAATGGGAATTAAAAGAAAATAAGTTAACAAAAGAGAAAAATAACCTAAATTAATAGAGAATCCTATGAAAGGTAACAATTATTCTTCACAGAAATAATATTAGAGGACCTTCATTGTTTTCTTTCTTCTCAACATACATTTGAATATTTGAAAATAAGCTAATTAGCTGGTCCATTTACTTGAAAGCATGCCATCTATTTTGAAAACAAAATGATTTCATTTTCTGTCTACTCAAGTCCAAATGTCAAGACTGAATTCCTAACCACGCTGACACGAGCAGTTAAAAGAATTCTGCAGACTACCTTTTGACCAAGCAAGCACAGGAAACACTCTCCTTCACAAACAGGATTTCGCCTACCAGGTGGCACCTGCACTAGTAACAGCCGATACAATGGCACGGGTTCACCAGAGTTTGTTTAAAAGAACCCATATGTAGGGCTTCCCTGGTGGCGCAATGGTTGAGAATCCACCTGCCGATGCAGGGGACACGGGTTCGTGCCCCGGTCCGAGAAGATCCCACATGCCACGGAGCGGCTAGGCCCGTGAGCCATGGCCGCTGAGCCTGCGCGTCCAGAGCCTGTGCTCTGCAATGGGAGAGGCCACAGCGGTGATAGGCCCGCGTACCGCAAAAAAGAAAAAAAAAAAAAAAGAACCCATATGTAAGTATGTGCCCATCACAAGAGCCAGGTCTCTCACTGCTGGAGACAGGTGGTGGCTAGACTGAAACCTGCTGTGTTGGATTCAAACTGGAGGTACCAGGACAAACTCACAGTTTTTAACATGCACACAGATGACAGATGCAAAAATAAACGCAGGTGCATCATGACGTGCACGTGCAGTCAACGTACCTGCACAGATGCCTTAGCTCTGTCCACTGAGAGGGGCCAGAAGCATCAGCACCTCAGCAGCAATAAGCACACCAGTGCCCAGATCTTGGCCTCTAAATATCACATTCCAGGAAAAGGAATGTGGGCTCCCTGGAGAAATGAGTAAATCCAGGACTGGGGCAGGGAAAATACACGACAAGCTTGGGTTACACTGTGGGGCCAGGAAGTCAGAAAGAGCTACACAAAGGCTGGACATGTCAGAAAGACAGGAGCCAACCTCGGGGGGTCCCAAGAGCCAAAGCTGAAGCTGCCTAACAAAATAAGTAATGACAGTACTGGACTACAACCCACAGCACAAAATAAATACCCACGAGTCCATACTAACATCAACAATTCACTGAATAAACAAATAAGTGGGAAAGAAGGGACATCTCGTCCATTCAGAAGAATTCCAATTAGTGAAAGAAGAAAAAGATGAAGGAGATACACACCATCAGGCAAACAACACAGTAATAACTGTTGTAGACAAGATACATCAATGAATGTAAAACTGGTAGTTGAAGCCTGAGGAGAAGCAAGATGTCTCAAGATATTTATTAATTACAAAGGAGAAAATAATAACTTTACAGTCGGATAAACAATCCATTCCACCTTAGCCAAGTGACCAAGCTCAGTTAGCATCACCAGTAACTGACGCGTGGGCACCATGATGTGATGCCTTGAGAGGGTCCTCACCTCTGTGCTTTTCTTACCTAAAGTGTGAACCTCAAATCTAATCGTGAGACAACATCGCAATCCCAAATGAGAGACATTCTACTATATAACTAACCGATACTCTTCAAAAGTGTCCAGGTGACAAAAAGCAAGGCAAGAGGGACTGCCACAAACTAGACATGAGAGAGACAAGAATGCCACGTGGGGTCTTGAACTGGATGGCAGAACAGAAAACGGACACAAGTGGGAAAACTGCTGGAATTCCAACAAGGCTTATAGTACTACACAATACCAATTAATGCTGGTTAATATGCTAATACCTTGTACATTAATTCCCTGGTTGTGGTAACTGAACAAGGTTATGTACAAGGACCATGTAAGATGTTAACACTAGGCAAAACTAGATGGATGGTGTACAGAAACAAGGCTGAAATTATTCAAAATAAAAAGTCAAAAAAGACCTCCTATTCCACTGACAACTGTGTACATGCAGGGTGTATCCTGACCCCGAAGACCTGGCAGTTGAGAAACGGGGAGACGGAACCAGAGAGGGTGAGAGGCATCTGCAGGGCCTTTATCACCCCCTGACTGCCTGCAGGCTGGGGAAGGCCGAAGACATGCATTAACATTCTCAATGAAAACCGCTCCCACGACCTCTGGGATTCAGAACCATGACGCTGCATGTTTGCCTCTGAAACAGGTTGGTATAAAGATCCAAGTCTGGGGCGGGGGATGTGAGTTGTTGCTGGGAAATAAGAAGGCTAAATAGATCATAAATTAAGATTAGTGTCAGCTGGCCAGCAGCTTTCTATCACATTATAAATCAGACTAAGAAATGAGGCACCTCCTGTTTAAAATCAGAAACCATTCAGAGTATTTCCTCCATAGCTTCTACCCCAATAGGTCTCTGCAGCCAAAGAAAAGAAAAGAAAAAAAGGAGTACATCAAGACCACTACATTAAAGGGTAGTAATTAAAAGGGGAAAAGGTACCAATTATACACATGAGTATATTTAAAACAATACAAAACACTATTTGGAGGATATTTCTCCCTGTATTTTTTCCCAGAAATATCTAGACCATGGAGACAGCTAGCATCAGCACATCACCTACAACAGTTGCACAAGCTAACGTGACAGAAGCCGGGAGACCCTGGCCCAGACATCACAACCCTGAGTGGGTTCCGGGTCAGGCCACACAACACAGAGGGAAATAATGGCCAGAGGTGGCTACCAGTATTTTATTTAGACATTTTTATAAGGAAGCCAGAGGTTGAAAGCACAGCTAGGATAATTATACAAATTTTGATTTTACTAAAATGTTATGTCCCTTGAGCCAAGGTATTAATCTTGTTCTGAACGAGGTTTCTTTTCTCACTGGCCGTTCATTAAACTTTCATAAATTTTAAAGTGTCCTTGTTGTGGGATCCTATGAAAAAAGCAACTAGAAAGTATGCAGAACTAAGGAGGACCAAACCAGCTTGGGGCGGGGTGGGCGGGAGGAAGATTCAGAGTGACTACGAAAATTCCAGACATTTGTGCTTCCTTAAATATTTATGAAACAGAGCTTTCTGTTTGCAACATGGTGTGATTCCGAAGAAATAAATGATCATTTTTCTCTTCTCCAAAAGGATAAGGATAAAGATCAAAAGGCAAACCCAACAACCAAACCGCCCCTGTCACCCTACGTTCTCTGAATCGGGCCACACGAGGGGGCACCGTGTCAGAGCACCGGGAATCGACACACAGCATCACCCCTGTCAGCGCTGGACACAGGGAGACACCAAACTGTCCCGTGAAGGCTCTGGGAATGTCATTACACTCTCTGTGACCAGACACAGGGCTGTTTCTGCAGGAACTTACATCCCGATGAAGCCCTGATGTGATTTTAACGACATGCAGAAGCTTCGCCTAGAAAACGGGGAGGAATCCTGGTGGAGAGAGATAAGCCAGGACAGACCAAGTTCCATCCACGCCTGGCAGAGAGCACTTCCACGTTATCGTTTCTCCCCCCGACAACGTGATATGGTGTAAGGTTTCATTATATAAAATGGTTCCAGAATTTTGGAGTAGGCCAGATCAAGAGATGAGAATTTTCGTTCTCCACAAGCAAACAGGAATTTAAAAGTTCAGGAGGTCATCCATCATCTGTGAGTCATAATCAGCAAGCGAAGTGTAAGAGGATGTATCTTATCACTTGGCCTATAAAAGCTTCTGATCCACGGGGTAAAAACACACTGAACTTTAATAAGCACTCAATTATAACAAATAAACCCAAACACCTCATTACCAAGTGACTCTTTATAGTTTCTAAAATAACTTAACCCAGTTTTACAAAGCAGATATTTTAAGATTCATAGAAAAATCCTGCCCAATTCCAGCATTAGATACTACATTTATTTTGCCTACACCCAGAGGATCAAGAGATCTGTAACTCTAAATTACATTATTTGTACCATAAATTCAAAGAGAAATTAGTCTCATTTACAAATAGCAATTACTTACAACACAAAACTGAGTTGTAAATTTAAATTCTTAGTTTTGACAAAAATCCAAAACCTGGTTAGAGGAACACCATAGAGCTAACAGAATAGCCTATGTGTGGTGTCAGCAATGTCTTAGTTTAATTAAATGGTTTTGCAACACAAGCTAATTTCCAGTGAAACCCTTTTTTCTTCTCTAATTCGGCCTACTTTATATTTTTTAGTGTCCTGTTCAGGCAAATTCCTCTCCCCGTGGAGGTCATGTCCCTATTAAAACAGCACAAAGAGGGAAAAATATGTAATCTGTTCACAAAAAAAGGAGATTTTAATGCTCAAAGCACTAGTGATAAATTACAAAAAAAAAATAAAAACAAGAAAACCAAATGTCAGAATCAGAATAGATTCTGAAGACCACTAAATACCATTAAACAGTTAATCCATCTAGAGCAGCACTGTCCAACACAGTAGCTATGAGCCACATGGGGCCACTGGTTTAAATTTAAATTAATTAGAATATAACAAAATTTAAAATTCAGTTCCTAAGTCGCACTGGTCACATTCCAAGTGCCCAGCAGCCACATGTGGCAGGTGGCCTCTGCACTGGACGGCACAGGTATATTCTATCACTGCCAAATGCTCCGTCGGCAGTGCTGACCAACCCTGTTGCTGTCTCATTAGAGAAACTGAGACCCAGGAGGTAATGAGTCGACTCGCTGACAAACCAGGAGGCCGACCGCCGAGCACGTGGTTGGCCCCTGAGCACCTCAG
Source organism: Hyperoodon ampullatus (assembly GCF_949752795.1). Classification (NCBI taxonomy): domain Eukaryota; kingdom Metazoa; phylum Chordata; class Mammalia; order Artiodactyla; family Ziphiidae; genus Hyperoodon; species Hyperoodon ampullatus. The sequence continues at coordinate 226,757,280 of NC_136914.1, read as the reverse complement.
TCACTACGCCCAATGTGAGCCCAAGATCCACAGGGTTGGGGCCCTGTCTGTTCAGTTCAGAGTCAGAAACACACCCAGCACATCGCCACCCATGCGGCTCTGACCAACAGCAGGTGGGCAATGCTTTGAATGAAGACACGAATAAATGACCTTAACGCTACTGGATCCAAAATTATAAGATGTAGTCCCTAAACTCAAGAGGCTAAGAGGGTTAAGAATTTCTCAAACTAAGACTTAGGAAGACTTCCCTATTTGGTTGAGTTCTCAAAAATACCACATTAAACATCTCTGTGCACAAAATTTTAATTAATTCTTTAGAACGGAGTCTCAGACATGGAACTGCCCTAAATATCTAACAATGAAAGAATGTTACACATTTATAATGGAATACCATGTCTTCTCTAGAAATAACACAGATAAGCACTTATGATAAAAGGTCAGGTGAAAGAGCCAAACACAAAACTAGGATTATTCCATGTATAGAAATTATCTCGTGAGTGTGCATGTGATGTGTGCATGCATGTGATGTGTGCATGCACATACGTGCATACATGTGTACATGTGGGTACTACACAGTCAAGAGAAGGGAAAACAGAAGATACAAGCAGAAGATTGGATGTCCAAGATATTGGTGTTAGCAGACAAGAACTTTAATTACAATTGCTGTGCTTAAAAAGAAGAGGAAAAGACAGACAAAATAAATGGGGCAGTGGAGAATTTTAAATACTGAACTGAAATACATTATTAACATGTGAAATGGACATTCTAGAACTGAAAACACAAAATTTGAAATTCAGAACTCACTGGATAGGATTAATAGTAGATAGAACAGAGCAGGAAACAGGATTTCTGATCTACAGGACAGGTCAACAGACAGTATACAAACCATGGTACAGAAAGAGAAAAAAAGGTATGGAAAGAAACAAGAGCATTAGAGCCTTGAGAACACGGTAAACAGGACTAATGCCTATAATTCAATCCCCAGAGGACAGGAGAGCAGATGAAGAAGAGAAATAGATGAAGAAATGAGTCGAGAATTTTCCAAAACAAATAACAGATACCAACCCAGAGATTCAAGAAGCTCAGCAAATTTCAAACAGAATAAATATGAAGAAAACTCACAACTAACCACACACAGTTAATTAGTTTCAAACCACAGAGAAATGAAAAACCAGAGAGAAACTCTTAAAAGCAGCCAGAGGGATAAACTCCCACTACCTCCGAACGGGCAAGGACAAGGCTGACAGCTGACTTTCCACAGAGACTTTAGAGACCAGGAGAAAATGAAATGACTTGTTTAAACTGATGAAACAAAATACCAACTCAACAATCAATAACTGCTAAGTTATGATTTTAAAATGGAGACAACCCAATCAAAAAATGGGCAGGGGATCTAAAATAGACTTTTCTCCAAAGAAGACATACAGATGGTTAAAAAGCACATAAGGACTTCCCTGGTGGCGCAGTGGTTGAGAGTCCACCTGCCAATGCAGGGGACACGGGTTCGTGCCCCGGTCGGGGAAGATCCCACATGCCTCAGAGCGGCTAGGCCCGTGAGCCATGGCCGCTGAGCCTGTGCGTCCGGAGCCTGTGCTCCGCGACGGGAGAGGCCACAGCAGTGAGAGGCCCGCGTACCACAAAAAAAAACAAAAAAGCACATGAAAGGGTGCTCAACATCACTAATCATTAGAGAAAATGTAAATCAAAACCACCATGAAGTACCACCTCACACCAGTCAGAATGGCCATCATAAAAAAATCTACAAACAATAAATGCTGCAGAGGGTGTGGAAAGAAAGGAACCCTCCTACACTGTTGCTGGGAACGTCAACTGGTACAGCCACTATGGAGAACAGTATGGAGGTTCTTTAAAAAACTGAAAATAGAGCTACCGTATGATCCTGCAATCCCACTCCTGGGCATATATCTGGAGAAAACCATAATTCAAAAAGATACATGCCCCCAATGTTCACTGCAGCACTGTTTACAATAGCCAAGACATGGAAGCAATCTAAATGTCTATCAACAGAGGAATGGATAAAGAAGACGTGGTACATATATATAATGGAAAAGAATGAAATAACGCTATCTGCAGCAACATGGATGGACCTAGAGATTGTTATACTGAGTGAGGTTAAGTCAGACAGAGAAAAACAAGTATCATATGATATCGCATATATGTGGAATCTAAAAAAAGGGTACAAATGAATTTATCTTCAAAACGTAAACAGTTACAGATGTAGAAAACAAACTTATGGTTCCCAGGGGGTAAGGAGGGGGGAGGGATAAATTGGAAGACTGGGACTGAGATATACACACTACTATATATATAAAACAGATAACTAATAAGAACCTTCTATATAGCACAGTGAACTCTACTCAATACTCTATAATGGCCTATATGGGAAAAGAATCTAAAAAAGAGTGGATATATGCATAACTGATTCACTTGGCTGCATACCTGAAACTAACACAACATTGTAAATCAACTATACTCCAATAAAAATCTAAAAAAAATTAAAAAGTAGAATAAGATAAATTCAATCCATTGCCAGTCAACTAGCATTAAAATAAAAAAATTTTTAAGAGGTCTTCAAGAAGTAAATCATCCCAGATGGAAGCACAGAAATGAAGAAAGGCACAAAAAGTACCAAAAAAGATAAGCATGTGATAAATCTACATGAATACTGAATATTTAAAACACCAATAACAATAATAATACCGATTATTGCTTTTAAAGTGTACATAGAATTAAAATACAACAGCATAAAAGCTGGGTCCAAGGTAAACAGAATAAAGTTTTGTAAAGTAACTGTTCCGGAAGTGGTAAAGTATCAATTTTAGGTAAACTATAGTAAGTCAAGAATTCATATTATGATCTCTAGGTTAATCACTAGAAGAAAAGTCTAAGTATGTATAACTAAAAAGTTAACAGAGAAGAAAAACGAAGATTAAAAATATCTTATTAATCCGAAAGAGAGCAAAATGAAGAATAAATTAAAAAAACAAAAAAGATATGGGACAAACAGGAGACAAAAAGCAAATGGCAAAATAAAACTAAACTACATCTACAATTATTTTATAATTATTACTACTAGACAATGTACACCTCTCATACCCATTAGGATGGCTACTGTCAGAGAAAAACAGTGACAAGTGTGGGTGACACTGTGAAAGAAACTGGAACCCTTGTGCACTGTTCGTGGGAATGGAAAATGGTGCAGCAGCTACGGAAAATAGGAAGGAGGTTCCTCCAGAAATCAGAATTGCCATGTGATCCAGCAATCCCACTTGCGGGTAGCTATGCGAAAGAACCAAAAGCAGGGACATGAAGAGATATTTGCGTATCCGTATTCATAGCAGCGCTATTCCCAATAGCCAAGAAGCGGACAACCCGTGTCCATGGACAGACGGATGGATAAACAAAGTGTGGTCAATACACATGTGATATTTAATTTCACGTGCCGACTTGACTGGGTCACAGGGTGTCCAGACAATTGGTTAAACACTGTTTCTGGACGTGTCTGTGAGGGTGTTTCTGGGTTGAGATTTTAGCATTTGAATCAGTGGACTGACACTGTCCCTCCTCCGTGAGGTGGGCCTCACCCAATCCCCTGAGGGCCTGACCAGGAAAAAAAAAAAGGTGGAGGGGCTTCCCTGGTGGCGCAGTGGTTGAGAGTCCGCCTGCCGATGCAGGGGACACGGGTTCGTGCCCCAGTCCGGGAGGATCCCACATGCCGCGGAGTGGCTGGGCCCGTGAGCCATGGCCGCTGAGCCTGCGCGTCCGGAGCCTGTGCTCCGCAACGGGAGAGGCCGCAACAGTGAGAGGCCCGCGTACCACAAAAAAAAAAAAAAAAAAAAAAAGGTGGAGGAAGGAGACTCTGCCCTTTCTGCCCTTCCTCCAGCTGAGACCTCGGTCCTCTCCTCCCTTCACACCGAGACTTAACAGCATCCGCCCTCCTGGGTCTCCAGCCTGCAGACAGCAGGTCCTAAGACTTCTCCCCCTCCATAATCACGTGAGCTAACTCCTTATATTTACATAATGCAACGCCCATTGATGACTTTAAAAAATTGCTCAAAGAAAAGGAAACTTCCTTTCTACTAAAAGCCTATAGCAAGCATCACTTCTGGTGGTGAAAAATTAGCAGCTTTCTCTTTACAATATATAAGATACGTATATCAATTATCACCATATCCTTACTTAACATAGGACTGGAGGTCCTATCCAGCACGTGACAAGAAGAGAAATAAATGATTAACAAAGTAAAAAGAAAGAAATAAAATTCTCATTCATAGGTGACGTGACTGTCCACGTAGAAAATCAAAGAATATAGAGTATATTAAAACTTAAAAGAGAATCCAGCAAGGAAACTAGATATAAGATGAGCACACAAAAGTCAACAGTATTTCCAAATACCAATTACAAAGAAAATCTAATCCTAAAAAAAGATACTACTTATAATAGCAACAGAAACAAGGAAACAATAAGGACCTGGGGAAAGCATTACAAAAGATGGATAAGATCTTCATGAAAAAAGACTATTAACAACTGAGAGACACTAAGGACCACCTAAATAAGTGTATACATAGAGAGCATATTCCTGAAAAGGAAGACTTGTCTTATAAAGATGTTATTCTCCTCACATTACCTATAGATCCAAGTGCCTCCGACCAAAACACCGAAGGCTTTTTTGAAGAATTTGACAAGGTGATTCTGAAATTTGTATGGACAAGCAAGCTGTGAGGACTTACCCCTTAATGCTAAGAGTTAGCCTAAAGCTATGGTAATTAATACAGTGTGGTATTGATACAGAAATAGAACTCTATGTGAAAAGAATCATAAATTCAATTACGTTCAACTATATGAAAACTAAGAACCCTTGTAAATCAGAAGGCACCATAAAGAAAATGAAAAGTTAGGCTACGTACTAGGAGGATAAAACTGCAGCCATGGAACTGACAAAGGATTAGGATCCAGAATATATAAAATATTCCTATAATCAATAAGAAGAGGACAACCCAATAGAAATATAGGCAAAATGGGTATGAAGAGGCATTCTGCAAAAGAGGAATCATGAATGCAACATGACAAGATGCTTGGCCTCACTGGTAATAAGATAAATGTAAATTAAGATCACAATGAGATGCTCTTTCCCATCCAGTAGGTTAGCAACTATTAAGTAAATTCCAAGTTTTGGAAAGAATGTGCATCAACTGTTCCAACCATTTTTACAAAACATGTATTATCTCAAAACGTTGAAGGTTGACAGTGCAGTAACTGTACCCTTGAGTGTACACCAAGGAGAACCTGTGACAAATGTGCACAGGAACAGCATACAGAGCCATCACAGCGGCAGGGGGTGACAGCCAAAACCCGGGACAATTCCAGTGCCCAGTGACAGAGGAACAGAAAAGTGTAACAAACAGCAGTGTCGTCATACAATGAAGCGCTATAATGTACAGACGATGAACCACAGCTACACGCAGCAAGCAACTCAGACAAAATTCAGAAACATAATTCTGAGTGGAAGAAAGCAAGTCTCAGAATGCTCAGACAACAGAATATCCTTTTTAATAAAGGTCAAAACAAGTCACACAAAATGAGATTTTGTTGAGGAGTAGACAGATGGTAAAACTATACACATGTAAAAAGCAAGAGAATGATAAACACAAAATTCAGAATAGTGATAACTCTGGGATGGGGAGGCTAGGGAAGCCGGGGTCAGGACAGGAGAGGAAGCACACAGATAAATTTCACTGAAATTAGTGGTTGACAGGTGTCCTGATCATTATTTTTACTTCATAGCTTACATATATATCTCATATACTCTTTAGTATGTATCAAACAACACAAAATTTTAAAAAGAAAAAAAAAAAGGAAAGAACAAAGAGGGAGGGAAAGGAAAAAGGAACAAAGAAAAAAACATCTGCATCAGAAGAACAGGGAAGATCAAATTAATATAGCAAAGAACATGGAAGTCAAAATTCCATAAAATGGAAAATTGACAAAACCTGGAAATGTTTACCTGGTGATTGGAAAATAGCAATGAATACTTTTTCTAGAGGCTGAACATTATGCTAAGAGAAACTTTCAAAACTTAAATCAATCAACTGAGACTGAAAAACAGATTAGTCTGATGTTGGAGACTCCCACTGGATACCAGCATACTATGTATGTCTGTATGTACAGATTGAAATTTATATGTAACCCCAAACCTGTGAGTGAACACACTTCCCCCTTTGGTTCCACAGCAACTCCAGACATGTGGCGTCACAGGGGCACTGTGGGCATTCACACAGAAGTCACCCTGCCCAGTCCGGGACGCATCTGGCAACATCACAGCAGTCACAGCCACAAGTCCCCTATGCTCACGTGACACCCGTGAGAGCACACGCACACCCCCTAAGCAACCCCCATGTTCTCGCACACTTATGTGAACAGTTATTTTTTTTTATATTGGTGTTCAGTTGATTAACAATGTTGCGTTAGCTTCAGGTGTACAGCAAAGAGATGAACGCACGTATTCCTATTTTCCCAGGTGTGCACATGGCTGTGGGAAAAGCACAGATTAAACCATTGTGTTGAGCGGTTCACATGAGCCACCCAGAAACCTGGGACAAAGGACAGCCCGAGTTGGTTCATTTTTCAAATGCAGAGCCGCCGAGCTCTCTAAATGGCCAGGCAGACGGCAATGCAGGGGGTTAATGCTGTCAACACTATTGAATTTCAGTGATGAAGGTCCAGGCTGGCCAGAGATACAACTGCAGCGGTTGTGAATTCTGGCAGCGGGAAATACACTCTTCTTCTGTCTGGTCTCTTCTTAGGCAGCATGAACTGCCAGAATGACAGCCCTCAGCAGAGTGCCTTCCAGTGAGGCCACACATTTAAAGCTGCAACAACCACGAGAGAAAAATCAGCTGAATTCAAGATGCCCTTGATTTTCTGACTTCCCAATTCTGTTCTCTCTATATGGAGCTGGAATCGTCTTCCTTCGGAGTAAAACTACGAACAGAGTGCTTTAAATTTCTTAACAGAAACTCATCTTGTTTCTACCAACGTCACCAAACACCTATGTGTCACTCACCTGTGTGTCACTGCCAGCCTTGACCTGGATCTAACTTAAGCAGAAAACACTGCAGGCCCTTTAAGCAAAGGAAACGGGCTGGCACACAGGGAACAGAAGAACCATGAAGCCAGCACGAGAGGGTGAGCCCACTCAAGACTTAGCTGCTCCCACCTTTAGGCCTTGGGGATACTGGGAGGATGAGGTGTCACCAGAGTCCAGAAGGCAAGGCCATTGGGAGGAGCAAGAACCATGGGTGGCCAGTGGCAGGAGGGTCTCCACAGGGGAAGGTGGGCACAGACACCCAAAGTACTTTGCTCCAGATCAGGCGAGGAACAGCCCAGCAGCTCACACCCAGAGTCCTGGCCTCCACTCTCCCCCAGCACCTCTTGCACCAACAGAAGTAAGAGCAGGACCAGGAGGGACGGCTCTGACAGCCACCCTGCAGCTGCCCCTGCTTCCACTGAACTCCTGGGTGACACAAACTCCATCTTAGAAGCTCCCCCTACATTCATGCCTCTCCCTTACAGCCTCCACCTGAGTCAAGGAGGGCCTGGAACACTACCAACCTGGACCAGCATTCTTAGCTCCCTAAATAACGTGATATCCTCGACTTCTATTGAGGATTCACAATAAAACAAAGTCATGCAAAAATCATGCCTGCGTTTGTTTAAAAAATAGCCAATATTAAGTTGCTTACCATCCCTTATCTAAAACTCTTGGACAAATTCCTCCACAGGAAAAGGTTGCTCTCCCCTGAAAGATGATATTCACTTACTAATAACACAATGAGTGTCTGGTAATACCCACTTCCCTTTTCACCATGGCTGCCTGTAGACTCTACTTCAGAATTCATTTGGACCTTCATAAGCTATCCTTAGCCTAGGTTCCCTGCCATATTTAACTTTCTTTCCTAGCACATGGTCCTCTGGCCGCCACAACGACCTAAATACAGCTAAGAATGAGAAAACAAACAGAAAAGCCTTTTGTCAGCCAAAATAGCTGTCACCAAATCCATGCACTAAATATCCTGCGCTCTGAAGCCAGCCTGTCTGGTTAAAATAGCTATTATAAATATGTCCCATATGTTCAAAAAAAAAAAGAAAACATAAACAATAATGAGAGAAATAGAAGATATAAAAGAGACCAAATGGAACATAGATGTAAAATACAGAATCTAAAATGAAAAATCCCATGATGTGATTAACAAATTAGATACAGCAGAAGGGGGAAAAATGAGTGACAATGAAGATACAACATTTTTTAAACTATCCAGGAGAAAGGAAAAAAGACTGAAGAAAATGAACAGAGCATCAGTAAAATGTGGGACAATATTAAACAGTCTAACACACATGCAATTGGAGTTCCAGAAAAAGCCAGAAAATTATTTAAAGAAATATGAACTATTTCTTCACATCTGATGAAAAGCCTATACGCACTGTTGCAAGAAACTCAATGAAATCAAAGCAGAAGAAACATAAAGAAAACTAAACCAAGGTAAATCATAAACAAATTGCTGAAAACAAGTGATAAAGAAAAAAACCTGAGAAGCGGTCAAAAGGGGGTGGGGTGGGAAAGATTACATACAGAGGAACAAAATTAAGGACAGCAAAACTGATCATCAGAAATCATGCAAGGCAGGACACAATGGATCAACACATTTAAAGCATGAAAAGCGGGGAAAACAACAAGCTAGAATTCTATAAGTAGCAATATCTTTCAAGAATGAAAGTGAAATAAAGCCTTTTACCCTCCCCCCCCAAAAAAAGAGAGAGACAATTAATATACTAGCCAACCTGCAACTGAGAAACATTGGTGCAAGTTCCTTAGGCACAAAAAATGATACCAGATGGAAATTCAGATTTACACAAAGGAATGAAGAGCATAAGAAATGGTAAACAGGCAAATAAATATAAAGGCTGGGTTTTTTTTCCTATTTTTAATCTCTTTCAAAGATAACTGACTGCCTAAAACAAAAATAATGAAAGTATATTTTGGAGTTTGTAACGTATGTAGAAAAAACATACTAAATGAATATAACAAAAAAATGGAATGAGAGAAATTGAAGTGTACTGATATAAAGTTCTTACACTATATATGACAATGAGTTATATGATGTGAATTCAGACTATGATGAGCTAAATATGACTATTACACACCCCAGAGCAACAACTTAAAAGAGAGAGAGAGGAGAGAGACAGCCAAGAATGTAGATAAAAGGTAAATTGAAATCATTTAAAAAATATATTCAAATAGTCTGAATAAAGGCAGGAAAATGGGGGGAGAAGAGTGAAAGAACAAACGGGACAAAGAGAAAACAAATATGATGATGGTGCACTTGAAACCAACCACACTCGTAATTACATAACATGTAAATGGTCTGAATACTTCAGTGTTAAAAAGACATTATCACAGGGCTTCCCTGGTGGCGCAGTGGTTGAGAGTCCGCCTGCTGATGCAGGGGACAGGGGTTCGTGGCCCGGTCTGCGAAGATCCCACATGCCGCGGAGCGGCTGGGCCCGTGAGCCATGGCCGCTGGACCTGCGCGTCCGGGGCCTGTGCTCCGCAACGGGAGAGGCCACAACAGTGAGAGGCCCGCGTACCGCCAAAAAAAAAAAAAAAAAAAGACATTATCACATACAATTAGTATGCTGTCTACAAGAAACGTGTTAAATGTAAAGACAAAACAGATAAAATGTAAAAGAATGGGAAAACATTTACCATAGAAACAGTAATGAAAAGAAAGCTGGAGTGGCTATCATAATATCAAACACCTAATTTCAAAAGAAGGAAATTACTAAGACTAAAGGCCATTAAGAATAAAAGGGTTGGGGCTTCCCTGGTGGCACAGTGATTAAGAATCCGCCAGCTAATTCAGGGGACACGGGTTCAAGCCCTGGTCCGGGAAGGTCCCGCATGCCACGGAGCAACTAAGCCCGTGCACCACAACTACTGAGCCTGCGCTCTACAGCCCATGTGCCATAACTACTGAAGCCCACGCACCTAGAGCCTGTGCTCTGCAACAAGAGAAGCCACTGCAATGAGAAGCCCATGAAGCCCACGCCCCACAATGAAGAGTAGCACCTAGAGAAGGTACAAGCACAAAAATGAAGACCCAATACAGCCAAAAATAAATAAAATAAATTTTAAAAAAAGAATAAAGGGGTTAATCACCAAGAGGACATAAAAATTCTAAATATGCATGCACCTAATAAAAGTTTGAAACAGATGAAGCAAGAACAGAGAATGTAAGGGGCAAGAAGAGAGAATGTAAGGGGAAACAGACAAATCTCCAGTTATTGCTGGGGATTTCAACACTCCTTTCTTGTAATTTATAGAACAGGGAAGCAGAAAAGCAATAAGAAGATACAGCACTTGAACATCACTAGCAACAAACCCGACCCAATTACCATTTACAAGAGCACTCCACACAAAAGCCACAGAATATACACTCTTTCCAAGTGCACACAATCATTCACCAAGATAGATCACATTCTGGGCCATAAAACAACTCTCAATAAACTTAGGAGGACTGAAGTCATAAGAAGTATGTCCTCTGACCACAAGGTAAGTAAACTGGAGATCAATAACAGAGTGGTATCAGGAAAGTCCCCAAATATTTAGCAATGAAATGACATACTTCTAAATAACCCATGCATTAATGAAGAAATCACAAGGGAAATTGGAAAACACATCACACTCACTGCATGAAAACAAAACCCTAACACAGCAATCTGTGGGATGCAGCCAAAGCAGTGCTTAGAGAGAATTTTTAGCACTGGATATTAATGAGAGAAAGACAAAAGGACTCAAGCTTCCACCTTAAACTACAAAAAAGGCAAACTAAACCCAAAGTAAGCAGAAGGAAGGGAAAATAAAGATAAGAGCAGAAGTCAGTAAGAGGGGAAAAAAAGAGAGAAAAATCAATGGTAACAAAAGTTGGATCTTTGAAAAATAAATTGATAAACCTCTAATCAGACCAATTAGGGGAAAAAAAGAGAGAAAAGACGATTACCAATATCAGCAATAAATACAAAGGCATGATTTAAAGTCCCACAAACATTAAAAGGACAATAAAAGAAAATTAAAATAACTTTAGGCCAATAAATTCAACAACTTAGATGAAATGGCCAATTCCTTGGAAAACACAAATTATCAAAAATCATTCAAGGAGAAATAAATGACTTTAATAACCCTCTATCTACTAAAGAAATTGAATTCATAGTTAATATTCATCCCATATAGAAAACTCCACACCAAAATGGCTTCACTGGTAAATGCTGTTAAACATTTAAAGAGGAAACAATACTAATATTACATAAACTATTCCAGAAAATAAAAGGCCTTGTTTTATGAGTAGGGTCGCCCTAACACCAAACCAGAAAGACATGTGGAGAAAAGAAACCTACAGATCAATATCCCTTATACCCAGACACACAAATCCTCAAAAATATTAAACTGAATCCAGAAATACATGAAAATAAGAATACATCAAGCCCAGGTGGGGGTTACCCAGGAATGCAAACTTCGTTTAACATACGGAAACCAGTGTGTGTAACTCACCACAGCAATAACATGAGAGAGAAGAACTTCCTCAATCTGATACGAGGCACCTACAAAAACATACAGCAGGGCTTCCCTGGTGGCACAGTGGTTGAGCGTCCGCCTGCCGATGCGGGGGACACGGGTTCGTGCCCCAGTCCGGGAAGATCCCACATGCTGCGGAGCGGCTGGGCCCGTGAACCATGGCTGCTGAGTCTGCGCGTCCGGAGCCTGTGCTCCGCAACGGGAGAGGCCACAACAGTGAGAGGCCCGCATACCGCAAAAAAAAAAAAAAAAAAAAAAATACAGCAAACATCACACTTAACTGGTGAAAGACGATGATACAAAAGCAACGGTGAGTAAAACTGTGGAAAACCAAGACAGCAGCACCAAACTGTACAGGAAATTGTCCTATCCTTCCCCACCATAAACTCACCGTAAAAAAAGCAAAACAATTTAAGAATGTCCTGATGAAACTATCAAAATCAAACTTGTGACCTTTATTCAATCTCGGCCCTTCTGTGCCCAAACGGGAAGTACAACAGGGCACTTCTGCTGCAAAGCAAGAAGGATGGCTGTCTGGGGGTGGGGGGAGCACGCTTATGATGATCACAGATTTCAGAGGAACTGGCAACCGTTTCATGAGACAAAAGCTTTATGCGTGTGAATGACTAATCACCTACGGTTATTCAGATATTTTCTCAAAAATAAACAGGGGGTCTGGGCACCGCCGGGGCACCTGGAGCCACTTCCCCCAACCCCGGGAACCAAGGGACGGTTGTGTTCATGTTTTCTTCTGATTTTAAGAGAAGTTGAAACACATCCGGAGGCCCCCAGAAGAATCCTGGGCCCCGGGTGCCGGCCTCCCAGGCCTGGTGCGGAAGGCGGTGCTGGCCCAGCGTCAGGGCAGCCCCGAGGGCGGTTTCCAGACGTCCTGTCCAGAGCCACCCACTGACCGGACTTGGCTGTTAGGGATGCGGACCTGGTACAGAGGAGATGAGCTGCCTCTGGACAAGCTCAAACAGTGATGGCCGTGTCCAGCACGGACTGGATCCCTGAGTCACTGAGTGGCGCGGCTGCGGGCTGCCTCTCGCTGGACTTCGTCTGAGCGAGAGTAAATCCGTACCACATTAAAAAATAAACAAATAAGCAAAATGAGGCTGTCACTGTAACACAACTGACAGTATTTGTTGTTAATGATAAAATGAGAGCTTTCAAGCTGATGATCAGAACTTTGGGAAACTTGTATCCACCAGCATGGCTTGACTACCTCCAGTTCTAAGACTTTTCTAAGGAGAAAGGTGGTGACATTACAGATTTTTAATACTGTATTATGAAACATGTCAACATTTGGAAGATCTGTATAATTCAGCAAACCAAAATTTTCCAAAGAACCAATGAATGCTGTTACAAAAATCAAAGTACCAGCTACACAGTGGATTTTCGTGTGATGGAGAATAGAAAGTTCACACTCAGGGCTCACACTCCACACTGCATGAACCTTCGAGAAACTACCACCTGTCAAGTTCTGATGTGGTGTCAAAGAAGAATATCCACAATTAGTTGCAGAGGCTATTAAATGTCTCTCCCTTTTCCAGTTACTTATTGGTGTGAAGCCAAAAAACAACCTATTGCAATAGATTGAACTCAAAAGCAGATACGAGAATCTAGCTGCCTTCTACTCATCCAGTCATTTAAAACGTTTAAAAAAAGGTAAACCAATACCACTCATCTCACTAACTGTTTTTTATGTAAAATATAGTTACTTCTCATTTAAAACGTGTTATTTGTATTAAAATGTTTTCTGTTGCTTAAATGAATAAATATTTTTAAAATTTTCAATGTTAACTTTCAGTGTTGTTTTGGAATATGACTCTAGAATCTCTAATAAGTTTTAAGAGCGCAAAAAGTCTCTGAGCCCAAACAGTGAAAGGAACACAGGCGTGGAGGGAAGAGTCCTGAGACCTCGCCCTGCCCTACACCCCACCTGCCATCTCCACCCCGGAAACCCACGGCCTTTCAGGACCCAATCCCGCACCTGCAAAGCTGGGGAAGAACAGAGGTGCACACCTGTATCCCCATCTGGCATCCAGAGCACAACCAGAGGGACATGAGGGCCCCATGTGCTGTCACAGGAAAACACCCACTTTCCCATCTTTTTACAATAAATGCTCGCTACCACCTCTACCATGACCTGCACAAAATTTTCCACACAAATCTGATTAAATCTCTCTAGGAGACTTCCTCATAAACTACCCTAGAGAACTTATCACTATTTCGGCTTAAAGCTGGAAACAAGGGGAGGGGGGGAAGAAATAATCCTTTGGTGTAGCAAGTCAGTGTAGGAATATGAAAACATTTAAAACACGCTGGATTTTTGGTCAAGATGAAAGACACCCCCCCAAAAAAAAATCATGCAATCTATTCTAATTGGGTTCCCATGGTAACTGTACAATTGGGTTTTTCAGTATAACATCCCAAAGGCCCAGTGCACACTTGTAATATATACTTCAAACAGCCTGAATTGTTTTCACATTACAGCACTCCCAGGAAGATCAATTACTGCACATCCCCACCCTGACCACTGGTGGTGGGAGACCTTAGTGGCACTTGCCACGTTCACATAGGTCATGTAAGGAACACAACACACCACAATAATTATATAAAACTAATCTTATGCTTGAGATTCATCAAATCTGTTCTGGTAACAAACCAATACTTCTGTTGTCACAGAATCACGTTTACGAAAATATAAGAAATAGAGCCCAACTGCACACCGCACCATTACGCCCCTCTTATTGATTTCAAGGATAAACAGAATCAATCACTAATAATTACATTATACGATGGGCCTCCAGGTTAATCATATTCTTAGACTCTCAGTATGGACTTAAACAAACATAGCTATGCTGATAAACAAATAAATAAAACATAACTGAGAATACAAATCCACATTTCAAATGTTAACAGCACGATACAAAGCACAGCACACAGCCTCACCCAGGACTCCAGCCCCTCCTGCCTGGACCACAGCACCCCTCCCTGCCACTGCTGGGTCCCCCAAAGAGGATTCTAGGGGCACGGTGTTGGCCACACGGGAAGGGCACAGAGGGTCAGAGCTCAGAAATGGCAAGATCCATTAGGTAAAAGTTTACAACTTTAGTTTCCTTTGCAACAATCCCAAAAATACCCACGTATTTGATACATTCTGCAGAGGTACAATACAAAGCACAGCACGTGGAGAACTGGTGACTTAGGCAGAAGTAAATTTAAATCTCCTGTCTTTATTATATCTCCCCATCAGTGGCCGCAGATGTAATGTAGGCCAATTTGGTGCAAGTGTGGGCCAGCAAGCTTCCAGTGAGAAGTGTCTTGCTAAGTCCCCAACTCAAGAGAGACGTCCAAAAATCCTCAGGGACACCTTAGCATGAAAAGTAGCAAACTGCACAGTACTTAGAGTTCGTGCTCGTGTCCAGCAAGTGACCCCATGCTGCTCCTTGATCCAGAAAGGAGAATGAACTGACCAGTATCAAGAGGAAAAAAAAAAAAAATCAACCAACGAACAGAAGCTCCCAGGCGACAAGTGGAGGCTACAGGCTGGCTCCGTAACCCCTCCTCATGCTTAAGAAGCCCCGTCCGCCAGCATTTACTCAGGCCCACATCTCCTCCCCACCTCCCCATTTCCCTCAGGGCCTGGGGCCTCAACAGCTTTCCAGCACATGTCCACCAGTGCCAGGACAACACCAGGCCTGTCTATGGTGCCCTGGCCCTCTGGGTGTCTCTTGGCCCACCTGCCAAATCTCCTTTCTGCAACCTCTGAGGACCCTGGTAATAAGCCTCAGGTTTCTGTTCATTCTGTTTTCGTTTACTCCTATACACCTTTTGGGGTGCTAAGAGCTAAGCCTGAGAACAGTGCTGTTTTTGAGCACTGTCTGATTACAAAGTTATCTTTATCTCCAAATTCCAACTTCATACATAAACCCCTCATGAGCTTTGTGCCTCTGAAATAACTTTAGTCTGCACCTCACCTTCTATCAGTCAGCTTGGGTTGCTATAACAGAATATCACACACCAAATGGCTTAAAGGACAGAAATTAATTTTCTCACAGCTCTGGAGGCTGGCTAGTCTAAGACCAAGGTTCCAGCTGATTCGGTTTCTGGGGAGGCCTCTCTTCCCGGCTTGCAGGCAGCCACCTGCTTCCTGTGCCTTCACATACTAAAGATCTCTCCCTCCTTTTCTTCTAAGGCCACCAACCCTAAGGTGGATTAGGGCCCCACCTTAAAACCTCATTTATGCTTAATTACCTTCTAAAGGCCCTATCTCCAAATACAGTCACATTAGGGGTTAGGCTTCAACATATGAATTTCAGGGGGCACGTTCAGTCCACAGCAACCTGCGTTCTGCAGCCTTTGCTGGGCCTTCCATCAGGTGTGAGCCCCACACCAGGCCTTGGAGAGTTTCCAATTCAGAAAGCCAGCATGAAGAGACAAAAACAATACAAGTAAAACAGAAACCCAAGTGTAAGTGTGAGGAGACACTATGGGGGCTGGAGAGGCTCCCAGGAGGGCTGCAACAGGGGAAGGATTCAGAGAGAGCTTGGGAGCAGAGAGTGTCTATGTTTGGGCTGAATCAGAGAAGGATCCCTAGGTGAGAGGAGGGGGTGCTCTGGGGCCTCTGAGAGCGAAGCGCTGATGCACAGGTATCTAGAGAAGGTGCCGGAACAAATGTGGAGGGCCGTGGGGCTGAAAGTGGCGTCAACATGAGCCTCACAGGCTCATCTCATTCGGGACCTGGGTAGGAAAGAGGGGTCACCTTGGAGCGCCTCTAGACCCCTGCCTGCAACAGGAGGCGGCGGAAGGGGCACGCTCTCGTTTGTGTCTGCCTGAGTGCCGAGCTTACAGCGCCCTTGAGGGTGGGGTAGGCACTCCTCAGGGACAGAGCAGGGAGACTACGTGGGGCGCACGAGGCAAAAGCAACCGAGGCCACTGAGGCTGGGGCCAGGCAGCTCCTCCAGCAGCTGTGGAGGGATATGAGATGGGAAAGTTCTCACCGTCTAAACCCAGAGCCCACCTGGACTTTGTTCTGCACCCCAAGAGGCAGCCTCGAATCCGAGAGCTGGACAGAGCTGGCCTGGCCCCATGCAGAGAAGGTACGCGGCCTCCAACAGGTGACGCTCCAGACAAGGTAAGCTCCGGGCGGCCAGGAGGCAGTGCCTCGCCGATCTGAGTCCTGCTGACCGAGCGCAGGGTAGTAGTGAGCACCCGACCATCACAACAGAGCAGGCGCCCGCGCAGCCAAGACACGAATTTCCAGTAAGTGGTTGGGAGCTGCCACGTGAATGCCAGGGCATGAGTGAAGCACATCAAATAGCTGCTTCCAAATCTGAAACCACTGGAAACACTTATTTCTGTACAATACAAAAGAATATCTAATTCACCTTTCCCAGAATCCATCTTGCCTGGATCATCATGATAGTGGCAAAGAGTAAAAGCACCACAGGCCCAAAGAAGGTTTCCGAGCAAGAAACCTCAACATACAGAAGAAGAACATCACTGAGGAAATCAGAACCATAACCTCTGGAGGCTTTTCTGGCCTGACAAACAGTCCAGAGGATGCTACGAGGACAGCAATGGGGAACTCAGTCCAGAGGGAAACAACAGAGGCTCTGGGAAATGTTCTCATTACACTCACGGCAAAAATAAACAAATAAAAAAAAAATCTAAGAGAAAGTCTTTAAAGCCCATACTTTCGTAGGGAAAAGAAGAAAAAGAAAACTACTGATTGTGACTCGGGGCCCAAGTGCATCCCAGCTAGTGTTGGGGCGACAGCGAGGATGTCATACCCGACCCAGGACTGAGCATGTCTGGGGGGAACCAACCACCCGGCTTGCCTGGACCCCCCCCAGCGTCAGCCCTGAAAGTCCTGCATCCCAGTAAACTGCTGGTCACCCAGGACAGACAGAACGCACTGCTCTCTGGGAGCCTGTCCTCCTGGGGGCAGAAGGCGACCACAACGGTGGTTGATCGTGGCCAAGAGGGTGGAGACTGTTGAATTTTAGGAATATTTACTTATTGTTAGAACCGGCATTTTGGTTCTAAGTAACGGTTCCTGCAACAAATTTCGAAAGCCGCCTGCCTGGCGCGGCCTCCCTCTGGTGACCCGCCCCGCCCCGCGGGCTGGCCTCCTCCCACCAGCACCTGCGCCCACGGCGGCCTGCAGACTGATGGTCCCACGTCGGTACGGGCCCGGCGATCAGCAAGCGGCCGCCTCGACTGGCCATCCATCTGACTCGACAGCTTAATCTGATGATAACACAATGGTGACAGAAACAGATTCTTCTGCACAATAAAGAATAGCACACATGGGCTTTTCGTGGGATAGCTGGCTAAATTCACCAACTTTGGGAAATACATCATTTCTGTGCCTCGCCCTTTATTCTAGGAACTTCCACTGGAGTGTGAAAAGCCTCACAGGAAAGGGTCGCCGCCCACTCCTGGGAGCCCACTCCTGGGACGCCCGCTCGGGACCACACGTTCTCCTCCAGTTCCCTGTGCCCCCAGCACCGTCCCTGCTGTCATGGTGAAGCCAGGCAACAAGCACAGCACGTGGACACTTCGGGGCGAGTCTGGCAGCGGGCACGTCGCAGGGCAGCGCCTGTCCCCCGCCCCCTCGCACTCGCCCACCGGGACCACTGGGGACCATCGGGGACCACCAGGGCCTCCCTCCCCAGCGGCCGCCTCTTGTCCCTCAAGGTGGGCTCCCCATCGCTCGGCCAGTCCAGCGTTTCGAGGTGTGCATCGGAGGAGAAGCAGCACACGCTTTATTGGTAACGTGCGTTGTGATGCGCCTGTACACCCAAAACTTGACAGTTTTACCGTAAAACTCCTGAGACTACCTGCAGGAAAGCGCAGGTAACCCCGCGGGGCACGGGCTGCGGATGCGGAGGCCTGTTCCTGAGCCTCGCGCCTCTCGCGACCACTTCTGCCTGAATGAGGCGGCACAACACGCCAGGCTTCCTGCTTCGGAACCCAAATGCCAGGCCCGGCAGAAAGGGATGCCTCCCGCTCAAGCCAGGGTCTCCCCCCAAGCCCTCCCGGAGGACTGCTTTCATGGGAAAAAAAAGCCCGCAGACCAGACACTGGCTCCTTCTCATTCACTGAGGGGGTCCCTAACTCAGGCCTCTCCCGGAACTGCCTGCTCGTGCCCTCACCCCCATGCTCCACACCGGAAAGCCCCCGGACGGCCCGCAGCCCCACGTGACAGCACCTCCCCAGGCGCGACTGCTCACGCCGGGCTGCCTGCTGCCACCTCCCCCTCCTCCTTCCTTCCCCTCCCCCAGCCCCACGCAGGTCAGCCGAGGCGGCGTGCAGGCGGCGTGCACCCGCCGAGCGCCCCAGCGCAGCACTCGGGGTCTGCAGGCTTCCTGTCTGGACCCTCACACATCCCAACGCCCCACCGGAGCCGCCGACAGGTCCCCAGCTGCATCCTGGCGTCCACACTCCCGCTGCTCAGGCCCCTTGGAGAAGCCTTACCACCTCTGCACAGGTGCTCCGCCCAGCCCTCCCACCGCGACAGGAGCAGGTGGCAGGGACCCGGCGAGGGCTGTGGCTCGGGCCCTAAAACAAAGCCCAGCACGCGGACGCCCCTCGTCCAGTACCCGCACCACCAACCTGCCGCCCCCGGCGAGGCACGAGGCGTCCCTGGCCGCCTGCACCAAGAGCCACCACACCCGGGACAGCCTCGCTGGCACCGCGCCCCCTGCACTTGGCCCTCCCCTGGGGCAGGCTGCACACCAGGAGGGGGCGGGGCCCCTGCAGCCAGGGACAGGCTTGGGTGCGCTGCTTTTCCCGCAATGCAGAGGACCATGCTCCTCCACGCTAGTGTCCAGAAAGCATAACCGAACATACAGGTAATGCATTTCTTTACGCCACTTCTCATCCCCAAAAGGACTTCTGACAGTGTCCCTGCTTCCCCACCAAAGGTGGCACGCACGGTGCGTGGGGAAAGCCGGCGCTAGTGACAAATAAACCCGGGCTGAAAACTCCTACCCCAGTGGTTTGTGCAGGTCGCTCACTCCCAGGCAGCCTCCCCGCTTGCAAACAAAGACCCTGAGTATCCCCCTCAGCAGGTGACCTCGAGAATTCCCTAGGACAGACTGGGTAAAGCCTCCAGCAAGGCCTTCAATAAATGTTAGTATCAGCGGTATCATTACTGCACTGACCAGAATCTCCTGGAATGTAACTCTACCAGGCTGAACCTGAGTGATATGAGGGTAAAGAGACCCCAAAATAAGGCCCATTTACACATACACACAAAAATTATTGCAGATCTTCTAATTCTGACAAAGCTCACCTAATGGACCACATTACCCCTCACCACTGTGACTCCCTCTCACACAGAAAAACACTGTCATATGCTGGTGTCGCTGCTGATTCCTGGCCACTGCCATAGTGTCGGATTCGGTGTCGGGTCCTCCAGGAAGTTCTTTCAATTTAACCGACGATTAAGGTCAAGCCTCCCAGAGACAAGTGACTCGGGACTGGGAACGCACAAGTGCTAAGCCTATGTGCCTGCTCTAGGCCCACCGAGCACAAGCTGGCCATCAGCATGGCACACCTGGACACAGAACTCTGCCACCTGAGCGGGAAGCTCCTTGAGACCAGCCACTTCAGTGGCTCCCATATCATCCACTGTAAAAAAAAAAACTAGAAACGGGCAGCTGGGCAAAGCACCTCCTTAGGGACAAAAGGAATTTTAGAGACCTGGCAAATCAGCCCTAGGCTTCATGATGCTCCAGACCAAATGAAGGTCTGCACCACATGGAATCACAGTCACGGGAGGTGGAGCCCAACTGAGACTCCATCTCTAGTCTTGCCTCCACCAGAAACAGTTTTGTGACTGAGTTAACAAATGTCAACTATTATTGTTATTATTCAGGGCTCACCATGGGGGGGCCCGGGTCGATTCCCCAAATGGGATTCTCTCCCAATAGCTCACAATAGCAATGCCGTTTTCCTGATTTTTGGAGAAACGAAGGGCTCGGTAAAGGTTAAGTGACTTCATTTAAGGTCACAGATAGTAATTATGGAGCCAGGTCCAAACTGAGTCAGTCTTGTTCCCAGAGGCTGGAACCTTAACCCTGCGTATACCACCCCAAATGAGGGCGTGGATAGTGTAAATCTGTAAAACTAGGATGCTGATTGGATGCGGTGGGATATAGGGACAAGGATGCTGACTGGATGAGGGGAAAACAAGCATGCTAATTGGACTGAAGAGAAACAAGGATCCTGACTGTACTGGAGGGAAAACAAGGGTTCTGGTCAGTTCCTCACCCTTTTTCCAGTTAGTCTCATCCTTCTATGAGACTATGGTTCCAAATTAAAATTTCTATCTAGGCAGTGCTTCACACTTCACAAAATAGTCATCTATTACCTTCTGTGCTTACGCTCATCCAGGTAGAGTAAGTGTGATCACTGCCATCCCACAGCTGAGGAGGCAGCTAGGGGTTTAACAGCTGCCCAAACCACTCACTCAGCTAGTAAATGGCATCACCAGAATCCCTCCCACAACTGGCACTTCATAAATAAAAACTCAGTTCAGCTTCCCCAAAATGTACTTGGTTGCATATATGAAAGTTAACCCTTACCTGACACCATGAAAATGCTTCTACCCAGAGAGAGAAAAAGCAAGACCAGCCATTCAAAGGGAAAGACGGGCGTGAAATATAATATGGCTGTCCATGCTTAACGTTTGTTTGTAAAACTAACGCCAAAGTTTTGGTAACATCTGCATGTTCTGTCATAACCACAAGACCGAAAACTATAACACGGGGATAACATGTCGGGTTTGCAACTCGAAGAGATTCACGTGTCTCTGAGGAGTTACAAAACCATACACAGATCCATAAGCACAGGCAACTTAGAACAACAATACCAGCTGAGGATGGACCCACGTGGGAGGGGAACTCGGAGCTTGTGTGGGTTGGAGAGCTCTCCTCAGGCAACCCTAAGCCTGCCCTGGAGATGCTCAAACATTAGGGGCCCCTGCAGCGCTTGCAAAGACACAGGTCCCCAGGTTCTGACCCAGTAGGTCTGGCAAGGGGCGCTATAATCTTCCTTTTAACCAGCACACTCGGTAATTCTGACACCAGCAGGGTTCAGACCACCTTTTGAGAAACGAGTATCCCACTTCAAGGAGAGCAACGGGGCCCGCGTTTCAGTGGTGGCTCTTACAACACCGACAAGTGGGCCAGATCTGAAGGGGACACCCTCGGCCCCTGCTTTTAGTTCTTTTTTGGGGGGGTAAAAACAAATGAGAAATAACTACCAGTTATTTATTAAAGTTCAACATTAAAATGTCCCATCCCGTATTTTGCCCTGAGATTCAATTCACTCTCTCCATCCATCTAGAAACCTCTGAACATCCAGGGCTGGAATTGCCCAATCTGTCAATAAGGGGAGAGTTTTCTAAACTACTATCCATATGACTCAATTTGTCAGTAAAAACTGCCACCAGCGCTGTGCTTGCAGAAAAATGTCCATAAATGCATTATTGCAACTGGCAGATCGATGTCTATAATAAAAACAAGTAGATTTGACAAGTGCCGGCTTTTACGAGTCCTGTCATTGGTGGACTGCACATTCAGTCTCACCCGCAGACTTCTGGGAATGGGCAACAGACCTCGGGTTAGATACTCTGCTGACTTCACAAGTGTTACAGGTAGGAAATTATTCTAACGAGAAAATTTTCCAAGTAATAGAGTGAACGTACTAGGCATTTATAGGTCTCTCACAATTCCTTTCACAGTTACACACATACACACATGACAACGTTTAACAACCCTAAGAAAACGTTTCTGTAGAATTTTTAACTGGTTTTTATCACAGCTGCATCACAGGCCAAATGAGTTTACTCCAGGTTGGGGAGGGGGAGGGTACAAGGGGACACGAGGCGTGGAGACCCCCACTCCTCTGCTAAGCCCCCAGTCTAACTGAAAACAACCTGTGGTATCAGAAACAAGTGTCAGCATTTAGCACGTGGCCAAGGATGTCACTGCCGTGTCAGTGGCCCCTGGGGCAGCCTATTTATTTAGTCGTTTAGCTGGACCAGACATCAGGAGGATGGCAGCCACAGACTGGCTTAACTGCCAGGGATTTCGAGCACTTTGGCAAGACACTGTCTGTGACCAATTTACACGGAAGCCACATCTGCCAAAACCACTTCCATTCCTTCAAAGTTTACAAAAGGTCACAAACATGATTTATTCCTCTTCTTAGGCAATTCATTTTAACAGTGATATAAAGGAGTAGCTCATTCACTGTACCCCATATACTCTTTTTTAAAAAAAAATAAATTTATTTATTTATTTATTTTTGGCTGTGTCGGGTCTTTGTTGCAGCGCGCGGGTTTTCTCACTGTCATGGCTTCTCTTGTTGCGGAGCACAGGCTCCAGGCACGCAGGTTTCAGTAGCTGTGGCACGTGGGCTCAGTAGTTGTGGCTTGCGGGCTGTAGAGCGCAGGCTCAGTAGCTGTGGCGCACGGGCTTAGCTGCTCCGCGGCATGTGGGATCTTCCCGGGCCAGGGCTCGAACCCGTGTCCCTTGCATTGGCAGGCAGATTCTTAACCACTGTGACACCAGGGAAGCCACCATATATTCTTTATATGGCTTCCCCAAGCCCTGCGGCCCTCCTCGATAAGCTCTTTATTACTGTTAATTTTTTTAAGAAAATTTAAAAGAAAACTAGACTATTTCTTCCCACTAACCAGCAGATAATGCAGCAGTTACCCAAATGCCACAGAACACACATCTCGCAGTATTTTGCCTCTAACAGTGGATGTCCAACTTTCATCTACCTATGCCCAAGAAAGGCCTCCAGAGCTAACGGGATGGGAAAATTGATGTCAGCCAAGGGGAGACTAGCCATCCTGCACAGTCAACAGATAAACCACACACACTTTCAAACCAAGAATGGGCAATGGACTGGTTCATTTATGAAAAGGCCACTCTCACCCACTGGTAATATTATATTATAGTTTATATGTCTTTGATGTTTAAATCTTCAGGTTTCCTTTAAATAATATTCTGTGATAAGACCCCAACCTCTTTCAGAAACTACCAGAAACTACCCAGGAAACAGAGGGTCAGGGAGGACTGTGACAGGAGCCAAAGGAGCTCAGGGCCTTTCAGGGATCAGGAGCCCAATGCAGGAGCCTCAGAGACGACACAGGATGTCAGAAACCTCAAGGAAAGTGGGTCTAGAAGAGGAACTTCACCCTGGGGCCATGGAGGTAGGTGGGGTCAGAGTGAACTGTGAAAACAAACCTGGCAATAATGTTAACAGATGACTATGGGAAAAGAGAATGCAGAAATCACTGTTTTGCTTCCTTCTTTTCCTACCAAGGACAATATACTACAAAACTGAAAAGGGCACTGATGCCCAAAAAAGGGGAGTTGAAATACAACAGTCTTGGTTTGAATCACTGGCTTCTAAATGTCTGTCCTCTACAAAATAAGAATAAAGGTAATTTAGTAAGTTTATTTTATTAAAAAATACTAAGAGGAGTAAACTGTTTGGGGGTCCTGAGAAAGGAAGAGAAGAGGCCTGGAGGAGAAAGTCCACAGGAACGCCAGGGAAGTCACGTTCTTCCTCAGGCCCTCCTTCCGCCTCCTGCCCTGAAGGAAGGCTGGATGGTCCCTGAGTGAGACATCTGTAAGGGAAACCGTGGAAGAGCAGGTCTGAGTGGAAGATAAGGCCCAGGTGAGGCTCGACTGATAATCCAAGCAAGACCAAAACAGAGAGGAAGAGAAAAGTTTAAGAACCGCCGCAGCTGAACAAGAGTAAGATGTTTAACCACTGTGTCCAAACCTGGGGCTTTATTTCTTTAAACCTTGCTCTCCAACAGTGAGGCCTTTTTAAAGCAGCGTCTAATGACATTAGTGAAATCTAGTTTGTGTAATACAGATTTATTTTAATGAAAAGAATGTTCACCTAGAAAGTACCTTAGTGTAGTTCTGCCCTTGAGGCCTGGTTCACCCAGCCCCAGACGGTAACAGACACCACTCTCCCACTCAAATCCTAACTCAAAACAAGAACCCAAGCAGAAATGAAACGCCTGCCAGCGCAAGGCCAGCTCTCCTCTAAAACTTGCAGGCTCTGGACCTGAGCAAGGGCGCACCTGGCGTGAACTGCCTCATGGGACAAGGTCCGAGTTAACTCGATATTAACCAGCAGCTGGGGGTGGGGGATGGCATGGAAAGGGTGGCCCTGACATCATTTTCTTAAAAGTTGTTTACCCCCACGGCAGGCTAAGCTTCCTTGTGTCCTTTTCACCTGAGTGTTTTCTCCACCGGGGACTCATGAAAGCAACACCACCCCCCTCCTCATCACGTCTCGGGATGGGGAGATGAGAGGAGGGCCTGGCTTAGCTACTTTAAGGGCTCAGGGTTAAATGACCACTCGAATCCTTAGCTCTTCATGTTCTACAGCTTCGTGTTCTGCTGCTAACAGCTGCAGTGACCCCTCTCCGGACAAATCAGTCCCCCCTGCTTGATGACCATCCACTCAACCAAGCAAAAGCTGTGCTCACGTATACAAAAATGTGCTTCCAGAACAAGGTCAGCTACTGAGTTGGGGCACGGAGAGCAAACACCATTCTGAGATTCAGGAAACGATGAGCCCAGGGAGTGAGGAACACCGTTCAGAACTGCTCTACAGCGTTATCACCGACTTGGGAATTACGGCGCCCAGGTAAATGGCTCTCACACTCCACTTGTTTACGTGTTGCTGTTTACGAAGGCGATTAGGGCGTCATGTATACCAACATCAGGTGAGGACGCCAGAACGCGGCCCTCCTCTCACCCTGTCTCAAGCATGAGGCCATGGGGGGTTCTGCACAAGGGGTCTGCTAAGCTTCTGGACTACGGGCTTCTGGAAGTTTCCTGGAAACAGAAGGCAGAGGAGCGGCCCCCTTGGCGCCGGTCGGCAGTGCAGGGCAGGAGGGCGGGCAGGAGGGCGTCGAAGGTGTTGAACAACTAGAGGTTCGGCGGAAGCGGCCACAACTCCCAGGCCAGGCCACTGTCATCCAACTTGGCCGAGGAACCCCAGGCTGGGAGAAGGCTGGCTACACCTGGGCATACCTGGTCACACCTGGGACCCACAACGGTCAGCTGGGGGGGTGGTCAGAGCGGGCCCCACCACGATGGCAAAGTGGGGTGGGGAGCGCTCGGAAGACCAGCGGGGGCTGGACTGCCCCAAGGGCTCCAGACGCCTGCTCTCCCCAGGGAGAGCCCCAAACTTTGGCGGGAGGAAGGCAACCCAGACACTCACCGCGCTGCCCAAACCGCCGACCGAGAGGAGCTGCAAGCGCAGAGACGCGCAGAGCTGAGTAAGCGCGTGAAGCCCGGGAAAGTCCGTGGCGTGGGGGCGGGGCCGAGGTGTGGGGGCGGGGCCTGACGTATGGCTCCCGGGGCCCACACGCACCGGGACGTGGCGGAAGCGCGGCCGGGAGGCGCAGAAGCGCGGCCGGACCGAGGTTCAGGGGCGGGGCCCAGAGTGGGACGGGACCTGAACGTGAGGGCCGCGGGGCCAGACGCGCGGGGGCGGGGCCTAGACTGGTGGGGCGGGGCCGACGATGGGCACCGCCTCCCCGCCGGCGCGCGCTCGCCCAGGTCGGAGCATGCCCAGTGCGGCGGTGCCGGGGTCGACCCCGCTCTGCGCAGGCTCGGTGGACGTGTGGCGCTGCCTGGCCCGGCTCCTGCAGGCCCCCGGCCCGGCCGTCTCCGGCCTCGGCGCCAGGGCCCTGCGCTCCTTTGCAAGCCCTTCCCACCCGCACGAGATGGGCCGCGCCCTTCCCGCCAACGCCCCTCGGGCTCTGTCCCTCTGTTTACCAGCTGTCAGCACCGTAGCACTTGGCGAGCGCCGTCTTCCCTGTACCAGGGCAGGTGTGGAGGAGAGGGCGGGTCCGGAGGCTCGGCGTCTGGTGCACCCAGTAACCTTGTTGCTGGTTCCCGCTCTGGGGAGGCTGCGAGCCCAGAGCACCTGCTACTCTCCCTGCGGCCGCTCCCGGAGGGCAGAGATCACTCAGAGCTCAGCAGGACAACATCTGGACTCTATGCACAGCAAAGGGTCCTGGGGTTAGCCTCTAGTGCTTGTGATGGGTCTGTCGCCATCCATGGCCCCTCAGATGCTGCCTGATCACCAAGACCTAGACTCGCCCAGTCTCAGTGGCTGTTCAGTGAGCACACGCGTGCCTGGCACTGCTTGGTGTTATGTGGACATTATTATGGGTTGAATTATGTCCCACAAAAGAGATACGCTGATATCCTAGCCCCTAGTACTCTGAATGTGACCTTATTTGGAGATAGGGTCTTTTTACAGAGGCAACAGGTTAAAATAAGGTCATTAGGGTGGGCTCCTAATCCAATATGACTCATGTCCTAACAAGCAGAAGGCCACGAGAAGACAGAGACCACGGGGAGAACTCCATGTGCTGATGGAGAATGGGAGTGATCCTTCTGCAAACGAAGGAGCACCTGGGACCACCAGAAGCTGGAAGAGAGGCATGGGACACATTCTTCCCTAGAGCCTCCATGTGGAGCATATAGCCCTGTGGACATGCTGATGTCAGACTTCCGGCCTCCAGAACTGTGAACTCCAATACATGTCTGTTGTTTCAAGCCACCAGTTGTGGTACTTCCCACAGCAGCTCTAAGAAACAATATGCATTCTATCCAACCTGATTGACTAAGGACCCCGGCGGGTGGAATCATCCCTTGAACTTTCAGGGAGGTCACACACCCGTTGGCAATCCCAGGCCCACGTGTTCTGAGCCACCATGCTATGGGCCTCCTAGGTTCCGTTGTCTTAATGGGAGCAGAATCTTTGCCTTCCCAGGATGTACGACTCCTCTATTGGGATTCGGCCAAAATTCATACATTGGCACTTGGGACTTGCCTTTCCCAACACATCAACGTCGTCAATGAAAGTTCACTCAGAGGACCTCAGCAGTGTTTGCTTTGTGAAGAGCCCTGGTGACTTTCTGTGGGCCACATCGTGGATCCTCCCAAGGCCCCCAGCCCCCAGGCCACACCTCGGCTGAGACGTGTTTGAATGGCTGCTCCTGGAAAAGAACTAGGCCCTGGGTACAGCGTGGTGATCAGATTAATACACTTTTTCTCCAGTGAGCCTGGACACAGCCTCAAAATCCTCCTCAACACTGCTCCAGACAGCCATAAGCATTTAAGTTAAGATGCATGGCAGGCGAAGTGAAGCACCTTTGCTGTTTGTTCTGGTCTTTTCTGTTAGCTCACTGTGAAACTTTAGGAAGTTTATTCAACTTCTCTAATCCTCAAAATCATCATCTCTGAAGGATCTTTATAGTAATCTACTCTATGTAGGGCATGTACATGTGGGTAGTAAACATTAATGACAAGAATACACCTGTCCTCTTATAATCTGTTACTACCAGGACCCAATCAGAACTGGGATCCCAACAGAACTGAAAAGAGAAAATAACGCAAACATTGAATCAAGATGCTTACTGATACCCTAACAAGTGTACTGTGATGTAGTTTTACAATTAATACCTAAATCCTGCTTTTCCTTTTATCTGACTAGTATTTTCATGTGAATTCCTAAGTTATTGTTAGCATCTCTGATTCCCACCCCAGGAAAGAAAGACCATCTTGGTGACTGGTTAGGTGGATTAGGTGGCGTTGGGAAAGATGGGTGAGAAAGAGAGGGGAGAGTGCAGCATCCAGGGGAGATGCACGCACCTGGCTCTGCTGAGCAGGACTCCCTGCTGGGGAGGCTGAGAGATGCTGCAGCTGCCTTCACAGGGGCTCCAGGGAGAGGAGCCAAGTGGGGGTCTTGGGGCCACAAGGGGGACAGAGGAAAGGCCACCACCCCGGCCCAGCCAAAGACTAAGACTCAAGTGTGTGGTATCTCGAACTCCTCCATGAGCAGAACTAAAATCTGCATTCCCTGCACTTGCTGGGAAGTTCTTTCCTTCTTGATGATAATTTTCAAAAATTCAAAACATTTTCTCAAAAGCTATGCTCTATGCCTCATTCCCTCGTCCCATCGCACCTGATCCTCAGCTACATGCACTTCCTGTTGGTTAAGCAACACAAGGATGGCTCCCAATCAGGGGGCTCTCCTAGTGTGTAAAGAACACAGGGTCAGGAGACTTGGGATGCGGTCTCACTGTGCAGTCCACCTGACCTCTCTGTTTGTAGGATGACAGCATTGCACTAGATGGGCGAGGTTCCTTTGGGGTTTTCCATCCTCAGATTAATAAATCATACCCACTCTCCCCCCAACACAGGTTCTTCCCATGAATGACTTTTTACAAAAGAGGTGGAAAACCTCCAGGAGCCTATGCTCAACTTCACTCTGATTTCTTCACGGGCCTCCCCGGGATGTCCTTTAAGATAAGCCAGCTTTCTTGTGGGTACTGGGAACTGTGTTCATTTGCATCATTTCTTTAAACATACAAATGGATACCTTTCAGGTTAAACAAATGAACACGACATGTGATTGCTTCCAATGATTTGCAACCCAAGAAAGTTGTTTAATAAGCCTCTCTTTCCAAGCTACTTTTGTGACATTAGAGACCATTTACAACAAAGCTGTCTTCAGTAGTCAAACTTAATCCTTACTATCCTGCCTTTGGGAAAAGAAGGGATTGTATAACGATCACATAAAACCTTGTGTGGTTTGAAAGCCCCAAACTCCGGACAAAAGTGTGAGTCTTGTAACAAAAGAAAGACTACAGAGCTTGCCACTTTAAGGGTTTTACATAGGGTTTTCTTTTAGGGTAGAATCTCCATTGGAGAGCTTCACCGATTAACACAATTGATTTTCTCAGCCCCAGCGTTCCTGTAAAGGTCGGAGCCAAGAGCTGGCCAGAGTCAGTGCCCTGGACCTGGGTGGCACAGCCAGCATGCGAGGACAGGGGTACAGAACATCCTGGTGGAGGGAAGAGGGGACCCTCAGGACCCGGGGTGGGCTCTGGTTGTCTCTGATTACACTCTGCTCTGCACTATTGCCCAGTATAGCTGGAGCCATGTGATGTGGCTGAAGCACAGGGAGGTCTTCTAAGAGTGGGTGAGAGAAGCTGAGGGCGGCGGGGTGGGAGCTTTGGGCTCCATCCTCGTGTGGGGCGTCGGGTGTGTGTGTGGGGGAAGGCAGGGTGCTGCAGCCTCACCTGGAAGTTGTGCATGCTTAGCTCTTGCATTCCTACAAAGTGCCAGGAAGCCCTTCTGCCCAGGAACCCCCGGGTGCTTCTGTTGATATCTGGCACCCTTCAGGCTCACCTTGGGTCAGGGAGGGCTCTTCCAGAGGCAGTCTGAAGACCTTCATTCAAGACTATTCCTGAGACCTAGTTTAGCTGGCGTGCTTGCTGCAGGGCTGGAGACGCTGCGTCTAATGGGACTTGTTGCAGCCCCCAAGGCACTCACAACTGAGTGGTGCAGACAGACAAGGAAACGAGGTTTGCAGTCTGGAACAGTGGCTGGTGCAGTCAGGGGGTGCACAGCAAGGCCCCTCCCTGCAGCAGGATCCCCTGTGTGCCTGGCCCTGGGCTGTGGGTGTGCCCACGTGGAGCGGGCTTGTTGAACAGCCAGGGTACCTGCTGCTGATGTAAGGAAAGGTCTGAAAGGGAATGAATGGCAGGGTTTTCATTGCCCGCCCGCCCCGCGCCCCGCAGGGAAAGGACCACTGATTTTTGTGGAATTTGGGTCCAGTTGTCCAGTAATTGTTGGACAAAGATCATCCCGAATCTTATATACCCTTCCTTCCCAAATGTGGCAACTTTGGATAATTAAATATCCAGGAATGTATGTAGTATATATAAATGAGTGAATACAAGTCAGCCCTGCTGATGTATATGTATTTGGAAAGGTTGCTGAGAGATCTACTTCTGCAAATGGAAACACTTTGGGGGGTAGTTTTCCCACCCCGTGTTGGGCCATCTGAGTGTGGGTCACTCAGGACCCGGGATTCTGTTAGATGTTGGCCCTTTTGAAACTGGCTCCTTCACTCATTACAAAGTGTTTTTGATCCATTTTCGGGAAGGGCTTTGTTTGTAACACATTGTTGGCAGTTTGGGCAGAATCTTTTAAGTGGTGTGAAGTGCTGGCGAGTGTGCACCTGGGCCACCAGGAGGAAGCGGGTCTCCCCCCACCTCTGTCCTTCTGGGATGAGCCAGACGTGCCTGGGTTTTTGTGACTTGGAAATTAAAGCAAGAGACATGGGGATTTTGAGACTGAGATTGTGATTTGTCCTCGTTCACGTCTGCCTGGGAAACTACAAATGAGAATTCAGACAGGAAAAACAGCCATACCAAGGGTTCTGTCTCAGCCTCCAAAATATTAATCTGAAGAAGGAAGGGTGGTGTATTCCCTCCGAGGGGAACTTCTTCAATTTAGCCCCCGTGCGCTGAGCTATCGATTTAAAGTAACACGAGGCAAAAATGGGAAGTGTCTTAGCCACGTGAGTGGCAAAATTCGTGTGGTGAGGATGGTGCAGGTGGCTGTCTGTCCCATTGTCCCTTTATCTGTTAGCATGAGATGACTGAGCTTAATCTGCAGAGTCGGGAATGACAGAGAGTGAGGTCCTGACAGTGGTCCCTCCATCTGTCTCACCACCAGCCACTGGACATGAAGCCCTCCTTGGTCCAAGAGGGTGCTGGACAGGAATAGACAGGGTTCTCATTCCTGGTGGGGGAGGGAGGAGAGGTGTGAAGCTGGAGCCGGTCACTCCCCAGGGAGAGGCCTTTGCCAGTTGTCCGGGCTCTTTCTGATGCAAATGGGGAAGCCAAGCCCAAAAGGCTTTTATTAGGAGGTCAGCCAGTGCAGCTCAGAGAACTGGAGGAAGGAGGGCTCCAAGACAGCAGAGATGAGGCCAGCTCTCCTCTCTTCTTCAGCTCCAGGCATGACCCACGTCTCTACCCCTGACTCAGCAGTACATCCTTTCAGCTCTGCTTCCCCAGAGATGAAACAAATTCTCTCTCCCAGCTTCCCCTGGGAAAAAATATCCCAGGGAAGAGCTCTGATTGGCCCAACACAGGTAAGTATGACAAACTCTGAACCAATCACGGTGGCTGGGGGAATGTGGTAACATCCCAGGGGATACATGCACCTGTGTGGTCAGGAGAACAGATGTGATAAGGGCAGGATTGCCATGAGGTAGGGAGCCACCAAGCTTGTACCCTGCCTGTTCACAGGGATGGGCCACCCACTGTGTGCCGGGCCCCGGGGTCCCGCACGTCACACTTACATGCTGTCTCTTCAATCTTCACAGCTGTTCATCACTAGCTATGCCTGTGGATCGGAGGGGGAGGAGGGCGGGAGGGGCGGGGCTTCCTGCAGCTCCATTGCCTCCTTGGCAGTAGAGGTGGCCTCTGCCACTAAATAAGTGCCCAGAGGGATGGGGCTGTGTGCAGTGGTGCCTTCTACAAAGTCTGTGGACAAGGGACCTGTTTCATGAGGCTGTACAGGGGAGACCACTTGGTACCAGCCCAGGATGCTCTCCTAGAGTTGGGCACCCCCCACCCCACAAGGCCAAGCAAAGCACTGAAAATTGTGCCTCAATTCTTTGTCTTAGGGATTAATCTTCATTAGCACTTTATTGGATTCATTAAATTACTCAAGCCCTAGAAAGATAGGACTCATAGAAATGAATAGAACAATAATAATAGCTGAATATTATTGATGGCTTAAGTAGTGCTCCCTGGGCTGAGTACTTGATGTTCATCGTCTTTTTGAATTCTCACAATAACCATATAAGGTAGATAATATCATTACCACAGTCTTGTAAATGAGGAAACAGAGTGGTTGGGTAGTTTGCCAAGGTCACACAGCAATGAGTGTTAGAATTGTTTACACCCTGGTTGACTGTGTCTTTGACTTGCAGAAGCAGTACAAGAATGAGAATTGCATTCACCGAGCTTCATGGCGGGGGGCGGGCATTTCTGGCTTTCTCCTTCAAGCTCTACTGTCTCCATTGTATGTGGCAAATCTCCCATCAGGCATCCTGCTGGACCACTCAGGTTCTCGCCTGGGTAGATGTTCAGTTATTTCCTGCTGGGGCACCAAGCATGGATCCTGGGGCTCTGGCGCCACTGTGGCCATCTTTGCTAGGAA
The DNA here is from genome assembly GCF_949752795.1 of Hyperoodon ampullatus. Taxonomy (NCBI): domain Eukaryota; kingdom Metazoa; phylum Chordata; class Mammalia; order Artiodactyla; family Ziphiidae; genus Hyperoodon; species Hyperoodon ampullatus. Next base: position 226,724,529 of record NC_136914.1, on the reverse strand, counting down.
GGGATCCTATTGAGATAAAGAGAAATGGCCCAGACCACACCGTTGAACCCCTGGATCCAGCCAGATCTGAAGGTAGACACCCTTGGACTTCTCATTTCTGTGTGACAATGAATTCTTTTGTTTGAATAAACAAGTTTGAGTTGCGTTTCTGTCACTTGTAACCAAGAGTCTTGAGCATTACAAGGGTCCCGCAGATACTGTGCTACCTATTCTTACATGTGTTATCCTTTTAAGAATTCATAAATTTGGGAGATGAGTATCATTACATCCATTTTATAGTGAGGAAAGTGAGGCTTAAAGAGGTCAAATTACTTGTCCAAAACCACTCAGCTATGAAATGGTAGAGCTAGGGCTGCAACAGAGTAATTGATCCCCACGGATCAATATTCCTAAGGATATTCCCAATTCCTAAGAATATAGGATGGGGGTGGGGGAGGAGAGAAAAGGAAAGAGGAGAGAGAGAGGAGGGAGGGAGGGGGGAAGGGAGAGAGTGAAAGAGAGAGACAGAGAAAAGACTCTGTTAGCATTTTTGAATTGAGGAATTTAAAATCTTTTGGTGGCAAGTTATGATGGTGTATTTCTAGGGCTTTGGAATTTTATCCTGCTATTTGTTCTTCAAATAAAAGAATCAGAGTTGCTGACTTAGTTTAAACCAACTCCAAAGACTGCAGAGTTGACTGCTGATTAAAAACTTGTCTTTCTTGGTCTGAGAAAGGAATAGCAGATATGACTTCCCTGAATAGGCTACATCTTACAAATTTGATTTTTATTTGTAGCACTTGAGAATGTCGATGATTGGAAACATGTAACTTGATTATTAACATGCTAGGAATAGTAACTGAGTGTTCACTTTGGCATCTACCCATGCTTGTATGATAAAAATAAATTTGGAAGAAGTCTAAATATGAAATTAAAGGTGATTTTGGTATCATTAGTCTTGCAGTTGTTTTGTCACCCCATCCTAGGGAGTCCATGGGCTAATTCCGAAGTATAATGGGCTCCTAGATGAATGGAATCTCCAGATGACAGTAATGTGAAAGGCCACTTTGGATTCAGTGAGCTTTGCCATTTGTGAATTGAGCCTGAATCTTTCAAGAAGTAAACAAATTCCAGCCATTTTATTTCTGCTCTCTTTCAGAGATGTGCAATCATTTTTAATGGATAAACCTCTACTACATTGCATTTTTCAAATCCTCATTGTTTCATTTTCTTTCAGTTCTGCTATCTAAAACTTTTCTCCCAGCTCATCTTTCCTGATTATCTGTTCCTTCATACATACATATTCTACAGCCCAAGCCCCCTGCCTGCTGAGCACCAGGGAGGGCTGAGGACAGGCATGGCGTGATGCTCAGGAAGGCAGGAGCCAGGCTCTTCTAACCTTGTTAGCCACAAAAGGATTTTCAGCTTCGCATCGACTTAGAAATGCCGCTATCAGAATTGGGTTCAAGCCTGCATCTTGCATCAGCGGAGATGGGTACTGTGATTGCTGTGTTGAAATGTGTGCTCAAATGCATTGGGGGTTTTATCCTATTTTTCAAACTTCCAAATAGATAATGTCAGAACATTTCTGAAATGGGATACTAACATCAAGATATACGGCACCAATCAGCAAGCATCAGGCCAGCAGAGCGGAGGAGGGGCGTCTAGGAGACTCCTGGAGAATTTCCATTTCCATTCCCTGTGTCAACAGCTTGGCAACTTACCTTCTAGATTGCTTTATGGCTGGCTTCGGGAGAAATTCTCCGCCAGTCCCTGTGTTATACTCAACTCAGTGTTCAAAAGCCAAGGAATTAGATATGCTGTCATTTACAAAACTGTTTATGAAAGTATCTCTTTTGCATTGTTCAAAAATCCAAAAGGAGTCAAACTGACAGTTTAAGACAATGGCAGGAGCGTTCTGGTGATCTCCTGAGTGCAGCCTTGGCTGTTTGAGGCTCTTTTGTTGAAAATGCAGTTTCTTTTGGAGGATTTCTTCCCGCCTGTGATGCTTCGCTGGAAACTTTTGCCTTTTTGAAAGGATTTCTTCCCTATGAGGCAGCTGACAAAGGTCATATTACAAATATGTTGCTGGGATGGTAACATTTTGATTAGATACGCAAAAATCTTCTAGCCTTCCCTAGGATGTCATAGTCTAACATTTTTCATTATTTTAAGAAAATCATGTAAGTTGATACTATTCCGCAATAGGAACTTGAATTTTGTGGCTTATTTTCTTTGCTGTAATGTGCCAGCACCGTGGGCATCGTTGCAGGGAATAAATGACTCTTCCCCAATAAACCAAAGGCCTAAAGAAGCCCCTGGAGGGGGCAGGGACATCCATAAAAGTTGGAATGGATTTCATAATATGGTATCCAACTTAGTGTAATAAGTAGAATTCAGGAATAATCCAATCCTCTGAACGAAAACACCTCCACTACCAATCAAAGGAAGGTTGATTTAATGCTAGAACCAAGTAGATTTGTTTAATATGGACCAAAATGTGTTTATTAAATTATCTATTTTCCTCATTAGCTACCTGAAAAATTAGAAACCTATTTCTCTCTCTCTCTCTCTCTCAAGTTTGAAAAATTACCTCCTTAAAGATGACTACCAGAAAACATTTATCAAAAGGCCAATTCTGGTTCTGAAGCTTATCACAAAAAGGTCCATGTGTGCACTTAGGTCGTTCTACCTCGAAGATGATCAGTAGCAGAAAATACTTCAAAAATGGTACCAGTAAGTGGACGTCATGAATTGTTCTCTGATACTGGTGTTGCTGTGAAAAACAAAGCACAGATGCTCAGCGTTAGAAGACCGAGTGAGAAACTGTTAAGGATTTTGACAGATGACATCATGGTGCACAGAAGAAAAAGTGGGCACTTGGAGGGAGTTCCCTCCCTCCCCACCCAGGGTCAATGGTTACACCCAGTGTTTTCACGCTGTCCCTGAATTCTTTGTCCAGTGATTCTAACTGATGAACTGCAGTTTCCTTTGAGCCCAATTCTGCCAACAGAGGCTTCCACTTGTGTTTGTTAAGGAGCCAAAAATAACCTTTAAATAATTAAATTCCTTAGTTTGTTTTGGTGGCATGAGAAGATGAAAGTGGCAGCATCATTTCCCAGGATGTGCTCCAGCGAGGAATCTAGAGACCCGGGCATTCATCCTAGTTCCTGTGTTTCCTGTCTCTGCTGCCTTCTCCAAGTTCCTTACCTGCACAAAGCCTCAGTCTTACTGTCTGTAAAATGGAGATAATAATACCTGACTCACTGAAGGTTTGCCACTGAATGTGATAGTGTGAGTGGAAGTGCTACCACAATATCCCCCTCACCACGCCAGGGGCTCCAGTTACTGGCTTCCCTGGGGAAGGATGACACAGTTATAGCTGTTCAAAATGCTTTCATGGGGCTTCCCTGGTGGCACAGAGGTTAAGAATCCACCTGCCAATGCAGGGGACACAGGTTCAAGCCCTGGTCTTGGAAGATCCCACATGCCACAGAACAACTAAGCCCGTGCGCCACAACTACTGAGCCTGCGTTCTAGAGCCAGTGAGCTACAACTACTGAGCCTGTGTGCCACAACTTCTGAAGCCCGTGTACCTAGAACCCGTGCTCCGCAACAAGAGAAGCCACCACAATGAGAAGCACGCGCACCACAAGGAAGCGTGGCCCCCGCTCTCCGCAACTAGAGAAAGCCCACGCACAGCAACGAAGACCCGATGCAGCCAAAAAAAATAATAAATAAAATTAATAAATTAAAAAAAATGCTTTTGTATCAATCATCGATTTTTCTCATAAGAACTTCAAGAGCCAGTTTTCTCTACTGTCCTGACTCCAGGCCTGGTTATGCAGTGGTCTCTTTTGCATGTCACCAAAACTGCACTTCCTCTGGAGCGCCAGGTCTGTGTGAAGTGTCACCAGAAGCCTCCCCACCCCATGCTGCATGGGCCTTGGCATGTGATGCAAGCTTCTTTTGCAGACATCGAACTGCAATGTGATTATTTCTGCAACTAGACATAAACTCACTGGGATCAGGACTCGTCTTTTTGATATTTGGGTCTCTAGCCTAGGCACATGCCAGGTGGCAATAAATAGTAAGAGTTAATTAACTGATTACATAAATGAACAAATAGATGGATGATAGTCATTTTCATTTTTAGACAAAATTGAAAATACAAACTCTAATAGAAATCCACTTCTCTCCTGTTCTGATACCAGCTGTGGTTTCTTTCTGAATAAATATATGAAGAAGTACTAAGGCTGTCCTTTGCTCCAGCCCTACCACCAGGGCCTTCATCTAAATCTGGACCATCTCATACCTGGATGACTACAGGAGGCTCTACCTGGTCTCTGCCACCAGTTTCCCTTTCACAGCCCTGGTACATGTGCACAAGGTCAATCTGATGAAACTTCAGTGCCGCCAAGATTCTAGGCCCTGCCCAACCTTGCCTTAGACTTCCTCGGCAAGTTTCCCTCCCAAGCATCCACAGAGGACTCGGGGCTCCAGCCAAACCCCAAAGCGAGACAACTCGTTGTCACGATGGTGCATCTCCCTCCCCACTCCCACCGAGGCTGTGTCTTCTGAAAGTGCAAGGCTGTGACTTGTTCACCCATGTGTCCTTGGCACCTAGAATAGTGCCTGATTCCTGAGGGACTGAATAAACATCTGATGGGCAGACAAACAAATGAACAAATGAACCCATGAGCCCATAATTCTACTGAAGACCAGAGAACTAGACTCCATGGGTTGAGATGGTCTCAGAAGGTTTCCTGATGGAGACAGGACTCAAAATGGAGCAAAGAGGGAACTAGGCATGGAGAGGGGAAAATCCATCCCGAGTGGAAGTGGAGGTGGGGGTAGGCAGGGATCAGGGGGTCAAGCAAGCACTGGGCACAATGCAATGGTCGGGGTGGGGGTGGGCTGGGGAGCCAGCGGAGGCCCTTGAGACAGAGGAGGAGGTGGGAGGTAAGTCTAGGCTTTCTGGCTTATATCCCACGTAGGACAGGACTGGCTCTCCGAAACCTAGGGGACAGGGACAACAGCCAGTTCATTCCAATGAGCAAGGACAACCTTCCAGGGAAAGACCTCAAAGAATAGCTAGTGTTTTACTTATTTATTTATTTATTTTTAACTTTTTTTTTTTTGGGGGGGGGGCTGCGTTGGGTCTTCACTGCTGCGTGCGGGCTTTCTCTAGTTGCGGCGAGCGGGGGCTACTCTTCATTGCGGTGCGCGTGCTTCTCATTGTGGTGGCTTCTCTTGTTGCAGAGCACGGGCTCTAAGCACATGTGCTTCACTAGTTGCAGCACACAGGCTCAGTAGTTGTGGCTCATGGGCCCAGTAGCTGTGGCTCGCAGGCTCTAGAGCGCAGGCTCAGTAGTTGTGGCGGACGGGCTTAGTTGCTCTACGGCATGTGGGATCTTCCCGGACCAGGGCTTGAACCCGTGTCCCCTGCATTGGCAGGCGGATTCTTAACCACAGAGCCACCAGGGAAGTCCCATAGCTAGTGTTTTAAAAAGATGTTTTTCTTGGGGTCTTCTTCCCTGGTGGCTCAGTGGTTGAGAGTCCACCTGCCAATGCAGGGGACACGGGTTTGTGCCCCGGTCCGGGAAGATCCCATATACCGTGGAGCGGCTGGGCCCGTGAGCCAGGGCCGTTGAGCCTGTGCGTCCGGAGCCTGTGCTCCGCAACGGGAGAGGCCACAACGGTGAGAGGCCCACGTACTGCAAAAAAAAAAAAAAAAAAAAAAAAAAGATGTTTTTCTTATCAAATCTGTGGGGAAAATATGTATACAATAGCTGTAGTAATACAGTGATTATTGGCCCTAACTTATTCTCATGTTAAAAAAATTTATTATGAAATCAACCCTCCATCTGAAAATGGCAGCTCCATCATGCAATGGGGGTATTTTTTTATTGGAACTGGTCTCTGCTATCACTCCACTGCCTATAACGCCAGTACAGAGTAAAGCTGCCGTTTAAGAGAGGAATCCTTAGGAAGACCTCTCTAAGCCGCTGACAGTGTCACAGAAACAGGCTCTCCACCTCTGCATCCTATGTTTTGACTTCATCTATTTCTTTTCAAGTTTATTAATATGAAGACTGCAGCTCTTTCTGAATGCAGAATCAGAAACCACTGCTTTCAAAAAAATCCGTGGGCAATCTTTCCCAACCATAAAATCATTTCCACTCTCCAACCATCAAGTTTTCAAATGGATCTTGTAGATGTGCAAAAACTCAAAGCAAATCTATTAAAAAAAAAAAAAAAGATGTCAGGCTGAAAATAAGGAAAATCAGAATGGGAGAAGAGAACACAAGCTGTCAGCGCCCCCCTGGCCTTCACAGCAGCACTCTTTTTATGATGAAACTACACTGCTCCCCATAAACTCTAAATCATTCTCACCTTCCCAGGAGTCTGTAAGCCAGACAATTGTTAAGGGGAGCAACTCATACTATTACTGCAAAATTTCACAGTTGAAAGTCAAATAGCAATGATTTTGCCCTGCCAGCCTGACACCACCTTGACCATGATGATAAAAGTCCCTGGGGGCTTCCCTGATGGCGCAGTGGTTGAGAGTCCACCTGCCGACGCAGGGGACACGGGTTCATGCCCCGGTCCGGGAAGATCCCACGTGCCGTGGAGCGGCTGGGCCCGTGAGCCATGGCCACTGAGCCTGCGTGTCCGGAGCCTGTGCTCCGCAACGGCAGGGGCCACAACAGTGAGAGGCCCGCGTACCGCAAAAAAAAAAAAAAAGAAAAAAGTCCCTGGGCAGTGAGCATGTAGAGCTCGGACAGTGATGGTGGCGCAAGCAACTCTTCAGTTTAAAACATGTCAGAACGTGGTCACTGAGGACGTGCCTCTTTTTCTCAATCAAAATTCGAACATTATGATAACTGGGAAATTAATGCTATAACCACCACAACAACACAAGACGCCCACCAGTTACCATTACGCTGTGTGTGTGTGTAAAATTGGCTCATGAGACTTTAGAGGCTGAGAAGTCCCAAGATGCGCAGTCAGCAACCTGGAGACCCCAGAGAGCCCGTGGTGTGTAGTTCCAGCCTGAGTCTGAGTCCGAAGGCACAAGACCAAGATCCTAGCTGGAAGACAGTCAGGCAGAGACAGGAATTCTCTCTTCCTCAGCCTTTTGTTCTATTCAGACCTTCCATAGTTTGGATGAGTCCCACCCACGATGGGGAGGGCCATCTGCTTTACTCAATCTAGTGATTCAAATGCTAATCTCATCCAGTAACACCTTCACACACACACCCAGAATAATATTTAACCAAACATCTGGGCGCCCTGCGGCCCAGCAAGTGGAAATATAATATTAACCATCACACGCTGGTATTTAAACAAATGTGTTGGCTTTGTTAACTCATGCCTCCATCACCAATAACTCAGACCACATAACCTGAGCCCCTGTATGGAAACTCAGTTCTTGGGCTATTTCTTTCTTTCTTTTTTTTTTTTTTTTTTTTTTGCGGTATGCGGGCCTCTCACTGCTGTGGCCTCTCCCGTTGTGGAGCACAGGCTCCGGACGCGCAGGCTCAGCGGCCATGGCTCACGGGCCCAGCCGCTCCGCGGCATGTGGGATCTTCCCAGACCGGGGCACGAACCCGGGTCCCCTGCATCAGCAGGCGGGCTCTCAACCACTGCGCCACCAGGGAAGCCCTCTTGGGCTATTTCTTAAAGAGGTCCCCATGGGTATACAGATGCCACAAGTCTATCTAGTCACTGACACTCCCTGAAGAGTGTAGGAAGGCACGCATTTTCTTGCAGCCTCATGGTCTTACATTAAAAGCTACTGTTGAGTATTGCAATGTGTGGAGTATTAACCTCTTAAGAAATGCTTGCTGTGCTTCTTATGATTTCTGAGCGAGAGCCTGCATCTCCTGACCAGCACTCTTGTCCTCTTCTCCCACGTCCTTCTGTTCTTCCTTCTTCTCTTTCTTCTACAAACGGAGCACCCACTGTGGGCAGGTGATGGTGAAAGCGGACTTGAGAGGAGCAAGGAACAAGAAGACCCTCCCTGGTTCATTATCTGGATCCATCGTCCGTTCCTTCCTCATTCATTTTGGAAAAGTCATCTGGCCTCTGTCTGGCAAGGAGCTGATGGCAAATCTGAAACATGAAGGTGGCACAAGAAAATGAGGCTTAGGATTATTTGGACACAAGAGTTGAAATAACAAGGGAGTGGGGTGAAGGAAGGAAGACAGGCAAGGTGTGCGAAGTCCTTTGGCTGAGGAGGAGGTTGGGGTGCAAGGGACAGTTACCTAGGTCCCAGTGTGGAAGCAACCTAAGGAAAGACAGTGACCAGCAGTAAGTGAGACAAGCTTAGAACAATAGGATGGGAACGTCATTGTGTTCCACAAATACTTGAGACCCCACGGCCTGCTACACCATGGGATGCTCTGAGCTGGACAGACCACCACCGTACCACAGACCTGGGAACTGGGCCAAAGGGGCATCACTGGTCCCTCCTCTGTCTCTGTTAATGGTCCCTCATCTTGTCCCCAATTCTTCTTAAAAAAAACTCCTTCTGTTTTTAATTTTAAACATTTTGGTAAAATATACATAACGTAAATTTACCATTTTAACCATGTTTAAGTGTCCAGGTCAGTGGTGTTAATTAGCGTACATGATTGTGCACGTGCCTCTGCCTTCCATCTTCAGAGCTCTTTCCATCTTGCAAAACAAAATCTCTGTTCCAATTTAACTCCCATCCACCCTCCCCAGCCCCTCAACCCCCATTCTGCTTTCTGTCTCTATGAATTTCACTAACTTAAGTACAGGTTTCCCCCACTATCTGAAAGCAGAGCCTTCCTATAAAACCTGTTAGAACCGAAATGATGTTAACGAAGAAGCAATGACCTTAGGACACATTTTGCTAAGGGATGCACAGAGTAGATGGAGATAAAGCACAGATGCTCACAGGCACTGTCCAAAGCTCTGGCACTTGATGTTGAGATGCTGAGCGTGGTCCCCAGGAAGGAGCTTGGTGGGCCCTCCCTCTCCCTGCCTGAGGTGCGCTGCCTTTACAACAGCTGCTGCAAAAATAAATGGTGAATGCTGTTTCCACTTTTCGCCTTTTTTCGTAAAAGTAAACATTTTCTTTGGAATTCTTTAGGTAAGCAGAAATAGGTACTGGTGCAGGTCTTTCATAAAGGCAAAGTGGCATAATGTGAACTTTCGAAAAGCGGGTATCTCATTTGAGTAGAAACATACGATGTTTGTCCTCTTGTAACTGACATTTCACTTAGAGTGATGTCCTTGAGGTTCATCCATGTTGTAGCCTGTGTCACAAGTTCCTTCCTGTTTAAGGCTGAATAATATTCCATGGGATGCGTTTGCCACGGTTTGGTTTTACATTTGTCTGACAGACGTGGGGTTGTTTCCACTTTTTGGCGATGGTGAATAGTACTGCTATGAATTTGGGTGTAGAAATCTCTCTTTGAGTCACTGCTTTTAGTCCTTTTGGGTGCATACTCAGAAGCGGAACTGCTTCATCTTATGGTAATTCTATTTTTAATTTTTTGAGCAACCACCATACTATTTTCCATAGCGGCTGCACCATTTTACATTCACACCAACACGGCATACGGGTTCCAACTTCTCCACACCCTCACCAATGCTTGTTATTTCTGTTTTGTTTTGAATGATGAACAGTCCCCAGCTCTAGATGTCATGTGCCCCAGGATTCAGGCCTTCTTCTTCTGTGTCTATACTCTCTCCCTGGTTGGTTCTGTCCAGTCATGGGGCATTACAGAGCATCCATATGCAATGGCTCACTGGTCCAGCCCAGCTCTCTCCCAGTCTCTGTCTCTCTCACAAAATCCAGACTCATTCATATAGCTGCTTACACACTCTCCTCTGGGTAATTAAAAGGCATCTCAAACTCAACATTTTCAAACCCAAATTCCTGATCTTGACACCCTCCTACACCCCCCACCCTGCCCCAACAAGCTACTTCATCCACAGCTTCCCCATCTTAGGTGATGACAAGTCTATCCTTCAAGTGGTGCTGCCTACAGACCTGGACCAAAGGGACACTTCTGGGGGCTCCTTACTTAGAGGGTCCCCATACTAAGCGTGCATGTGCACAAGTGAGCACACACACACGCATACACATCACTTTCTCAAGAACATGTGGATCCAGGGCTTCGATCTGGTTGGGTAGGACCACCATCTCCACAAACATTCACTCAAGTCTGATACCATTTAGACCCCAAGATCCCCACACTATCTGTCCTAGTCGTAGTCTGAGTGCCAGGGAGGTATGTGGTGGAGCCCCAGCCGATGTTGGAGACAGACACTGCTGCTGAGTGTTGGCAGAATTTGAGCATCAAAGAGCTTCAATGAGACCAAGACCAATGCATTAACGTGCTAAATCCTTCTTTAAGCAGGAATGCAATAGATTCTAGCATAATGAAGTATCAGTCCCCAGTACTGCCCAGTGTCCATTTTCTTACTTGTGTTCACGTTTGATTTCTGATTCCAGACTTACTTACAGATGAGCATGGCACTCATCACAGTGGTATCTGGTTGCTAAGGAGCATGGATGGCAACATTAGACAGTTCGCAGTCTCAAATTTGCATATATGTAAGTCTAGGTATAACCTACGGTGATGTGAAAGAACGGGCCTCTACTTTGGCAACTGGATGGACGATGCCCAGGAGAACCACAGATAGTTTTATTTTTATCAAAATATTTCATATGTCTAATTAAACTTTCAAAAATGAAAATGAAAATTTTAGCTTTAAATTTAATTCAATAATTCAAATGTGTTTGGCCTCTTAATTTTAATAGCTAATTTTGAATTTTTAGAAGCAAAATAATTTTTGAAATCATGAAAAGGAATTCACTTTTTATGTTCAGTTTATATTTTTGACAAAAATACATTTGAATTTCATACACTTGAGTACAACTTAGTTCTTGGTTCTTTATTTCATTAATGGTACTAGAAGACAAATTACATGAAAATCTTGGTCATACAACTTAACTCATGATTATACTGAAATGAGGCAAGAAAAGTAAGTTTTATGGGAAAAGTTCATGCTAACTTATGAACTATAGATGTCTTTATTTTTTCACTTATTCAATCATTTCCTGGCCCATGAATAGGACCTCCAGACTGTGCAGTAAGCCTTCAATGCAGTCAGTGACATGCTGCCAACTTTCAGTCGCAGAAAAGCCCTATCTTTTCACATATTTTTCTATTCCATCATCACAAAAGCAGGAGGATAGAAAATATCTTGCTAGCTCGATTTAGACTTCCTAATATTTAGACGTGGGGCCTGGGGCGCTCCAATTGCACTCTGGCTCCAGGACTAGGCTAGGGCAGCATTACTCTCTGGAGTGCAGGGAAGGTATCTGGGCATCCTCCCCCAGTCCTCTCAGTTAGTGTGGCAAGGACACCTGCTGGCGGGAGCTTCAGGTACATCCAGGGTCAGCCCAAGTCTCCTGCCATCTCTGCCGTCATCTGCTGCTGGTCACTGGGAACCGACCCCATGGCTTCCTCTCCTCCCTCTTCCCTGCAGCCGTTTCCCAGCCCAGCAGCCAGAATGGACGTTTAAGGCAGCCAGTTGCTCTTGAGCTCAGAACCCTCTCTGTGCTCCCTCTCCCGCCCCACTCCTCTCCTTCCCCTTCCACGCCCTGCCTCTCCTCTCCTGCTCCAACACTGGCTGTTCCCTCTGTCTGAACGCTGTTCCCTCCAGCACCTTGGCTGGCTCTCACCTCCTTCAAGTCTCAGCTCAAATACCACCTTCCTAAGGAGGCTCTGCCTGGGCACCCTGCTTTCAGTTGCACATTCCCCTCTGTATCCACTTCTTCCTGAAATACCCATCCACCTAAACCTTCTCTGATTCTTCCTCGTGGCCAGTTTCACCTCCTAAAAGACTCTACCAGTGACTTAGTCATTACCTGTGTTTTCTGACAATTGATCCCCACTTGAAGATAATCTCCACAGGGGCAAAGGTTTTTGTTTGCTTTATTCATTGGGGTGTCCTAGCATATGCTGATGCTTAATAAATATTTATTGAAGGAGTAAGAGGGAGCAACCAAGGGTTCTTCAGTGAGGAACTGGGATCGATGCAAGTAGAAGGAACCAGGTGGGTATCTGGGATCCCTTAGTCCAGTGGGATCCACCAGTCCTAGGAGCAGAAGAACCCTGTGAAGAACCCTGTATTCAGACAGAATTTGAAGTCCAACGTATCGACAGACACAGGCATCGCTGGGCTGGTTATTGAAGAGAGTGGTTTGAGGGCTTCTGGGGCTCTGTGGAGTGTTGTTTTCAAAACCCTGGGCTGGTCCAGACCCCTCTGGGGCAAATAAAGACTGGAAGACCCAGAGAACATGAGCATGTTGACTTGGATTTCGTAGGTTTCCAGGAAAGAGCCCAGGTGGGTGCCTGGTCTGACCACCAGGCCACTGCCCTTTCTGTTTTGCCGGACCCCAGGATGGAGATTTAGCCTTCTGAGGAGCAGAGAGCCCCTGGTCTTGAGAAATGGAACAGCTAGGGGAAGAAGACTCTTAGAACTTGCTTGCCAGATCTCTTGGGGTAGAGAAAGGCTAGAATTGGGGAGAAAGCTCACCTGAGGACTTTCCCAGCCAGGGCAGAGCCAAGGTGCTCAGGCTCAGGCCCCAGGCAGCCACCCCATCTCAGCTGCTGCTGTGGCCTCCTAGCATTTCCAGATTTAGCAAATAAAAATCATGGAGGTAAATTTGCATTTCAGACAAACAACAAGATTTTTAGTAGAAATATACTCCCAATGTTATCTGTATCATTTATCTGAAATGCAAAGGTACTGGGACAACCTGATTTTACCTCCAGGCCATTGCAAGGGGCAGGGGCCCATCTCCACCACCCATCTCTGAGATCATCTCCTTCCCCAGGCCCGAGGGAGCAAAAAGACCCAGAGGTCCAGCCACTCCCCCTTATTCAGCCCCAGGTAAGCAGAACCCTTTCATCTCTCCTTGGGGCAGGGCTCTGCCCGCCGCGCCACCCCCGAACCCCAACTACAGGGCTCTTCCAGCCAAAGGCTGAGTGGGGCTTGAATTCAGACAACATCTGAAACTTGGAGAGAAGCATTTAACTTTTCCCTGGGCAGGGAAGCCCTAACTCAGGATGGGCTGGCTGTTCTTCCCAGGAGAGAGAAGGGAAACTTGTAATCTTGCTTTCCTTTTTCTTTTTTTTTTTTTTGGCTGAGAAATTAATAGCAATGGAAAAGACAAAATACCAGTTACTTTGCCAAGAAGAAGTCTTCGAGAATTGGAATACCATGGAACATACTTAACATGAAATCTACACTGAAGGTATTTCAGTCCATGACGGCTGTGAACATACTGTGTAATTCCACCAGGCCTATGACTCACCTGACCACAGGGCAGGTAGGAGGAGGTGACGGAAGGCTCTCTCATCAGCAGGAGCCATGCACAGCCTGCTGTGCGGAAGAATCGCCACTGTTTCATCATACGGAATGCCTTTTGTTTAGAGGCCAGCGAGGAGAACGGATGATTTCTATTTCTTTCTTTATCAGGAAAAAAAAAATGTATTTTGCGAATGAGAACTAAGCTCCCGTTGCCCCACAAAAGAGGGCTTTGTCTCACCCCGGGGTCTGCAGTGCAGGGAGAGGCAGGGGAGTCACTGACCCTGATGTTTCTCCAGGTGTTTCTACTTAGCCCAACGGCACATCACACCTATAATTAGAATTATATGGAAAATGTTAAGACCCTTTAAGGAACATCTCCGGGTCCTCATCCTCTTAAGTATCTGTTGCCATGGAAGCCAGCAAGCAGCTCCAAAAATCTGGAGTGGTGAGCGGCACTCACTCCCTCGCCACCGAGGGCTCCTTTAAATAAAGTTGCCTTTTTCCTTTGGTTTCTGAATAAACATAAACCTGGGTTTTTCGTGCAAGATCCTGATTTCAAGGTTATTGATGCCATACTAAATTAATACAGTCTGTGCGACAGTGAACACCACCCAGCAAAGCCGGGGATCCTCCTGTCTTCTGAAAGCTTGACATTTGTTTTTCATCATGAACTTAAAGGTCAAGAGCTACAGATGGATCAGGGTACCTGCCTGGGTTTACATTTACATGCATTTTATTTTATTCCCACATGTGCTTTTTATGAGATCCATCACTGGAATAAAACTGTAGCGTTCCCGTATTCTCTAGGCTGGCTAAACTAGGAGAGTTGTCAAGCTGCTATCTCTACATAATTTGAATTAAAATAAGAAATATATGCTGATTTGATATTTTAAAAGCAAAAGCTTTAAGTTTAACATTGGCTAAAACTGGCCAGCATAGAGAGTGACAAATTTCTTAATGTTACTTACTTATTAGTGTAATGACGGGGTGGACTGCAGATAGAATCTACTTTTTTAAAAAATTGAAGTATAGTTGATTTACAATGTTGTGTTAATTTCTGCTGTACAGTAAAGTGACTCAGATATAGATATAGATATTCTTTTTTATATTCTTTTCCATTATGGTTTATCACAGGATATTGAATATAGTTCCCTGTGCCATACAGTAGGACCTTGTTGTTTATCCATTCTATATATAATAGTTTGCACCTGCAAATCTCAAACTCCCAATCCATGCCTCCCTAGAATCTACTCTTATTATGCACTTTTAAGTAAAAGTCATAGACATCTCACCCTCCAGATAACCCAAACATGACTAGCCAATAATTGATTCAGAATTGATGGGAATATGACTCACTCTTTTTCTTCACAAATGATTTTTTCTGTGTGTTTTGTTTGTGTGTGTGCTTCTGTTCAAGGTAAGCATGCTGCTTGTACTCTGGTTCCCTTTTTTTTTGTGATACCAAATAACATTTTATATTTTCACCAAAATACCTGTGGAGCTGACAGAGCATGATGCATTCATTTTCCTTGATTTTGTAGTGAGCGAAAAGGCTAGCATGAATAATTCAAAAATAATGCTGAGACTGTTAAGATTTAGTATTGGAGAGGTCATCACAGTTGGGAGAAATGAGCTAGGAGACTATTACTATTCCACGATCTTTGAATCTCAAGGTGACATCATTATTATTTCTCTATATCTATAATGTGGCACTGCAACCAGCTTATTGCTGTGTTTCTCATGTAGGGGAGAAAGATCAATTATATACAGACCTCAAAATGTGAACCATAAGCAGAGTGCCCAATAAAACTGTCATTAACAGTCCCCACAATTTTAGTTGCCTGCTTCCAGGTCAAGTTGCTTTAAAAAGATAACTGACACTGAAAGGTTGAAGAAAGAGCATTCATTCTAAAGGGAGCCATTTCTTAGCCAAGTAACTGAAACTCCTTAATAACGCTGCCTAATTTGGGTCCGAACTGAAAAGACCACCCTAATGGTGAGCTTAGCACAGAGGATACTTAGAAGAATGAACGTGCCCTGGTGTCCCCCTTTGAATAATGGGTCTGTTATGGGATTGCCCTCCACCACAAGCCCTCTTGAGTAAGCATAAAGCAGCCCCTTGCAATCATATTTAATTTTTTCCTATTTTCAACCAGAGGTGGAAAGATATCACCAAAAAATAAAATGCAGGCTAGAGCAGTGTTTACAGCGCTTCCCTCACCATTTGTTACCACTACATAATCAGCGATAAATCTTGCTTTCTCTGGAACAGGATTAAAAAACGCCTCTACATTCAAAAATATTAAAATGGAATAGAGCTGTTACTATTGCAAAAATCCCTTTTTTTCTGCCTCCAAAGGGTCCCTGCATGTTTAAAACATCTTTTTGACTTTAGAGGATTTTACAAGCCTTCCTACCTGCTTTTTATTTCCTACTTTTTTTTTCTTTTGGCGGTACGCGGGCCTCTCACTGTTGTGGCCTCTCCCGTTGCGGAGCACAGGCTCCGGACGTGCAGGCTCAGCAGCCATGGCTCACGGGCCCAGCCGCTCCGCGGCATGTGGGATCTTCCCGGACTGGGGCACGAACCCGCGTCCCCTGCATCGGCAGGCGGACTCCCTACCACTGCGCCTCTAGGGAAGCCCCCTCCCTCTCTTTATAGCAGCCACCTTGGGGTGCAGGGAGCCCAGCCAGGGACCTGCCATCTGAGCATGCTAAAAGGAAGGGTAGGGACCCGGGGTCCCTGTGGATGGGGCTGAGCTCTGACCGCTGCCCCTAGACCAGCTCTTCACCTGCTTCCTTCTGTGGGGAACAGTCAGGGCTTCATTATGGAGCCGCTTCTAGCAGGTTCCTATGCCTTGTGTCCAAACGCATCCTGACATGTGTTAAACAGAAGAATGAGTGGTTAAACTCTGAGGACTGGTTCACATCCCTGGTGGTGGGCACTGAGGACGGGACGGCAGTGAGTGAGCCAGACTCCCCACGCTCAGGAAACGTGCTTGGCTGGATGGGCTGAACGCACCATTGTTGGTCAGGTTTAGCCGAGAGAAATACAGAAATCATTCTTTTCCAAACATCGAAGGAAAATTAATGGTATGGTGCACACAGGAGTCCAAGACAAGCACATAAAACACAACACCATAAATACACATTCACAGCAGACAATTTTTTTTTTTAAGCTACAAGGACTATATTTTAACCCCCTGTGTCTGACACCCAAATTCTCAGAACTCCTTCCACCTCTGAGTGGAAGACCCTGAAGGCAGACATGGCCAGTGCGTGAGGCTCACCATTTCACTGAACTGCCCAGCGCAGACCCCTGGTCTCTGTATTAGTTTCCTGTGGCTGCCATAACAATGTATTGCCAACTGGGAGGCTTCAAACAACAGAAAATTTATTCTCTTAGAGTTCTGGAGGCCAGAAGTTCAAAATCAAGGTGTCATCAAGGTGTCAGCAGGGTGGGTTCCTTCTGGAGGCTCCAAGGGAGAATCTGCTCCCGACTCTTCTCCCAGCTTCTGGTGGCTTCCGGCAATCCCTGGCATCCCAGACTCGTAGATACAGCCTTCCAATCTCTGCATCCATCATCACGTGGCCGTCTTTCCGGCCATTGTGTGGTGTGTCTGTGTGTCTCCGGCTCTCACATCTCCCTCTTTGTACAGGAGACCAGCCATTGCATTAGGGTCCACCCTAATGCAGTGTGACCTCACCTGAACTCGACCACATCTGCAAAGATCCGATTTCCAAATAAAGCCACATTCACAGGTACCGGGGGTTAGGATTTGGATGTATCTTTTGGGAGACACAGTTCTACCCGCTAGTGTCACTACTTGTCAAATGAATGCACTGCTCCTAGGTCAGTGGCATCCATGGGCCGTGGGGAAGGGCCTGGCATGGCTTTGAACACCCACAGCTGTCCCCCAGGTATCCACCATCTTAGGATTTCTCCAATGCTTCCAACAGGCTGCTAGCTTCTCCTGCGCTTCTCCCTAGAGTAGCCAGGGATTCTGGGATCGGTGCTGTCTGGACCTGGAGCCTAAGGGGGTAGGGAGGCTGCAGGGCCTGTGCTGGGAGCTTGGCATGGGAGGAGTGGGCGGCCGCCCAGGAGCCCGGGCCCTGGTCCCACCCTGGGGTCCGCCTTTGAAGTTGGAGGAGAAATCTCTCACTGCAAGGACCGAGCAGAGGAGGGAGACCCAGGTGGGCTCTGCTCTCCCCACTCATACCCTGATCAAAGAGAATAGCCTGGGCAACGCCTAGCAAATAATGAATAATGGCCGAGTCAGGCCAGACCGACGGGGGACCTGCCCGCACGGCCGCTCCTTCCCTGTTCTTTGCACCTGCCTGAGCCCTGCTGGGCTGGGGACTGCACCAGAGAGAGAGGCGGCCCCTTGCTTTTTGTTTTGTTTTTAACATTTAATATGTATCATGCTGTCCCGAGGCTGCTCAGTACTGACACAGGTGGAACACAAATGGGCGATATCAGCCGCGGCCTTATTACGCGCCCGAGCCTGGGAGAACGTGGAGGCAGAGTGTGTACCAGGAGCAGGTTTTCAAGGCCGGCGATGCTGTAACACTCCGGAGCCTTCTCCCTCCAAGCTTTCAGTGGCTGTATCCCCTTTGGTCCATAATCACAGCTAATGGGCTGGCCACAGAGGCATCAGGGACATAAAATGGTCTAACACTACATTGACTATAAATAGCAAAGCCATAAGTGACATTACTTTGCAGATAAGAAACAATCACATCATTAAGCAAAGGTGTTTAGTGTATCAGTCACCCTAACTTTGATTTATTGCAAGGCATTTGTCTGTCACCAGCACAATGGAAGCTATAATGCAACTCAAGGGTTTAAAGAGAAAATTAAGATGAATATTGCTGCTAGCACTTTGGTTTGCACAGATGCAAAATGGGTGGGCTTCCCTGGCTGCCTGCAGGGCTGGCCTCAGCCCAGCTTCCCAGGCCCAGAGGCTAAAGACTGCCTGTGGGTGACAGAGAAGTTAGCCCCGGGGGCTGGAGACTGGGGCCGCCCAGGGTGGGAGGCAAGAGGACCTCACAACCAGGGTTTCTGGAAAGGGAATAACGCATTCGAAACGGCCAGGGCTCCCCCTTTTATTTTACCCCTGAAATATGGGAGTAATGATTAGTTATTTTGATGAACATTGTTTCAAAGTGTTGTCTTGGTAAACGCAACCGCTCCTGTATTCCATTCAATTTTAATCCAGAAAGCAATTTTGGAAAACCTACTGTAAACCAGGCACTGAGCCAGGCCTGGAAAGTTTAATGATGGATAAGTCACAGTTTCTCTCCTCCAGGGGCTCATGACCCAGCTGACAAACTCACAGTGCTCAGCGTGGAGTAGCTGCTGGCGGGGTGAGTGTGAGATGGATGAATGAATGAATGAGGGAGAGTGAGGATGGTGTATGGATTCCCAGGGGCACGTGGGGATTCAGAGGAGGGAGAACGTGCCCTCTGGTTGGAAGGATCAGGAAAGAGGACGGGAAGGAGGATGTCAGAGGGCCTTAGGAGGCTGGAGAGACGTGGATGGTGGGCGGGGGCGAGGCGTGGGGGGGGAGGGGCACAGAGCAAGTCACCCGACGGCTGAGGTGAGCACCCAGCTCACGCCCAGGTGTGGACTCTAAGAGGCTGGTGGGGAAACCTCCAGGAACAGGTAGATCTGGTCACCATCTTCACAAGGGGTGGAGATGGGGAAAGAGTTGTTTTATGGAGACAGTTAAAAAACTCAATGAGACACAGAATTCAACTCTCTTCAGACTTGTGGTTACTAAGTGTCTCCTTGGAAATGAATGAAACACCATCCATCTGTGATAATATTAATCTAATGATTATTCACCATAGGCCAGTCAGGAGGAGTCATTAAGTACCTACTGGGCGCTTCACTGTGTCGGGCCCTGGTGGTCAGGGGAAGGAGTGGGGGTCAGGCCCCTCCTGCAGAAGCCCCCAGCCCACAGATCCCCCAGGACCCTGACCACTCCCACCCACTGGGACACACTGGGTGCCCCGGACACTTTGCAGCCCCCTACAGAGGGAAATTCCATTCTCATCATTAGGAGGCATCTCAGTACTTCAGGTAGTATAAGCATCTCTACAATTTAAATTTAGGAACGGCCACGCTATCTCAGGACAAATGAAAGAAACACCAAGTGTGCTCAGCACTGTTCCTTCAGGTCTGGATTGGTAAGAAGTGATTTCAGTGCTGCGCCGGTCTTAAAACCAAGTGCTCAAAAATTCTTTGAACATCTGAATAGCCTCTGTGGTTTGTTTTCTGCAAGCAGCTATTTCAAAATGACTCAGCATTTCGCTGCAGTGCTTCAGACCAAACCAGTCCCTTCCAGACTGGTCCGAGTGGGGAGACACCTTTGCTAACACACGGCCGGTGTAGATAGGGGATGTGGTGCCGGCCCTCACTCAACCGGCATGAGCCTGCCTGGCCCGCTCCGCCTGCTGAGGGTCCAGGGGTGAAGAAGGCAAATTCCCACCTTCCTTGGAGCATTCACTTCCTTACGGTCTGGACCAAGGCTAGAGAGGCTGCAGGAGAGAGCAGGGCTGGGGCCTGGGAGGACAGGCCGCCCAGCCTGTGTCCAGGTCTCAGTCCCTGCTTCAGACGCCGCAGCTGGAGAAAGGGCTGCCCACTGTCAAGGTCAGCTATAGCGCAGATCCTCTCGCTTAGATAGGGCCCCTTTGATAGGGTTGCTGTGCACCCCAGCAGGGCATCTATTTAGCTCTTCCTAATCAGGCTCTCATTGGTTTTTGCTGGTATACATCTCAAGGATATACTTACTCTTTAATAAACTGAATGTCAGGGCTTCCCTGGTGGTGCAGTGGTTGAGACTCCGCCTGCCGATGCAGGGGACACGGGTTCGTGCCCCAGTCCAGGAAGATCCCATGTGCACACGGAGTGGCTGGGCCCATGAGCCATGGCCGCTGAACCTGTGCGTCCAGAGCCTGTGTTCCGCAACGGGAGAGGCTACAACAGTAAGAGGCCCGCATACTGGAAAAAAAATAAATAAACTGAATGTTTTTACGCCAAGTCCAATGTGTGGGTTTAAAGAAAGCCATATTCAGGTAGGTAAGCATCAAAGTCTATGGACTTTTGGCAAATGGTACAGGGGACCCTGTTTTCTTTTGACTATTCTACTCATTCCTCACTGTAAACCGTTTCCAGTGCCCTGGGTGAGATGTAGGGGGACCCGTGCTGGTTTCCCAGCTCTGGGCACCCAGGGCCTGCCCAAGCCCTCTCTGCTCCATTGTCTTGGGAGAGGTAGCCTTGCGATGCCTTCCTGGGCCTCACCTTTCCCTTCCTCTGCTGCCCTGAGCTGCAGTCCGGGGTCCCTGCCTGGTGCAGAAGGTGCTGAGTTGCGTGGGCTTCATGGTCCATCGGAGCAGCCCCTCCGTCCCTGGGGTGAGCCTTCCCTATGCCAACTCAAGACACTCCTTCCTTGGTCTAAAACATGACCGCAGCATCCAGGCATTAACACACTAAATGGAGTCATTTTCTCAGATGCCCCTTTCCTGAACTAGCAAGCGGCGAAAAGAGAACTTGTATATTTGATCCACCTGTCGCCTAGATGACCTGGGGCACCTGTGGGGCCCACCTGGGAGGGGCGGCACCAAGACAGGGATAAACGTCAATAATAATACACAAGTGATTCACGTTTGTGGAGTGCTCATCGTGTATCTTTCAAGCATCACGCTGAGCACCCTGTATTTATGATCTCATCTGATCCTGCCAACTCCCCCATGCAGGGCCTGTACTATGAATATTCCCCTGGTCCAGACATCCGGATCAGGGTTAAGGAATGTCCCGTGACCATAGGCTTCATAAGTGTCACAGCTGGGATTCAAAGGCAACTCTGGCTGACCCCAAAGTCACAGGGAGTGAAAGTGCAAGGGCCCCCAAATAAATCCCAGCCATTTCTAGGCGTGGTGCTCCAACTTTGGTGGGTGTCAGAATCACCTAGGCAGCTTGCCACGAATTCAGATTCCTGGGCCCCACTTCCAGGGAGCCTGATCCTGTAGGTGTGGTGGCCTGGAACCAGGAATCTGCATTTTCAGGCAGCTCTGCTGGGGTCCCGAGCTTGGCCTTCTGTAGTTAGGGCTTGTCTAGTCCTTCTCCTCTTGCCTCAAGCTGTGACTAACGGAGACCAAGTCTGCTCTGGCCTTGCAGCCTCCCCAGGCCTCCTCCCTTCCCCTCTGCCAGCCCTCCCCGAGGCCCAGAGGTTCTGACTGCAGACAGTGGTGGTTGGGGTGAAGGGTAAATGTCCTCTGGAGACTCACATTCACCAGCCGCCTGAGACGGCCATGTGAGGTCAACCCCAGACACGAGAGCTCCTTAGACTCGCCCCTTATCTTGGATGGAAGCTGTTTTATTTCCCTCATACTCTGAACCAGGGGCTCAAGCACAACAGGTGATACCTGGCTGGCTTAAGAGCAGGCAGACAGGTGGGAAACACACTGTTGGTTTGTGTTGCCCCAGCAGACTGGCTCCCCTCAATCCTTTCCTTTGCTACGAGCTAAGTCAGGGTATTGTGCATAAAAATTACCTGGGATGTTTGTTAAAAGTGTTGACTCCTGGGCCCAATTGCAAGCACATTGAGTGGGAATTTCTGGGGCTGAGGGCTGGATATCTACATTTTTAACTAGCTTCCCAGTTGAGTCTGGTGCTGTATCATAGGGACATATTTGCTTCAAGAAACAGAATGCACACTAATGATTGTTTGCCCTAAACAAACAGAGGTTTGGTTTTCACATGGAAATCCATAGGGAGGCAAGGGCTAGTGTTATTCCTGCTGCCCAACAATGCCATCATGGCCAAGTCCTTTCTGCCTTTTCAACCCCGAACTGGTGCATTGGCTTTTGTCCTGAAGCTCTTTGCCTCGTGGTTGCAAGATGGCTGCCACAGCTCCAGACAGAGCCCAGGTCTAAAACAGAAAAGACGAAGCAGGGGGAAAAGAAGTGTGCTAGCAACATTTGCCCCGTCTTATCAGGAAAGTCAAAGCAGTCCCAGAAACAACCCCCTTCACCATCCCACAGCACAATTTTGCTTAAATTTTATTGGCCAGAATTAGGTTTCATAACCACTTTTCACCACAGGGTAGGATGGGAAAATGCGGTAAAGCACTGAAATGATTGTTTTAGGCTAATCATGATCCATCACTTGGAGCTGGACATGAAAGCCGGAATCTGTTAACAAGTACAAGGGGGGATTGGCAACCCACAGTGTCTGCACACTGGTGCCCACTAAAATTAAAAAGTCACCTTCTTAACTTGGATGATTCCTGCATGGCCAAGACATAAGAAGGGCCTCAGAGGCACACAGTTACCCCTCCCTTCAAATCACCTCTGCTCTCATCTTAACAAGCCTTAAATAACAACTTTCAATCAACTCCAGAAAAAAAAAACATTAAAACTTTAGTGATTAAGAGGACCATCTCTTTGGGGAAAAATAAAGCTGGAATGGAAAATTAAGTGGCCCAGTGCTTATGGTACTAAATTCAAGCATCAGAAGAAAGTTGGTTCTTCTCCCACTGGTCGCACTGATTCTAGAAGTGGGACTCACAGGTATGCTGGTCACTCAAGTTTTCCAAGGTGCCAGCATGACACACTTGGCAGGTGAGGAAGCAAGAAGACAACAACAGCAAACTGAAAAGGAACTTGGAAGAGGGACAAAAACGATGCACTTTCTTCACACTGCAAAGTAGAGTGCAATACCCAGTCTCAGCACAAAGACTTCTTCTTGGAGGGTTTTCTGGGAAAACTTTGATGTGAATGGAATGTCAATTTTCCAACTTCTGTCTCTAAGCAGGTGACAAGAAACGTCCGTTCGTGGTGTTTCATATCACCGGTGACTCAAATGAACGCTGGCCTCCCTTCACTCGCTTCTCTCCTAGTTCTACAAGCTTGCCTTCCTATCCAGTGGAACTTACATTTATTTGTAATCTCACTGCTTACACTCCACTGAACAATAAAAGAACAATAAACTTAATAAAAAGCCCAAGTGATTGGAAATTGCTCTGGGAATGGCAGTCCAGTATGAAAGCTATAAATTTCCTTGTGTGTTCATGACAATGTCAGCTAATTTTTATGAAAAGCCCATCATGGAACATGGCACCAAAACACTGTGATCACTTGTGTGGCAGCCTTCAGACTTCCCCTGATAACAAAATAGAAAATGCATCATAAAATGATGTTTCAAGCCACAGATTCATCTTGAAATGCTCACGCTATCCAGGAACATTTCTTTTCTGACCCTGTCTTACACCTGAACTTTGAATTAATCATTCCTTTTCTATACTGTTACACAATACCCACTGGTACCATTGTGGGGGGAAAATCTAGGAAAACAACCACGAGAAATATCATCCCATATGATGAACTTGATTGGTCCACATTAGTGAGTCTAAGGTAGACCTAATTAGTCCACGGAACAACAGCGGTGACCATGGAGCCTAAAAACTTAATCTGAAACCATTATCTTCAACAATACACTTTTAAATAAACCACTGGGGGCCCGTTTCTCATCCAGTGTAACCTAATGGGAGTACACAGTTACTCGGTCGCCCCATGGGATTACAAAGAAGAAACTGGGATTCCCTTTAGTGCTTGAAAATATCCTTTCTGCCTAATCATTAACAATGGTTTCTAGCCCGCTCTTCAGATCCCCAAATATTCTGCATGTTCTAGAAAATCAAGTTGGTTTAACAGAAAAATTCTTTGGCCAGATGACTGAAAGGAAAAATAGTCATCTTGAAGAAAAATGCTCTGTGTAAATGAGCGAGGTATCAGCAATGGTAATTTATCCCCCGGCCACAGAGAGTTTGTAAACTTTATGGCTGTGAGCTGAGGAGTGGAGCCCATCTGTCCTGACTTTGTATGATTATAATCGTCAATAGATAACGCTTTAACATGTATGGTCACCCAGGGAGGAGGGGAAGAGCAGGGGGAAGCAGGGCTGGGGGCCCTTTAGAGCCCACCCAAAGGTCACTGTTACATGGTTCCCCATCAGACTGGCCACCCCATCTCAGTGTCCCTGCTGTCTGCCCTGAGCCTGGCACCAGTAGGGTCCATTGACATCTCTGGAGGAGGAGGGCAGGCTCCCTGGGCTTCGGCAGCCCCGTTGGGCCCTTGCTGGGCAGAGATCTTACCTGAAGCTCCTGGGGCCCCTGGCGGGAGGCGACGGGAGTGCAAGTCCAGCAGGGAGGGATTCAGAACTGGGGAACCCAGGGCCCAGGTCCTCCTCTCCGTTTGCCAGTGGCTGGCACGTTCTGCAGGCACACGCTGGGGACCCAGGCCCGAGGGCCGCAGAGCTGGCTCACTCTGGATTGGCTCAGACTCCACCTTGGGAAAAGGGCCCTTCTGGAGCCACTACCCAGAAGCAGTGCCCCTGCCCCTGACCAGATCCACCAGGTAGCAGGGGAGGGCTCTAGGCACTGAGCCAGACTCTCAGAGGGTGGCTGGGAAGTTACCCACTATCCGAAGGGGCCCAGTCTCCAGGCTTCCCAGGGGGTCCGAACCTACCCACGCTCCCTCCCTCAGGCCCACAGCCCTCAACCTCATCGGGTCACAGTTACCTGAGTCCTCACCTGCCTCCTACCTGGGCTGTGGGCAACCTGGGTCGAGTGCCCACACCTAGAGCATCCCTGCTCACCACTCATCCCAGCCCAGCGCCTGCTGCAATGCTGTCCTCAATACACGTTTGTTTTCACCGTGTATTCAAATACAACTTACCATCATGGTCTTTTTTTCTTTTCTTTAAAAATGGGAATCTTCATTTCATAGGCAAAATGCCATATGCAGCTTGCAATTTGAATAAGTAGCATATCGTGTACCCTCAGCTTAAAAAAAAAACTTGGTGTTTATTTCTGCAGAAATGCACTAACATCACACAAATAAAATTGAAACCACTTTAACGGAGGCTGAAAGTTAATACTAAAGGGATCAAATCTCAGTGCTTAGCAATACAGCCATTTTTTTTTTTTTTTACCATAGAGAATGGACTTGAGGACACGGGGAGGGGGAAGGGTAAGCTGTGACAGAGTGAGAGAGTGGCATGGACATATATACACTACCAAACGTAAATTAGGTAGCTAGTGGGAAGCAACCGCATAGCACAGGGAGATCAGCTGGGTGGTTTGTGACCACCTAGAGGGGTGGGAGGGAGATGCAAGAGGGAGGAGATATGGGGATATATGTATACGTATAGCTGATTCACTTTGTTATAAAGCAGAAACTAGCACACCATTGTAAAGCAATTATACTCCAATAAAGGTGTAAAACAAACAAACAAACAAAATAAATAAATAAAATAAAATGCATCTTAAAAAAAAAAAAAGATGTGGTGCCACCTTGTGATGAATTACCAGGCTATGCGGCACACTCGAATCTTATGAAAGGCCACTTATTGCAAGTTAGGCTGCAAGAGTAACGCTCCCTGTAACATCAGCAACTGCAACGTTTTCTAATTCCTACTAGAAATAGGACTTAAACTAAACCTGCTAAGTTTATCAGGAGGAAATGCAGCTTTCATTGCCTTCTGCAAAGCCATTGACTTCACAAGTTCCGCATTACACCATCAGCCCAAGATCACATAGTTATTGTAAACTAGACACATGTATATTGCTTCGTTTTGTCTTCCAGGCTGTACAACTTTGCAAGTCTTAATTTTCACCCAGTAAAATCCACTTTGGTCTTCTGTGTACAAAACTAGGCCCGCAGCTGTAATCATGAGAAAAAAGGAACATATAGATAGAGGGGTAACTAGATTTATAATCCATAGCTGTGTAACTAAGAGATAGGTTTTGATTTCAATGAAATGACACTGGCATAACAGAGTTTGAAAGCAAGACAAATATGGGGAGGAAGCGACGTTTATGAAGTACACGGAGAGAGAAGTGCTGAGATTTTTCAAGTGACAAAACATCATCCAAACACAGTATTCACTTTTGTGGTTACAATTTGCCAAATGAGCTCAAATCTTGTTAATTAAAAAAAGGGGGGAGGGTAACATGGCTAAAAACAGAAGAGATGTCTTTTGTGCTTTGAAGTGGGAAGATGCCTGCCGATTTTCTTAGGCCAACCCACCTAAGGAAAGCAAGTGCTCAGAAATATTTAACCAGTGAGTCTTTTCCCATTTATTGATTGTTCTCGTATGTACCTCTAGTTATTAAAACTTGATTTATAATAGACTATCAAACTATTTGAGACTTCTTTTTTTTTTAAGTTTCATGTTCTCAGTATTTGATTTCTAGAGACTGAAAAAAATGAACTGGTGTAAAGTAATATGATTTTTTTCCCATGACCAGAATAGTTTAGGGAGCCAGACTGCCTCTTACCCAATGCTTGGCTTGAGTTTTTAAAATTAAGGGTTTTTATCTTGCCCACAATAAGTATAAGGGTGAGGATGAGATTGGAGACATCTATTTTGGCTCCAAGCCAGCCCATGCTGGCCAAGAGACAAGTTTCCTATAATTTGAAGATCTGCAGTGAAAAATGAACTTATTGTTTTTGCCAGCCTTTATTTAGCTGTTTGCAAAAAAAGAAGGTTTCTATATTGCTCTAAAGAAAACCATTCTTATAACTTTCAATTCCACAAGACAAAAGAGTTTGTTATGGCGAATGAATGTACAAGGTTTCTATTTGAGATTTCTGCTTTGGTAGTAGTAATATCCCATAGTTGCACTGATAAAACTAGGATTGCTTGTCTCCTGGAGTCTAATGTCTACCTTAAAAAAAAAATGTACTCACTGTGATAAAACTGAAGAAACATGTGGGCTTCCCTGGTGGCGCAGTGGTTGAGAGTCTGCCTGCCGATGCAGGGGACACGGGTTCGTGCCCCGGTCCAGGAAGATCCCACATGCCGCGGAGCGGCTGGGCCCGTGAGCCATGGCCGCTGAGCCTGCGCGTCCAGAGCCTGTGCTCCGCAACGGGAGAGGCTGCAACGGTGAGAGGCCCGCGTACCGCAAAAAATAAAAATAAAAAAATTAGTCCTACATTCTGGTTTTATGAATGTACAAACCTCTCATCTCTGATAATATTAATTGCAAATTTATTTGCCATTTCATTCTGCTCTTCACTTTGTTTTCTATCAGTTGTCTCACTGTTTACTTATTTTGACTCAAATTAGTGGCTTTCTTCTAACATGTGGGCACAGTTGGCTGTCTGGCATGAGGCCCTGCAGAGGTTTCTGGAAACGCTGTCAGTGAGTGGGGCTTCTGGACTGGTGGCTTTGCCATCTGGTACTCAAATAAAGACTGGCCATGTCATAGGGGTGGGGAGAGTTCAGCATCAGAGGGTCTCTTCTTTTGAGTGGGCCAGTTTCTTTAGAGAACAATCTCCCCAGCTCTTATCTGGAAGCTGTAAGGAGCTGAGAGGAGAAGCAAATGGGGCATCATAGCATTCGGCACACAGACTCTCACTTTCCTGCTTTCAATATGGCGCCTTGCCTTTACCTTCATGTGGCCCGGTGTCCCCAAGTCCACAGAGTCTTGCCCATCCAGAAGGCAACCTTCTGCCAAGGTGGAGGAGGGGCCGTTTCCAGGCAGTCTGGGCTGGGGGAAGGGAACTTGGGGTCTAAGGGGCTCTTTAGAAAGCCTTCTAATCGCTTCTGTATTTTGAATCATTATGTGTACTGATGCCTTCAGAGGTACCAGGTACCTTCAAATCTGGGCCTTTCTGGAGTTCTGCAGCATAAATCGACTTAGTTCTGATTGAGTAAGTAGGCTTCAGCTATTTGTACTATTCTAAATGTTTACACTCATCTGTCTGCTTTCTGTCACCCAAAACTTGGTATCTTTTCTTGTTGCCTGTCATCCCCTATCCTGTTTTCTTTGTCCTTATGAGTTCATGACTTTTTATATTTCCATCACTGTCATTTTAGTGGTATTTCAGGAAGGGATGGACATAAACAAGTGTGTTTGGTCTGCCATAGTTAACTGGAAGTACAGTTTTTACTCTTTATTTTTATTGAAAAATGATTATTTTCAGGGGTGAAAAATGATGAAGACAAACAAAATTATTTTAGAAATAAGATAATTATTTTTGTTAGGCAAAGAGAGGATATCATGAGATTCAGTTCTGATTTTGCCCTTTTTCCTTTTTACTGTAGTTAATAGAAATGAGGTGCTAATGACCAAGAGATAGTCATATTCCAGAACAGCTAACCATGGAGAGAGATTTCTATTTATTTATCGGTGTCTCCTTTGAGAAAGTGGTGTTTCCACCTGTCCTCATCTGGTTTTATTTTCTGTTATTGTGTCCAGAGGGCCCCTGATCATCAATACTGAATCTCAAAAGAATAGATTGATTTGCTCGCAACTCTGACTAAGCTGTTTTATTTCACATTTTCTTTTTAGGACTAGTAATGTAGTTTTGGCCAAAAGCTCTCATGGGTTTAGATAATTCTTTATTTTGGAGTCTTGGAGAACTTGAAGACTGTGCAATCATTTTCCTGCAACATTTTGAATGGTTCCTTTTGCTCAGGTGATCAAGAGGAGACAGACAGGATCCTCACATTTCTCATGTTTGAGCATAGAAAGGGTTTCACAGCAGGTCGGTCATTCTGCCCCTGGAGACGTGGGTGACCCTCAGCAGCCTGTCCTTCAAACAACACTGGAAAATACACCTCACTTAAGCAATATGAAACTTTTCTTGGATGACTCCATTTTTTCAGATGTGCATCTCAGGTTCACTTTGTTCCAACATCTTTTTTTTTTTTTTTTTTTTTTTTTTTAATGCTGGGAATGAGCTTCCATATTCCACAAAGATACGACCACAGAGATGTGAACTAGGGTCCCTCCTTGTAGGACCTAAACATTAGGTGCTTCAGAAATTGAATTCTTTGTTTCAGTAAACTGGAAGCAAGTGAAACTATCTTTGAGAAAGTGGGTCAAGCCCCATTCGGACTCCTTCTCACCAGGGGAAGCAGTGTTTCTCTATAAATAGCACGGCTTAATCACTGGGCTGACCAGGAAATCATTCTCCCTTCAGTATCATTTGCTGTCCCTGTGACATTCGAATCCCACAGTCGGTGGAGGGCCAGCTCTCTGTATCAGAGAAGAGGCTTCATGCACTGAAGCAGGAAAACAGCTGCAAAGCAGAGAAAAGATAGGGAAACTAGACAGTATTCATATTTTCAAAATATTATAAATAACTTCCCTATCCCCACACAAAATGGACTTCCCACAAAACTTTCACACACAATACAATTAACGTAGGACACGACTGACTTCCTTTTATCATAGAAATGTCAGAAAACAGCAGTCTGGATATATGCATGTAGCTCACATAACCTGCATAGCTGTCACCAGGGCATCTCCAAACTCCTTGGGTTATTCTATCCTTTCATATTTGCCATAAAAATGGCTGGATGTCCTGTCTCACGTACTCTGGGAAATTCAGTACTCTTCCTCGCTCCTACGGATTTGGTGGTGTTTAAGGTACTCCAGGTCACCTCTTGCTCGGACTCCTGCTTCCCCTGAATTCTTGAGCTCAGCTGTTCCCTCTGCTTTCCACCCCCTGCTGGCAGTCTCCCTTGTCTTTCACTTCCCCAGCGTTCTCCAGGCCCAGACTCTTGTGCGGAGTCGGCTTTATGGAAGGTTTGGAGAAAATGGAAAGAGGTTATACGCCATCACAGTACAAAGTGCAGTTGAGTCTGAGATCATGGCTATCATTGCCCCCAAAATCCGTCTGACATTCCCCCATGGGGAACGTCTCCCTGTCTGGGTCTCCTGTGGAGGCCCTGAGTGCCACCATACTTTTGGCTTGAACAGCCCTCACCAGGGAGGGACTCCTCTCCCCGCCCCCAGGCCACTTGCCTCCCAAGGTCTTGGGTGTCGGCCCCTCTCCAGCTGCTGTCTCTTGGGTGACAGGACAGATCAGCAATTTCTGTTTAACTCTTTCCTGACCTCATCTCTCTCAACCAAAAGGCCTAACAAGGTCTTTTTCTAACCCCCAAATGGCCATCTATCCCCCAAATGAATTTTGCCATACCTGAGAAATCAGGAGCTGGGCATGCAGTATTTGCTTTTAAACAGAAGCTGTATTTTCTTCTCACCCCATCCATTTAATATACGGAGAAAAATGTTTCTGGAATTGTCAGTAATAGCACCTACCAGTGCACATGGGCTCCTCAGGGATGGCCTTTTCTTCTGCAGAACACAGTACAACCCATTCCGTGAAGTGTGGAGTCCAAAGCCCGTTTCGCCCCTGCCTCGGCCCTGACAATTTAGTGTACCTGCACTGGAGTCGCTGCTATGGACTCGCCGAGAGGCCATATGCAGATGAGGCTTTAACTAAAGCAGCTTTGCTTTGTCCTTTTTAAGGAAAGAGTGTGATGTTCCTTCTATCAATTTGGCTGCCCGGCAGCTGGTGTTCGGAGGTGACCTTGAAAGCACGTGCTAAGCGGCCAGCGTGCTGCCAGGCAGAGAGAGCACCAGTCGTGGGAAGACGAAGTTTTCTGGGAGCCGTGGGACTGGCGGAAGGGTCTAAATCTTCAGTTTGTGCAAAACCGTCCTTCCTGCCCAGAGAACGTCCCCACAGCTGGCCACGTGGCCACAGCCTGTCCTGTGCTTCTCGGGAAGCTCACTCCCCGCAGACGTGGAGCCCGCCCACGCCCGAGCCACGCCTGCTCGTGAGTTACTGCTTGCAGTAGCCCCGTCAGATACGCACCGTTATTA
Organism: Hyperoodon ampullatus; assembly: GCF_949752795.1. Taxonomy (NCBI): domain Eukaryota; kingdom Metazoa; phylum Chordata; class Mammalia; order Artiodactyla; family Ziphiidae; genus Hyperoodon; species Hyperoodon ampullatus. The sequence goes on along the minus strand of NC_136914.1, from coordinate 226,693,501 downwards.
GAACCCCTGTGTTTACGGGATGGGTCGCTTGCCCAAGGCCACATACATAGTAAACGGCAGTGCTGGGATGAAAGCTCCGGATACATGCCTTACTGGTTTCAGAGCCCTCCTCCACTTGGGAGAATGCCTTGTTTGCAACCCCTAATAATACATTCACGATGGACCACGAGGGCTCATAACATCCCACTGTGTGTCTATTTGTATTCAAAGCTGGCTATGTTTATAGTTTGGTTTTATATATGCTCATCTGCAGAAGGACAGATATTAAGAGAAAGAATGTTGCTCCTGGGAAAGCAATCATAGGGCAGAAAACCTAAGCCCACCCCACGTAAAGTAGGTGTCCTCATTACTCTCTTCAACGCTCTGGCTTCTCCCCCAGCTGGCACTTATCTCAATTAATAAGTAGTAATTATTTGCTTGTTTATTTTTTTCTGTGTCCTCCACTGTATCTGCAGCTTCTAGGTGGTGGTAGGACCTAAAGGACACAGTGAGATTGTGGTTGAATGAATAAGTGGATTAATTTTAAAGACACAGAGATGATAATTCACGTATTCCTCCTCATCTTTTAATAAGTTGGCCAGGAATAAAGATGCATCGTCATAGTCCTAAAAGTTTGTTTTAACAGTACTTAGGCTCAGAAGACTGCTTGCTTCTATTGAAACGGATAGATGCTTAGCAGGATTAGCCAGTCAAGGATACTTCTGGTCTTGTTTCTCAAAATCTTTTAAAGTAAAAAGTTCCCACAGTTACTAAATTTGAGAATTAAAAAAAAAAATTAATACCTAGTTCATTAGGTGATTACTAAGGAGTTTTTACTAAGTGTTCGCTCTTATTGACAAGGCTCCCCTTAGAGTCAGTTGCAGGATGTACTTTTTATTTCAATGAACTTTGAAATGAAAACAAATCTATACTCACTATCAGTTAAGCGTTAAATCTTTCTCACCACCAAGAGTTCCTAAGTAGAACATAGTTGTATAAACTTGAAGCAGAAGAAAGGTGCTCTTTGGTGAGACATAAGAAGAAAGTCACACAAAGAAGTAAACTTTTTAGCATCCGGAGGCTTTGACGCACTGATATGTTTATGACAGCAGTTATGAGGTCAAGCCCCGTATTACATGGACGGGGACGCTTGTGACACAAACCTTGGACAGAACCTTCTTCTTAGAAATAAATGTGTTAGTCGGATTTATTCATGGCAAGGGACAGAAAAGCAACTGAGTCCAAGGAAATTAGTTGGTTCTTGACATTGAGGGTCCTAGCTCTGGCACAGCTGGATCCAGAGGTCAGAGAACATTGTCGGTCTTTGTTCTTTCTCTGTCTCTGTCTCTGTCCCTCTCTCCACATACACTGCTGTCTGGGCTTGACCCCATTCTGCTTACAGCTCCTTCCACGGGGCTTGCACAGGAACCAGCTCCAGACACCCTTGGATGGCCCTCAGAGCTTTCATGCCCGAGGAAGAGGGAGAGAAAAGGAAGAGGTGGTCTCGGCATCCTTATCTCAGATCTTTGAGAAGCCTTTCACTGACATCTTTGTGAGCTGTGTCTTTTCCTGAACTGCTAATTGGGGCCAGCGGCCGGGGCTGACTTGGGTCCTGTACCCATTCCTGTGGAAAAGGGAGGCATCCATACAGATGGGGCCAGTGCAGAAACGAAAGGGAAGCTGCCATCCGGGGAAGACGCACGGATGAAGAGCGAGCAGATTCAAGTCGCCCACTCCACCCAGGTCAGGGGTGGAGAAAAGAACAAGGAAAAGACGCACAGCCTGTTGTATGGAAAACACTTAGACGCTGTTTCAAATTGCAAAGTAGGTGAAAGAAACGTGTCCCTTAACATGCCCAAGTTTTTAAATACCTGGTACCATCTTACTGCAAATTTCAAATGTTACCCAAATAACTTGGATGTAAATTTATTCTGTTCTCTAAACGGAACTATTGAGAACATCTCAGTGATCTGATTTATTTGCTTATTATATGCTCTAGACAATATCTAGTATATGTTATGTTCCAATTCACAGCCCTGTTTTAGTTACTCAGGAGTCTGTATCATCCATATTAATTTATTAATTCCTAGGTTTATGACTCTAGTCCTTTCTTTGACCCTCAGTTTGCTTTCCAGAGCTTTTCATTCATGTATCCAACCAGTCAATCAGTATTGATTGAGCAGTAAGTGTTTTCAGGCATTACTGTATTGCTGTAGGTGCTGTGAAGGGATTCAAAGGAACGTACAGAGAGACAAATTTGTCATTTAACCAGAGGATGGACAAACCTCTGAAAGGGTGGTGAGGAGTGTAAAAAACAGCCAGTGTGATGTTATTAATATGAGGGGAGAGAGAACACACCAGAAACGTCATGCGCCAAAGACCCAGCAGAAAATTCAAGCTCGGAGAAAAACAACTTGAATGAACGACAGAAGCTGATGGAGGAACGCTTCTCCCTTTGTCCTCCAAGGGGCTGTCCCGAGACACTTCTCAGAAGGGCCCTACAAAATCCTGGCAATATCGCTTCTGCCCCCCACTGGTCCAAGGTGGGTGGCCCCGGGGGCGTAAACGCCCCTGTTCTCCCAGGCAGTGCTTCTTGTAGGTAACAAGAAAGTCCTCCTGGGCAGCCTGGGTCGGGAAGCAAGAGATGCTCAGTGACGTCCGATGAGAGGTGCTGTCACCAAAGTGACCAAAGGTGGTCAGAGCCTGTGCACAACAGGTGATGCAGTGACTGGAGACGGTGAGGCTGAGAGAAGCTGCAGAGGTGTACAAAGGGGAGGTAGATGCTGGCAGGTCCGACACATGGCCCAAGGCCCACTCATAGGAGACTGGATGGGGGCCAGAAACCTGTCCCTGGACTGGCCAGGGGCCTCGCCTCTACACCAGGTGGCCAATTTCTGCTGACAAGAGAATAAATGACAGTAAAATCAGAGGATCTGCCCGCTTGGATGCAGCGCACGCCAACAGACATCCTAATGCCGATTAATTTTATACTGGCTGTATTCTCTTGAGTGATAGGTACACATAAGAAATTAACATGGTTAAGTACAAACGTTAGAAAATAACCAGCGCAGAAGATATTCTGCTATACCCAAAGACCCCAAAGTCCTCAGCAGAGAGAAGACATTCTGCTTTCCATAAACTTTGTAGAGCCGCAGAATTTGTTGGCAGGGCTTTGTCCTTGGGAAACTTTATACAATCTTCAAAAGCATAAGGTGCCTGCAAAAGAACCAGCACAATGCAGCTACTGAGACGTGAGCCAAGCGCCTGATTGGAGGAATTGGGGTGAGGCTTTCACATCCGTCAGATTGCTCTCAGCATCCCCCAGAGCAGGAGGCGGAGGTCAGACAGGGGGGAGATGAGCGAGGTGCTCGCTTTGGGCTCAGAATTTAATGGGTGCCTGAGAAACCCAGCAACCAAAATTTATAAACCTTCAACGCAACATTTAAAAAACCAAAAGGAATCCACTGTGAATCCAGTATCCCCATTTTGCGTGGAGACGGGGTCATTATTACTGATGTGTCCTCTGGTCCCAGTCTCTACTATCATTTGACACAGCACTATTATTAATTAATCTGCATTAATCTTTATTTTTTAAAATACTAAAATATTATCTATGGGTTATGGCGTTTGGGGCACCACCTCAAAATCTGTGCCCAAGGTGAGCGTCGCACCTTCCTCCTCCACTTCCAGCTCGGCTGGGAATATTACTAGGAACCTTCTAGATCGGCAATGGATGCTGTGCAGTTTGGCCCATGGTATCATAGGGTTATCTCAGATTAACCTTGAGTATTTATCTTCTTTGTTATTTCATTTTCAACACATGCTCCATAGGAATGGAAACCCTTGCTTTTCAAAAGGTGGGACTAGTTTGAGCCCCTCAACTAATCAACGTTTCACGATTCCACCTCTGAGATAAGCAGAGAAGTCCCAGGTCACACAGCTGACCAGGGCGTGGCTAGCTGGCTCGCTGTCCCTCCACCTGCTGGGCCACCTGCCCTCCATCAGAATGGGGTGTTGCCAGGTGCTCCTGGCCTTTGAGTATCCCTGTGAATACTTGGGTGTCCCTACGAATTGGAAGACAGCCTCCCTTGAACTCTCAGCCGCAGACCAGGGGGGAGGCCTGTGGTCAGGGTGGGACGTGGTCAAGTTGTCTCTCACCTGGAGAGCCGATGCTGACGGAATGATGTGGAGGGGCCGCCAGGTGAAGCCCGAGTGTGGGCACGATTGAAAAATGAGGATCCCCTGATGAGAAACGGGTGCTTAGCAAAGGGCAGCCTGGCCTCGCCCAGCCCGTCTCCCTTGAGGAATGGGGCCATCTTTCACCTGCCTGCCTGAAAAGCCGCTGCGAGCACTGTGGCCTGGCTCCCTGGTTCCCCCCGGCTCCCCCCGGCCATGAATTTGCTGCTTCTTAATGTAAAACCTGCCTTTTCTGGTCATTGTGCCGTTTTATCTACGGCCTGTCTTTGGGGGGCTCTTGATCAATAGATTGAGTCCCACGGTATATTTCTTCCTTTCAGTTGTTCTTGGTTCTATTTTTAAATTACATGGGGCTGCTGATGATTGCGCACCTTGCCCTTGAGTGAGCGGGGTCTTTGGCTGCCGGGCGGCCATGTTTTAAAGGCCTCAGGGCAGCAGATGAATGCCGGCCTCCCAGATGATTCCGTTGCTGAGCTCGGCTTCTGCCTGGGAGGTGAAGGAAGGCAGCCGGCTGGAGGGCTGGGCTGCAAGGAGCTGTGTGGTGACGCCCGGCACCTGTCCTCTCACTCTTGGGTCCTCCAACTCGGTCCTCGTTTGGACAGTTAGAATTACTGAGGGCAAGATGCCGGGGTCCTTCTGTTCGTCTGCTGACCTGGAAGAATCTCCAACCCAACGTCCCTCCAGGGCGCCGTGCCCAGGTCAGGCCCGGGGAGACATCACCTTGCAAGGGCCAAGCTGGAGCCGTGAGCAGGGGGCGTTATCGTAACAACTGCTCGTGGGTCCCAGGGGGGCCACAGCCAAGGGTCACAACTGCAGCCTGATTTGCGCAGGACGGAGTGCAGCAACAGTGTAGATGCAGATTTGTGTGATCCAATTAAATTATTGTTTGCATTTTCATGCAAATGAAGATAAGTTCTCTTGGCACGTGAATTGTGCCTTTCATAAAAGCTGCAGCTTCTGGGCTGCGAGCAGAATGTGTTCACTTGGGTTACTGGGGTGGGTGGTCCTGGAGCTGTGTGTTGCCAAGTGCTTCCGACCGGAGCCCCACAATTCCCACTGATTCCGTAATTCTCGGGCCAGGTATCCTCACACCTCCTCTGTGTTGTGCCCTCAGTATTCCACAGAGCAGCCTCATCTCCAGCTATCGATTACAGCCGTATTAATTTATTTTCCCGGATCTCTCTCCCCACGCTTGTTGGGGGCACGCTCACTTAAAATATATGTATTTTCCCCCTTGCTGGAGGCTTTCACGAAACAAGGCTAATACTCGGCACTTGGGATTCAAGCCATGGCATCTCGCAAAGTTTGGATGTATTAATGAACAAAAATAAGAGTGCAGAGAAACTGGAAAATTGGCAGGCGGTTGAGAGCAAGCCAACAGGAAACTGTCTGATTATGTGCATGGGGGCAAAATTAGTAAAAGAATTTGAAATTGTCTTGTGAGCAGAGATTCTATTGTTTGCAAAGAATAATTCCATCTATTTTAACATTTTCAAGTGCAATTCCATTGGTAAGGGCTCTTCCTTTGATTGTGAGTGATGTTAATTGAAGGGTGTGGCTCCACGTCTGTTTTGGCCGTTAGACTCACATCTTTTGTTTAAAAACTCAAGAGTGCTGGCTTTCCTGCCCAGCCTCCCTCTGTGTTTCTGTTTTGGTGATGTGATGAGAGACTTACAGTGTTTCCTTGTGTGTATGGTAACAGATGTTTATGTGAATAACAGACTTTTTTATGAAGGCATACACTTTATAGCCAAATACTAATTAAAAATAATTGCATGTAAGCATTTTTGTTTATTCCCTGTTGTGCATCTTTAATCATTTGAAATCACCTGCAGTTGGAAATTGAGGCAAAGATTTGATACTGCAATTATAAGACGCCATCTGACTATATATTAGGTAGAAATAGCAACATATTTGAGGAAAAAGAATATTAAAGCAGAATGCCAGGTCATGCTGAAGTCTCTTGTACACTGGGTCAAAATACTAATACATTACTTTGTTAAACTAATAGGATTTTAAGGCATCATTCCGCCACCAAAACAACTGCTTCATGAATAATATCCTATACCTGACACAGTTTGCGCGCTAACAAGCTCATTACAAGTAGGTTTTAATTAGAGGCGTAACAGATGGTTCCCAATAAATATAGGCAGTGGCCACTCCCTGGCCTTTTATTTTTTCCCTTTTAAAGACAAAAATTTCAGGTAATTGAGAGACCGGGAATCTTAGTTTGGGTTTAATAGTATGTGTTCAATTAAAACAAAGTGTAAAGTGCCAGGAATGTGACTCAGATGGTGCACACCGAATAAAGAAAACAGGGTTAAAAACGACTTTCCTGTTTAGAAGGGAGCTTCCCCAGGCCGTGGCAGGGATGGGCCGCGTGTAGCCCCTGGTGACTCACCAGGGCTTGCTTGTCCGGGCTTTGTTTGTTAAGCATTGCCTGTCACCGTGTTATGAAGAATTAATAAGACACTTCAGAGTGTTCTTGAACTCCAGCACCGAACACTCTCACTATTGTGACATTTAACAAAAACGTTTAAGCAGAAAAGAAAAAGGAATGGTTCTAGAAGCCACCTGTGCCTCTCTGCATAAGCCTTTTAACACTATTTGGGGACACGAGAAAGAAGAGGGAACAGATAAACCCAGCACTAAGTTCCACTCTAAGAGTTTTCATCTTCAATGAACCAGACTTGACATTTCTGTTGCTGGGTTGGGGTTAGGAATTTGGTGAACCTTGCATAGGAAGAAGGGTTATGTTTTGAGATGGAATTTACTTTTTTTTGAAAAAATGTTTCCCTTTGCTGTAAAGAAAATTCTTATCTAAAATGAACCAGCAAACTCCAGCACAAAAAATTAAGAGGTTAGAAATAAATATATAAGAATTTAGAGAAAACATCATTTCATCAATTTCTATTTTAAGTGTGCTTTTTTTCCTTTCTTTTTTGAAATAGGGGTGGGGTCTTGAGAGTCAACAGCAAACCCCTAACGAACGCTGGTGGTTCTGTAACCTTCCACCCCCATCTGAAAATATGGTTTTCAGAATGACGGTATTGACTGCCTTGGAAGCAGGTCCTCCTACCAGATTGACAAAGGGCTGTTTAAGGAAAAGAAAGAGACTGCAGTTTGCAGGGAGGCGCCTCCCAAATTGCAGAATTAGAAATGTAGATTACAGGGCATGATTTTATATTTCAAGGGCATTTTCCCACCGGCTTCTGTCTGGCATCTCTCTGCCTAGCTTCCAAGCGGCATTTCTGCTCGGGCACAGAGTGGAGGCGCGTCTCACGGTGTGCCACTGCCTGAAAATAAGGCCACTTCAGGTCTAAAATATTCCACCCATATCCCCTGGGGCAAATCGCTGACATGTAGCAGCTCCTGTGACGTGGAGCCGCCAGGCCGACAGCCGTGCGGAGATAGTCGCACATCTGCAGCATCAAGCTCCACAGCCAGAAATAGCATTAGTTAGAGTGTGAGGGTTTTAATTTCATTAAGAATTTTTTTGACAGCATGACACCCCAGGGTCTTGTTCCGGTTGTTTCTTATCACTTATGTAGGGGAGCGGATGGGGATGTGGGAATAGATCCCCAGGCTGGACTTGTACATTTCACTTTCAAAGGCAAGAAGCCCCACTTGATATTCATCAACTGCGCACTTGGTGGAAATTCCGGGGACATCGTGGGAAGGTTCTAGGAAGGTGCCAGGGCCTGAAGTGCCCCCCTTGGCATGTGGGCACCGGAGGGCGTGCTGATTGGAGCCTGATTTATGCGTGTCACCTGAGCGGCAGGGTGACTAAAATGTGTCGAAAGACAGGAATGTGTCATTCTGTGCGACTTCAGCAAATAACCGGGGCTTCCATTCAACAGATGGAACGAAGACGGGCCCGTCAGTAAGCGGGTGAGCAGAGCCCCATCCCGAGAAGCGCACCCCGGGGCCTCAGGGTGACGAGGCTGTGTCCCAGCGGCCAAGCCCCTCTGGCTTCCAGGTCGTGCCCCCTGCCTCCGCCTGCCCAGCACTGTCAACACAGGCTGCACCCCCAGTGCTTGACAGTTAACGACCAGTCCTCACCGCCCGCCCTGCCTTCCACGGCCAGGGGCCGGCAAAAGAGGGAAAGTTATTTCTTACTCCTGAGATCCCAGAGTCACAACGCCCCAGGACCTTCATCTGTCAAGGCCCCAGGGCCTGGGGCTGTCACCCTTCATGCTTAACTAGTTCATGAGGACTGTAGTGAAGATTAATAGATGCCATGGCCTTCATTGTCACGAGCACAGAGATGAAACCCAGCCACACACTTGACAAGGAGAATAGCCCGGTGACGAAGGAGCATTGGAGTGGAATTTGGGGGGCCAGGACCGTCCGGCGTCATCACTGACTGGTTAACCTTGGAAAGTCATTTATTTCTGTCCAGCACAGCTCTGCCTTCTGCCCTGCGTCTAAAGGGGGGCTATTTACTGGCTTTTCCAATTGCTTACAGGAGGCACCAGTGCTGAAAACCCATTAACTGGAGAATGAGTGAGGCCTTGGTTTGTCTGCTGCCCAGCCAGTCTCACATTTCATGCGGCTGGGGACAGGGCTCTGTCTTAGCCCCTGGTCTCAGCTACATCAGATTGCCAGAGACTGGGGGGCTTAAACTGAAGCATTTACTTCTCACAGCTCTGGAGGCTGGGAAGTCCAAGATCAAGGTGTGGCAGACCCAGTGTCCAGTGAGGACCCTCTTCCTGGCTGGCAGATGGCCGTCCTCTTGCTGTGTCCTCCCACGGTGGCTGGCAGACAGAGCATGCTCCCCCTGTCTCTAAGAGCACTAAGCCCATTCATGGGGGCTCCACCCTCATGACCAATCTCTCCCAGAGGCCCCACCTCCTAATACCAGCAGGTTGGGGGTTGAGGCTTCAACATCTGAATTTTGGGTGGGGCACATTTGTGAATATTTATTCAGTCCTTAATGGGCTCTTTAATGAGGCTTTGGAAGTTTGGGGTTTTCCAAGTCAGTTTGGACAGTGTCTTTACCCGTAGTGCGCCTGGCACGCTCATCTCCAGTGGGAGTGTCTTCCTTCCAACTCTAATTCTGCTCTCCCAAATACCACCCTGCTGGTGAGGCGTGTGGGCCTCATGTTGAGCAGAATGCAGCTGAGCTGGAGTAACAAGCGAGAGACAAAGTCTGGAGGAGAGGTCCCAAGCAGATTCTCGAAAACAGCCTTGTACAAAGATACCATCTTTTTTTTTTTTTTTTTTTTTTTTGTGGTACGCGGGCCTCTCACTGTTGTGGCCTCTCCCGTTGGGGAGCACAGGCTCTGGACGCGCAGGCTCAGCGGCCACGGCTCACGGGCCCAGCCGCTCCGCGGCATGTGGGATCTTCCCGGACCGGGGCACGAACCCGTGTCCCCTGCATCGGCAGGCGGACTCTCAACCACTGCGCCACCAGGGAAGCCCAAGATACCATCTTTAATACCAACTTGATTTTCACGAGGTGTCTCTTTGTCTCTCCGTAAGACAGAGCCTAGAGCTCCAGCTAACTGACCTGCTTGCCCGCCGACTGAAAAGGAAGAGCTGACAAATCCCCAAGTGTAAAAAGGACACGAGGTCCTGTCTGAGAAGGAGCTTGGGACAGGAAGACTAGGGGAGGGTCATTCTACGGAGAGCTCGGCTTGGGGCTGTTGCACGGCGGCCTCGGCTGAGGGCGATGGGAGGACAGACCGGGGTCCCTGCATGAAAACGGCCTCCCCTGCGCATCGCACCGCCGTGTGCTTTCCCTCCAGCAGCGTCACAGAGACTTGGTCTTGTATGTATCAAGATGTGCTTTGGGCCTCAGATCCAGTACAGGTGTGCACAAGCGATGAATCTACTTAATGTCTCCAATCCAGAAACACAGAGGGAGTCCGTCTGTTTAAGGTTTGCCTTCTTCATATTCTTATTCATTCACTCACACCAGAAAGGACGGCCTCCCCATGAAAACCTGGATGGGGTGAGGGAATCTCTCTGGAGCTGCGTGAACCCCCGCCCGTTTCTCCAGCGGAGCAGAGCCCCCGCTCGACTCCAGTCAACTCATCCAAGAGAGCGGCTGCCTCACTTCAATTAAGTTTGAATTAATTCTTGCTGGTTTCCTTTACAAAAACATCCAGGTTTTAATTGTTTCACCTAATTACTGGACTGCGACCCAGATTTAAGACCTGACACAGGTGATAGGAAATGATGGGCTTCCTTTGATTATATTCATTTATCGTCTCCAGAGCTTTTTGGAGCAGAATATTCCTCCTCTTGTTACTACTTATTGATATGTCCGACCTTCCAGACTCTCTGACGGAATGAAATTTCCCTAAATAAACATGAAATCTGTAAATGCCTACCTCTTCCCATTTAGGATGAAATTCGGCTGTAACTGTCTTCAAGGCAAGCCTACAATGGTGTTTGATCAAATGAGAAAACCCCACAATTGGTGTATTTCCCCAAATTGTGCAGGGGGCTTAAAGAACAGAGACCTGCAACTTCTATGGATGCTAATTATAGTATTCATTTCTAGCTACATATTTGCATGCAAATATCGGCCTGTATAAATTTGGCATTGAAAGCACCCCAAGGCTCCAGTCTGGCAGATGGGTATCGGATCACAATGAAACTTAACAGTACCTGGGGGCTTTGGGGCCAAACAGAGGCTCTGAGCAACAGGAGAGCATCCGTCTTCCCTCCTCTGAGATGACAGTGTGGGCTTTATACATTGTTCTGGCCAGAAAATATTTAAGAGGTGGTTTGGAAAAACACTTTGGGCTCATAGCCAATTTCCCTTAATGTTCTGCAGACAGTCTGTAGATCTTGGAAAGTAGGACATCTTTAAATCACTCTGTTTTGCTTCACTTTAAGTTGGGGAGAATTAGCATAAGCTGGGAGTTCAGGACAGCCCACTCCGCTGCTTCACGGGGACTCCGGTGGGAGGAGGGAGACAGGTGCTGAGGAGGGCTGCGTAAACCCAGGGATCAATTCCCCATCTTTTTTTTTTTTTTTTTTTTTTTTTCATGAGGAGTACTGCAAAGATTTCTTGGCCTTATCCTTTCTTACCTTGCAAAAGAAAAACACTCATCCAGAAAAAAAGGTGAAATTGGTGCCGCTCAAAGATTGAGAGGTTTTTGAGAGACCACGGACAGTGTGGGTGCCCTAGCTGGGACCTGATCTGTGAGTGGACGTAGCAGCTTTTATTCCCAGAGAATGTGGATTTGGGATGTAGCACAAGGCAATTCTTTTCTTCTTCAACTGTTTAGAGTAAGCGGACAAGTGCATGGATGCAATTAAAATCAAATGACAGGATATCTGAAAGAAAAATAGGAGCAAAGAAGAAGGTATCTGAGAAGGAACATTCTTCCGCACCCCTGCAAAGAGACATTCAGAATTGGAGCGGGGAGCAGACAGGGTCTCACACAAGAGCATATTATAAGGAGAGGCACGTCTTCTGCAGCTGTAATTTATACACTCACATATTTGGAAAGATTTCAATATCTCCCCCCATATAGATGACCTTAAAGAGTTCTCTGACCCTTGAACGCAGTCTGGCTGGGCTCTGGGATTGTTATCCTTTAAGGTAGAAAAATGAACTTAGGAAAATGATACCCATCAGATTTGTAAATGTCCAAGGAAATATGTTACACAGCGGCTTCTGATTCTGTATTGTTTCCTTGAAAACTTCCTTGCCTTGAACTTGGTGAAGCAAACAAATCTGGTTTTCTTAAAGTCTTAGGTAAATGAATAAAACTGGGAAAACTATCAAGCGTACATGTTTTAATTTTTCATAGTTCCACAAATATTTAGAATAAAGGGCTAAATCCTCACCTGGCCACGGTGCCCTGCGCGATCCTAGATGCTGTCCATCTCTCCAGCCTCCTTCAGCGATTCTGGACGTGCTCATTTCTGCTTCCGGACTTCTGTGCAGTGTTGGGCCTCTTCCTAGGGCCTCTTCCTCCACTCCACATAACTTCTCCCCTCCCACCCTGCAGCACCTCCTGCCACCTCCACCTGACCAACGTCAGCTCTTATTTCAGGTTTCAGATAAAGTGAATGGATGAGGTGAGGTCCCAAGCATACTCTGCCCCAATGCAGGGCACCTCCCTTCTGCTGTGCTTGTCACATTTATAATTGCTTGGCAATCTGTCTGCCCTCCTAGACCTGATGCTCCACCAGGCGGGTTGGCGCTGATCCTTGGTGCCTGGGACAGTACCTGGAAATAGGTGTTTGTGGAAGGAAGAGAGAGGATACCCCAAACTCCCCCAGGCGGTGAGCTGAGACCAAGGAGAGGTGTTGGGCTTACTGTTGTATTTGCAGCACACTTTAAAGCAGTTACAAATTTCAATGGAGTAACATGTCAAAAAACTTTTTTTGAGAAGCTCTGTTCATCCAGAGAGCAGTTTTTTAGAAGCTTAAACTTGTTCCTTACCTCCCCCCAGCCTCTGTCCACCTCCCCAGCCCCAAACCTAGCCCTACTGGCCCAGTAACAGCAGCTCAGGTGTTTGTGCTCCCAAATACCAGGGACTTTGCTTAAATACCTGCCATGTGTTGTGATGTCCACTGTGGGGTTGGAACTATTATTTCCCCCATTTTACAGATGAGCAAGCCGAGTCCCTGAGAGATTAAGTGAGCTGTGTTCAAGGTCGCCCAGCCAGTGAGTGTGAGAGTTGAGTTTGAGGCTGTGCTGCTTGCCTTGCTTCTTAGAAGGAGAGCAACTTCTGAAGCCTTGAAATAATTGTGCCAGTGGCCAGCAGGGAAGCTAAGTACATTGTCATTGACCCTGCTTTCACATTCAATTCATAATGATCTCGGTTTCCCAGCTCATGGTCTGCTGGAAGCATCACGCTGGAAGGAATGCGAGAGGACTTTGAGAAGATGGCACCATGACAACAGAAGTGACGGCTGACAGCTTGACACGGGGGATGGAGACAAAACTCAAAGGCAATCTGGAAACTGTGTACTAGAGAGTCCCAGAATAGATAAGTCCTGCATCATTAGGAAACTTTCAGATTTTTCTAGAGCTTCGCTTTTAGAGGCTAAAAAATTGGTGATTTAAAAAATGATTTTTCTTTAAAGGCATAAGCTACAGTCATATGGCAAATTAATTTCCCTGTACCAGGCAAAGGAAATAGCGTAATGGGTGTTTGCCAAGTGTGCCAGAAGGAAACTCCACCTTAGGGTGCTTCGTCCAAGGTGTGCCACATGCAATAAAGTGTCACCTGCTTGTCCTCATGCATAGGGTCTGATAACTTTTCATATTTGTCCTTCCCCAATTTTCATTATTTACTTTCTATGCCTGTTCCTTGCTTAGCATGACACAAAGTCTGTCTATCACCTTTACCTTTATCTTGCCAGCAAATTTATTTTTTAGTCCTTTTAATTAGAAAATTAAAAAAAATATATTTTATTCATGCCCACGTTACCAAGAGGAGAAGAGAATGTGGAGTATGATACAGAATACACAGAATTGCCAAAGGAATAAATCCTTGAGAAGAGTTTTCAAGCTACTAATTTTCTTTGAAAGGTTGGGAAAAGTTTTTTTTTTTTAAGATGTGCTTTAATTAAAGTAGGTTTTAGATACTGACAAATATCTGAATTATTCAGTTTTCACTCATTGCACTCATTTTACAAATTGGAAAGTTTCTGTTCATTAGAATGTGATCTAAATTTGATAGTAAATTTTCTCAATTTTTCCTTCTGATGTGTTAACACTGGGAGCTAAATTACCTTGAGTAGAAGTTGCTGACTTCAGTAATAAAGCAATTCACATCATCTTTTACCCTGTATTTAGAAGGGCAAATAATACTTCCAAAGACTCTTAAACTCACCCTTTCATTCTCAAGGGGAAGAAAGTAGGTGCTGGGAGTGATTGGGACTTGAGCGCAGACACCAACCTTGACAGGGACCCGATTTCTGACTCCTGCTCGGGTGGGGCCTTCCCACTGGATGGACTTTAACCTACTCTTTGGCCTCACAGTCTTGGGAAGAATGTCAACAAATTGTCTGTTTGGTACATATTTCAATTTGCAAAGTGATTTGAAATCTGAGTTATAAAAAATTTGAAGCGTCATGTAGCTTTTATCTTTTGGCAAATTCCTGTGTGTGTCTCTTCTGGATACACTCCCTCCTTCTCCTTCCCAGAAGGCCCCAGTTTCCACAGGGGTCCCGTGGCAGAGGGAGGCTAACTTCAAGCCTGGCTTCAGGAGTAGAATAGGACACCTCATCCAAGCAGTCAATACATCCATCCTGGGGGCCACAGCCATTGCTTTAGAGGCAGACAGGTAACCTAAGCAGTCTCATCAGAGTGACTCTCAAAACACTTACTGGAAATTCTGGGCCATGGGCAATGTACAATGTGATGAGAGGCCTGGATCATTTGCAGCATTTTGCTGCCATGAGGCAAGCCAGACAGGCAGAGAAGATTAACAGAGGGGTATGGCTGGGAGAAGGGCAAAAAATGGATGAAGCTTACCCAGGGGCCTGGCCAACTCTGGTCTTTTTAGGCATGTGAGCCTAGAATACTCTCTTCTTCTAAAGCAGCTGGAACTGAGTTGAGTCCCGACTCAGGTTGGGTCCTGACTGAGATGCACAGAAGTTCATTTTCCTTTGCAAGTCCTAAAACAGGAGCTCCCTCTTCCCTTTCCTCCCCCCTCCTCCCTTCAGTTTTTAGCGAGGGTGACTAGGTGGTCTCATCTTTCTCTGTGTTTTCTCCTTGCAGTTTGATCTGGTTGATAGAATCCCCCAGAGTTTTGATCTGAGACAACAGGCAGAGCCCAATGGGCTGCGCCCCAGCACCTAGCCGCTCACCTGGGCTACCTGTGGAGGTGGGACTTCTTTATTGCAAACAAGTATAGCCTTTGTATTACTCTTCTTTATGCCCAGTTTTCTAATGCAATGTTTTTTTCTTATTGGTCTGAATAGAAGTTTTACTTTTTTATGTAGCCAAATTAAAAAAAAAAGGCAAAACAGCAGTGTGTGAACTTATTCAGTTTAACAATGGTAACACAAAATATTAGAACTGAGGACATTTTTAATTATGGAAAATAAAAAAATAGAGAAGTACAAAGAATAATTTAAGAAAATATCAAGAAATAACATATTTGCTTCGAATTTAAAACAATTTTATACATAAAATAAAACATAAAGGTGGTGTTGATCCTTTTGTCACCCGTACACAGGCTGGTTCACCGCCTTCCACATACGTAATTACTATAGTGGATTTTGTACGATCCTGAGAGGTCATATAAATATTTTACTTGGGAAAATAGATAATTATAAAAAGTATCTGGTATTGTTTTGTGTGCATTTAAATATTCATGAATAGTGTCAGTTTTATTTGGTAACTTGTTATTTTATTTTATTTTTTTTTGCAGTACGTGGGCCTCTCACTGCTGTGGCATCTCCCGTTGTGGAGCACAGGGTCTGGATGCACAGGCTCAGCGGCCATGGCTCACGGGCCCAGCCGCTCCGTGGCATGTGGGATCCTCCCAGACCGGGGCACGAACACACGACCCCTGCATTGGCAGGTGGACTCTCAACCACTGCGCCACCAGGGAAGCCCTGGTAACATGTTATTTAAACTCAGCATCATTTTGAGATGTATCCATGTTGGTACATAAATATACATAATTTGTTTTTAAAATGTATGTATTGGACAACACTTGGGTTTTTCCCAATTGCAACTATTGAAAATAACAATGTGATAAACTTTTGCTCCTGTTTCAAGAGTTTCTCCAGGCATATAGTTGGATATGAAATTTCTGGGTTGTAGGATACTGCATTCTTGGATCTCTTAGGTACTGATAACTTTGCTATCCTAAGTGGCTGTAACAATTGTACTTGTACCTGGGGGGTATGTGATATCCCGCTTTCTAAATCTCTCCCAATATTTGGTTTTATAAGAATTTTAGATTTTTGCTAATCTGGAGGGTGTGGCTTCTCATTTTGTGTTTAATTTTATTTCCTGCTATTTATGTGAAGGAACAGTTTTTCTGATGTTTAATTGGCTTTTTGATATTTTTTAATTTGTGAAGACCCTGTTTAAGTTTTCTGCACATTTGTCTACTGAATTGTTTGTCTTATTTCTTATTGATTCATATATCTTCTTTACATAGGCTGGCTCCTGATATCTTTGTCTGTTAAATCTGCCAAGCTTTGTCTTCTTGGTTTCTGCATTTACAAAAGCTTTTCTTATCCCCCTAATATACAAATACTTGTCTGATTATTTTTAAATTTTTAAATAGTTAAATCTTTTAACTGGTAGGAGTTAAACTTGAATTATATGAAGAATGTATCTAAATGTTTTTGTTCAAATAGCCAATTTTCCCAATAGCATTTATTAAAGAGTGTATTTTGAAATGCCACTTTATAACATTATACAACTATACATATACAAATAAGCATATGACACTGTATATATATCTGAACTCTTGTCCACTGATGTATTTGATTCTCCTGGGACAATATCACTACATTTCAATGCCTGTAGCTTTGGAGTATATTCTGACATCTGATCAGACAGGTCCTCCATTATGATCATTGTTTTTACATGTTTCTTACCTAGTGTCAATCTTTTAATCCTCCCAATAAAATGAAGGGCCAGGCTTCCCTCCCATTTTATTGAGGTTTTGGGTAGAACTGCCTTTTATATTCCCTTGGTCCTTGATTCATTTCAGTATCTTGAAAAACGGAAGAAAATATAAATGATCATGTTTTATGTTTTGGTGATCTTAAAGACATGAAATCATACGGAAAGCTTAGCTGTTGGGACAGAACACGCTTGCTGTGTTTGTGTCCCATGGTGTGGACCCCTCGCTGAAGAGTGAGCCATGGAGAGAAGAGGGGGAGGGTTCCACTTTGCGGGGCGGGGGGGAAGGTCAGGGCTTGTGGGTGACCTGTGTGTTTGCTTGTTGTACTGTTTCTCGGGAATGATAGAGAAGCAAAGATCAGATCGTGTTTACCGTGACTTTGATTTCTTCAAACTTGAGTGACTGTTTCCAGTATGGATTTAGTGTGTATTCACACAACTGCGTTGAATGTCACCATTTGGGAAGTCACTGGCGTCTCTGCACGGGGGTCCAACTCCCATGAGTGGTACAGGTCACTCTCCTGGCTCTTTGTCACCTCTGATAAAGCTTCTTTCGTGGATTTCTCTCTGGTGGTGAGTTCACTGGAACTCATTCGCCTTGGGGACAAACCCGTCCCAAAGCTGCTTCAAGATGGCTTACATTGAGTTCTGGCCTGTCTGGGAAACCTGCCTCCTCAGGCCTCTGCACAGAATAAACAGGTCCCCCTCTGCTTCTGCCTGTGGCTCTGCTTGACCATTTCTCAGCTGACAAAGCTGACTTTCTAGGAAATTACTGGGCTTAGATGGAACGTTGGGGCGAGATGGAATAAGATGATTAACTCCCGTCTGAGGAAACCAACATGCCCGCGTCCTGAGCCGTCATTAACAACCCCGGGCTTTTTCCTCCTGTGCTTAGCAGACCCTGTTGTGACTCTAACACAATCTAGGGATTCTCCCACACAGGAAAATGCATATATATATTTACATATATATTTGTGTATATATACACACATACATGCATACACACGTATGTATAAATATGTGTGTATATACACATAAACATATATATATATATATGTGTATATACACATACACACATATACATACACATACACACTGTGAATTTAGTTTCAAGGGTCTTGAGAATCAGAAAAAAAAGTCTCAGGCTCAGACACCTGGCATGGAGGAAACTTGATGAGAAGGGGCTTGGCTTTCTAGAGCTCAAAGTAGCTGCATTCCCAGTAACAGTTATTAATAAGAAAGCATTTGTGAGGGTTCCATGGAGCCGAGCCCTCTGGTCAGACTGTTACGTGCATCACCTCCCATGGGACTCCCATGCAGAGCACGCCAGTATTATCCCCAGGTACAAGTCTGAAACAGACCCCCAGGATCGAGGTCGGCTGTAGGAAGTGACTGGGTCTGTCTGGCACCTGGTGCTGCTCCCCCCGCCCCATGCCATCTGCCTCTCCTTCCAGAGCGGGGGGGCGGGGGCCCCTGCCATGACCTGTCACCTGCTGCTGAGTCACTCGCTGCCACGGCTGCAGCTGCACGGGGGCTTCCAGGCCTTTCCAGCCTCCCCTCCTCTCTGGACAGTGACTGGAAATACCCCTGGTTGGGGGCAGCCTGAGGAGGCCCCTAGACAGGTCACGGTTGGGCTCTCCTGTTTTGTAGGTGCCACCCAGGTGTGTGGAGCCACCTGCTGGGCTGGCCCGACATGTGACTAGGACGCTGGGCGGAAACTAACAAGCACGTTCTGCAAAAGAACCTGATGTTTTGAGCTCTAACTTTGCTGGAACACTGGATTGCTTTTTTCTGCGTTGCCCTCTATTTAAACGGAGCTGTCCTTTGGAAACTCACTGTTGCAGATTTTTTGTTACGGCCGGGTGGCCTCGCCATGTTTATTTTCAAACTGGCCCTTTTCCCCTTCACTGCAGTTTTCAGGCCCTGGGCTGGGACCCACTGCAGAAAGGCCTGTGTGGGTCCTTAGCCTCTGTGGCCACAGCCGAGCACAGTGGGGCAGAGACGCTGTGGCCGTCTCCTTCTTGCCCCCAGTTCCCGCAGAGGACAAACTATGGCCAAGACGCTGGGGAAATGGCACACGGAACTTACAAGGTAACCTGATATTTAGTCACTGCCTTTGAAAACAGCTGAGGATTGACTGGAAGATGGACACAGATAATGGCAACAATCACCCTTAAACAGAGCCCCTATTCCTGATTCCTGATTCCTTCGTCCCACGCCTCCGCCCCGCTTCCTGTTCCCCTCCCAGGGTTTCTGCAGAGTTCCCCCCCACCCCCACCCCCACCAGTTCAGCGCCCTGCCGATGATTTTCCCTGTTCCTGGCCCTCCGATTTCCTCTCCCCTGGCTGAGGCTGTGCTTCCAGAGCCTTCCCACCAAACCCTTCTCTGGAGAAATCGACCCTCCTGCCGACACCCTCCCCGTGGCCCGAAGACACGGTTTCCTAATAGAGCGCTTTCATGGCGGCAAAGTGGTTGTCGATAAACCCTCCAGGTCGAGCGGAGTCAAAGGAAATCGGCGCTAGTCATTGAGCACTGAATGACTTGTTTCAAGCTCAAGTGGCAGCCCGGCTCTCAGGAAAGATTGTTATTACTGTTATTAAGTCTCCCTCTACTTCCTGTTGAACACCTTATTATCAATTTGCGTGAACGTCAGCTCGCGGGTCCAACTTCGCTACTACGCTGTTGACTCCAATTTTATAAATGTGTAAGAAGTGAGTAAATTAAGCGGTGTGAACCCTGCCAGGGCTCTGACCTTGCCGGCCCCGCGTGCAGGCCCAGGACTGCTGTACAGCATAATGATTACATTACAATCTTGTGATATTATTCAAAATGACTTCAGATAAATGAATGATAAACTAGGGGTTATGCCGCCTTTATTACAGAGCTGATAGGTAGCTAATCAGTGTCCAAGTATATGTCATTACAGAAATTATGAGCCGGAGTTTGATGTGAATTCCCAGAGAGGCTGGTTTGGAGCATCGTCTGATGTAAGGCCACAGGCTGAGCTCTGAATTCTGAAAACAACCAGCTTCTCAGCGCTCATAATTTCTGTAAATTACTAATAGATATCTTTAAAGGCCCGGGGAATATGCTTTAATCCACTAACAGACTTTCTTCGTGGTAAATGATCAACGCTTTTCTCTTTCAAAGACTTTTTTTCTCACCCTCTGTATTCTACATCCATTGAGCAAGAAGGTTTTCTTATTCCTTAAGGTGGTGTAGGAAGAATAGTAAAGACTGGGAAATGACTGGTCAATTACAGATCGGAGGAGAGGCATTAAAATGTCAAGTTCAGAATTCTCCAAGGCAAGTCTAAAGCCAGGAATCATGTCTTGGAGGAAGGGCAGGGCTCCCTGATTGGGCTTTCTGAGTGGGCACAGGTGGGTAGGAGCGGGCTGCCCGTCAATAGCTGCTGGATGAATGGCAGAATGACTTCGATGCTTCCTAGGACAGCCTGAGAGCTTTGCGTCGGGGGATGGAGCAGCCTAGGGCTGCACGGTGAGCAAACTGGGTTTGAAACTGCTCGTCCACTACCTAGCTCATCTCCTGAGAAAACGTACTCAAATTCTTTGACTCTCCATTTCTTTATCTGTAAAATGAGGAAAGAGAATACCCACTTCTATTGATTGTGGGGATTTCATGAGAAACCAGACAGTTTGCCAATAATTTCTACCACGTCGAGTACCTGTTCCGCGTCCAGCCACTGAGAGCTGCTTCTATCATCAGTGTGCTTGTTGCCGTCGATGGCAAGATATGTGATGGTTTTGGCCTTGAAATGTGTATCTAAGAGGCCATGATGAGAACTGGGCCCCGGCAAACTGTACCTCTTGTTCAAAGTTCCCGCTGTTAGGTGTTTTTAGTATGTAACTCATCACATTTCAGGAATAATTGTGGCTTCCTTTGGCTCGTCAGGGGGTGCCTTCTATGGTAACACTGTCGGGGAGGTGCTGTTCCCCTGCAGATGCCGGGTGGTCTCTGCATCAGAAGGTTGTCCTCTGCACTGGAAGGGATGCAGGGTGAGGATCCTGGCATCCTGCCCTGGCCCTGGCAATGCCACCAAGTGGCCCTGTGACCCTGAGCAAGTCTCTGGACTGTTCTGAGCCTCTGAAAAGCAGTGTGTGGGGGGCAATAGGTAATCCTGTGAAGTCTCTTTCAGCTCCATGAGTTCTCACACAGTGAAAACTACATTTTTACACTGATGGCCTTGTCAACACTACACGTGTGACTTGTAGAGCCATACATTTCTTACCAAAGGATCCAAAAAGGACCGGAAGACCAATGGCTCCCGGATCGACACAAGAAATGAAGACGGCCAGGAGCACAAAGTGCTCAGTCACAGGGCAGAGCCCCCTGAGAAGACAAATAAAATGGGGCTGTAAGAGAGACTCGACCACATTAAGTTCAAGGGAGGAAAGAAAAAGAATGGAGGCAGCTTGTCACACCCAAAGATGGCAATGACATGAGGAAGGAGATCAGAAGGCCCGAGTTCTGTTTGGGATGTGCAGGGCTCTCCCTGTCCGGCCGAGGAGATCCCTCTGCCACCGCGGCAGCAGCGCCTAAAGAGCAGGCAGCCCGATTGCTGCTCATGTATGCATCGAGGTGGGATAGAGGGGGCTTCAAGGATATAGACTAGCGACAATTTAGCTGTTGTTGTTGTTTCTTTTTCATTTTCTTTTCTTTTTTGAATTTTATTTTATTTATTTTTTATACAGCAGGTTCTCCTGAGTTATCTATTTTATACACGTTAGTGTGTATATGTCAATCCCAATCTCCCATTTCATCCCACAATCTCCCATTTCATCCCACCCCCACCCCCTGCTTTCCCCCCTTGGTGTCCACACACTTGTTCTCTACATCTGTCTCTATTTCTGCCTTGCAAACCCGTTCATCTGTACCATTTTTCTAGATTCCACATATATGCATTAATATATCTTTTTCATTTTCTTAGGAAAAAACTCAAGACAATGCACTGATACAGTCTGAGTGTGCCAGTTTCCTTCTCTGGCTTGGAGGGCACCAGCCAAGAGAGTTAATTAAGGACCAGGAGCCAGGAAGCAACTGGGTACAGCTGAAAGGCAGAGGCTGCTGCTCACCCCTGGTGGTGGGAGGTATACCATCCAGCCAGCCTGTGATTTTACCAGTGCCAATGAATATTGATACTCCACATGAACAGTCTAAAATATATTAGATTGATATTACAGACGAACACTCTAAAATAGCTAAATTTAATGCACCCCGATTTTCACAGCAGCTTTATTTAAAATTGCCAAGATATGGAAGCAACCTAAGTGTCCATCAACAGATGAATGGTTAAAGAAGATGTGGTACATATGTATATATAATGGAATACTACTCAGCCATAAAAAAGAATGAAATTTTGCCATTTGCAGCAACATGGATGGACTTGGAGGGGATTATGTTACATGAAATAAGTGAGATGGAGAAAGACAAATACCGTGTGATGTCACTTATATGTGGAATCTAAAGAAATATGACAAACTAGTGAATATAACAAAAAAGAAGCAGATGCACAGATATAGAGGACAAAGTAGCCGTTACCAGTGTGTGTGTTGGTGAAGGACAACACAGAGGTTGGAGGGTGGGAGGTACAAACTATTGGGTATAAGATAGGCTCAAGGATGTACTGTGCAACATGGGGAATGGAGCCAATATTTTGTAATAACTGTAAATGGGAAAAACCTTTAAAAGTTGTATAAGAAATAAAAATAAAATATAAGTTTAATTAGTTTACCAAATATATTTTTGAATAGCTTGTTAAAACACTCAAATACAGTTTTTAGAACTCTAGAGATGCATTAATATCCAAGAAGTAAGATTATAAAAACAATAAAGAATAGCTGTTGAGAAAGATGATGATTTTACATGAAGCCAGAGGAGAAAATTAGATCCTAGAATAATCAGCGTCATCACTGGGAGTTTCACGAGGCTTAACCATTACTGAAGCATTAGGCAGTCTCAAATATTAAAATGTTAAAACACCATGGTTTCTTATATCTGGGTCTTAGGTGACTTAAGTGCTCTTATTGGTTTAATTATATCATTTAAATGCACCAAACAAGTAGCTGACTCACACTCAGGTAAGAATTAGTGTGAAAAATCAGTATTTGATTTTTATAAATATTGTGTATCCTTCTAATATGATTTATACAGATTCAGTGTGCTGGGCCACATGGTGTGGTCCTTGGGATGGGAATTACGTTGCTTAGTTACACTGTGGGGTCCGGTTCCAGCTCTTGCCTTGGCAGCGGCACCTACACTTAAGAGGGACTTTCCTGAATCGTTCCCTGATGCAGGGAACAGTTGGTTTGTGTTTATTTGTGGGCTGAGGCTAAGCACAGATAATTGTGTTCCCCAAAGATATTTTCCTCAAATTTTGATAAACTTAAAATAGAAATTAAACAGGAATTCTGTAGCTGATGGCATTTGTAGTAGTTTTTGCTAACACAAATGTTATGGTATTTTAAAACTGAAGAAAATTGGCCTTTCTCCCAGAAAGGAGAAAAAGGATCTGCTGGGAGAAAACAGCAGATCTGTTGTAGCACATGTATAAAATAACAACAACTGTGACAATCCCCCCTCCTCTCAGCCACACACACACACACACACACACACACACACACACACACACGGGCTTGTCTGTGGAATGCTCAGCAGAGTGAAGCAGGTACTCTCCCCTCCATAAAATCCCTAAAGTTGAATCTTACAGAATTTCCGAAGTCAGCCAAAGCTGAGTCTGGAATTTGCAAGTGCAAAGTGGAAATATCTTCACAGACGATGACCTACACCTGCTGGTTTCTTTTCTTAATGTGGCAGGAAGTGCGCGTGTGTGTGCATGCATGTGCACACAGGTGCACGCACGTACATGGATGCTGCTTTTTTTTTTTTTTTTTTTTAAAGTAATTCTCATACTGAATTTTCTGAACCTGAATTCTCAGTTCACACAGCCATAAGCACTGTGAGAATTTGGATTGCTAGAGAAAACAATTGAAATGATTCGGGTTGAAAATGAAATGCTAGCAAAACCTTTTAGGCTGAATTGTCTATTTGCCTGTTTATAGAGACCAAGCAAATCATAATCATTCATTCATCCATTCATCATTGAACAAATTATCACGGAGCTTGCTCTATGCCGGGCGTGTACTAGGGCTGAGGAAGGAAATGTGAAGGTCCTGTTTTCTGGGAACTCACCACCTAGTGAGGGTGAATCACGAAGTCAGACTGTGCAAGCCCTGGGAAGAGCAGTGATCACAGGAGGGAACATGATCCGGAATCTGTCATGGAGGGCTTCCTGGAGGAAGTGGCATTTGAGCTAAGAGTTGAAACTAGATCAAGAGAGGGGAGCCACCCTCCTGGCCAGGGCCCTGCACAGCTCACTGGAGCGAACTGTCTTGCAAGGGGCTCAGGAGTGTGCAGGCAGACCATGCAGGGCCATGTGGGGTGCAAGCAACGGCGTTCAAACGGAAACAACAGATTCGCTGAACATCTGTGTGTAGGAGACCCTGGGGGGAGCTATTTTGTCACCTCTAGTTGCCACCAACATCAATGTCATTTCAGCCACCTCACGACACATACAGCAAAAAGAAAGGAAACATTACCAGTGGACAATTACAAAGTAACACCTCACAACTATTGTAACTGCAGTGATGTGTTAAAGCATTTTTGAAATGCAGGATGTTCACTCTGTAGGAACATCTACTTGTTTTTCCTGTAAATAATAAGAAAAGTGCTCATGTTCGCATAGTGATGGGCCATTTTTTGAGTAACATATTGTGTGGAAACAGTAAAATCTGACTGAAACTCTGGCTCTTGACGCTGGATGGGTTATATGGTACCGTGGAACCTTCGAGAGACACTTGTGCCAAAGAAAATTCAGGGTGAGAACAGATGGCCCCTTCTGAATCATCTCTCGGCCCCTGTAACCCGTTTCCTGTGCCTTCCATCATGCTGATGGCCATAAACAGGCATCCCACGTGAGTACAGTGTGCGTGCGCAATGGAGTCTTAGGAAAATAATGTGTGAATGTTTGTTTCTGCGTTTACATGCTCCATTGGTGAATGAAAGGGTAAATATTTAAAGCCCGAAACTCGTTCCATTTCTCCTTCAAAGACCCACTCTGAGCCGATCCGGCCGACGTGGCATCACTGCTCCCTGATTCATTAATCACTCTTTGTTTGGGCCGAGTTCATTGTTTCGATTGTCCAATCCTGCCCGGGAGGGAGCACCACGGCCCAGCTCTTTGTTCAACACGCTGGTCCCCTGGACACACCTGGGGGCGGGGCTGGCGTGCACCGGCAGCAGCTCCACAGCCCGATTCGGAAGTCCTGCGTAGCTTTCAAAATACGGAGGGTGAAGGCAGAGACATATTGCCTGTAATTACGTGGCTTGGCAAACACCTAGTGGCGAGGCATCACCATAGGAGTGATCACCTCTTAAAAGCTCTGTCCTAATTAATTTGAAAACACATAGTGAATGACTGATGTTTTACTGGTGACGGATGATTTTTGAGGATTTCTTTATGTACTGAACAAGGGAAAAGATGGATATGATTATGCAATGTGCAGAAATGAAAGAATTACTGGAAGCGCTTGGTTTCTGCCATTTAATTCACAACTTGGAATTGTATAGTTAAACTTGGGTCCTCGAAGGCCCTAAAATACAATCCATCATTAGGAAATATTTAGGAACATTACTGGGGAGCTGCGATAATGTATGGCTGCAGAGCTATGTTAATGTAATTTAGGGAAAAAATATAATAACTTTCATCCCCAAATCATATAATATACAATATCTGTTGTCGACACATGATTTATAGGTGGCATCCTGCCTGTATATGTATGTATCGGCAGTTCTTTATAAAATGCATACATTTTTATTTTGTTTACCAGTATGCAAGGTACTAAAAAGGGTTTTATCGGAAGCACATACTCTAGATTTACAATATTATGTTAGAGTGTATACATTTTCTAGCAACAACAACAGAAAAGGCCCCACTGTATCCACACCAGTGACAAATCTGCCAGGAAGTGACTAGTTGATATGCCTTTTTATTGCCACAGCTGCCTTGTTTTCTCTACTCAAAATAAAAGAAAATCACAGGATCCTTAAAATAATAGCTGGCAGCAGGTAGTTACTGGGAAATGCATGTCCCGACTCTTCACTTTGTAGCATCCATCCGGATGGCAGATGAGAGGCTGGGATCTGCAGGTCGGTGACAAATACACGGGTAATAGCATTCAGCTCGCCTAACTGTAAAAGTGAATTCACCAGTCCTCTTTGTTTGATTGTAGACCTGACATGTCGGATGAAAGGGGGCCGTGGATTACCTGCCAAAACAACAGCACAAATAAACGCTAGGCACTGGGGCTGCTTGATGTCGACTTACAAACATCTCTCCCATCATCGATTCCAATTGAGCTGACGTGGAAAGCCCGGAGTTGCTGCCTTAGATGAAGGGGGATCTCGCAGCCCAGCCTCACCCGGCCGGCCTGGGGGGGCGCTGAACCATGCGCCTCTGGGTCGCGTTCTGGGTTGCGTGGGACCCAGGATGCTCCTTTTCCGTGGGCCAGGTGGAGCCGGGGCTCTGCAAACAGGACGACAATATTTAGCATTCATAGGTGTTCTTCTGAAAGTTCTCTGACTGTCTGATGTGACAGCTCTGGCACTAAAACTACCTCCTGTGGCACTGGTTGATTTAAGCCAGAGGCAGCTCACAGGAGTGAAAGAGGCAAGCAGGGGCACCTTTGGTGTGTCTTTTTCTTTACTTATTCCCTTTGCGTTCCTACCCAGCCCCCCTTAGGAGACTGCAGTTGTGAGGAGAAGGTGATATTTATTGGCTGTGTTTTTTTTTAAGGTTCAGAATAAGACTTACAGGGCTGCTTATCTATCCCAGTTCTGCCCATGGTAAAGCAAACCCCTACAATTAATTGCAGGCTGTCTTGCGTTTGGGTTTATCTTGATTTATAGGATACACAGAAAATAATTTTTTTAAAGTATTTCTTAAAATAATGCTTGTTATTTCTGAAAATAAGAGACTTTTATGATTTTTAAAAATTTTGTGCCAAGCCATGGTTTTTACCACCCCACTTCAGGATGGCTAAGATAAAACTTTTCTTTCTTCCTTTCTCTCTTCCTTTCTTTCTTCTCTCTTTCTTTCTCTCCTTCCTTCCTCCCTCCCTTCCTCCCTCCCTCCCTCTCTCTCTCTCTTTCTTTCTTTCTTTCTTCCTCCCTTCCTCCCTTCTTTCTTTCCTTTTCTTTGTTTTTTTTTTCTTTCTTTTTTGCGCACACAGGTGTGAAAGTGAAAGTTGTAGGGCAAACGTGTTACATCAGGCTCGCCCCATAAGTGGTGTTTTCCTGGATCTGGGTGGAAGCCTCCGGGCCTCAGGGCCACAGGAACACTCTGCCCACAGTCTTTCACTCTGACTCTGCCGGTTTGCCCTGTGCTCCCTGCTGCAACTACTCCTTACCATCTACAGACCAGGGTCAGAAAGAGCTTGAAGTGGCTTAACTGATATTCAGTGTGAGGATTAAACACCCTGATGGACTAACTGACCAGTAGTACTCAGAGAAAGGTAACTTTAGCTACTTTGTCTCCTGGGCGCTCATTTAAAACGATAACCTGCATATTTAAAACATGCTGCACACTTAAAATACATATTCTCTATTTTTAGCCCACGATTTAAATGGCCTCCCACGAAAAATCGTTTTAAACGATTACAGAGAACTCTACGTCGATCTAAATTCCTTAAAAAGTACAGCCAAAGGCTGTGGATTGTGATTCCCAGATCAGCAATGATTCTCACCAAAGTGCCTGGGTTTTTGATTTTTCAAAAAGAGCACACCTCAAGTTTATGTGTGAACAGCCAGCCTCTGTAAACATTTAACATTTTCTCAGCACACTTAATGGTACGTCACGTTATTTCTAGCCAAGTAGAGTCCTTCAGAATCCCAGGGACATCCTTATTTAGCAAACAGACTCTTCAGTAAGAGAACTAAATTTAGTTCTTTGCAAGGAGGTTATAAATACTAATTTTTTCTGGTGCCAATGTTGGTGATTAAATCACCCTAATTGGCATTGTTTGAGCTAATCATGGGGTGATTTATTTACCTGCTATGTTTACATGAAGTAGATAGCAACAATTAAGTTTATTTTAACTGTAGTTATTAGAAATACAGTAAATGTAATATACGCCAGAAGCAAATAAACATATTAGCAGGAAGTGTTTAAATGATCTGAGTCACCCTACGAGCCAGCATAGCAGGTGGTGATATCCTGTTTTTAAATTACATCTCAGCAAGTGAACATAATAAATCCTCCTGTGTTATACATTTCGCTGGTAGCGACTTACACCCACATTATTCAGTTTGACCTCATTCCTGCTAATCACCATCTCGGTTTTAATAGCTGCCACAGTGAGTGAAACAGTTAATGCAGTATTTCTTGCTGAAAGAGTGCCTGTCAGGCTATTGATGACAAATTAAAATTAATAAAGAAGATCTGAGTTGAATTGGAAGGAATGGAAGAACTATGGCATCCACGTGACGGCCATGGCCTCTGGGGCGCCCTGTGAAGAATAATGTTTTTGGGGTATGTGCATTGTCTTGAAAGGCAACGCTAAAACTGCCAAAACCCTGCCTCCGCCTGGAAGACTTCCTGAAATAGGAACTGTATTCTTTTAGCCCTCATCACATGTAATTTATCCCTCGGAGAGTTATTTCCCGTTCTGTACACCTTAGCTCTGTGCTGTAATAATAGTATGTTTCCAAGGCTCTACGGTTTTATTTACCTCACTAAGAACCTTTACAAGAACAATCACATACACATAGGAGTCCGGAAAAGGCGGCCAACATGTGCAAGTTCAATGCTGCGTTTCTGCAGAATGTATCAGCCTCCATTGCAAGGGGGCCCAGACACTTGGTTAAAGAGCCAGCGCCGCTGCTTGTTCAAAAAGCACTCAGCGTTTTGGGGTCATTCTTTCCTTTCTTACAGAAAATAAGGTCTTATCACAGTGCATTTATGTCTTCAGTGGGTCCAAACTGAGAAAGTAACACTCCCCAGAAGATTAGACTCAATATCCTAAATACATATGTCCCCATAGCTTCGGTATGTTTTATGTCCACTTATACATAACATGTTCTTAAAAGGGACAATCAAGGCTCTGCTGGAGAGCGGGAGCTGGGGGGAGGGGAGGACCACCCGCAGCCCGGGGCCGTGGTGGGGAGGCTGTCCTGGGGCCCCGAACTGGGTGGCCATGGCAAGGTGACCTTTCTGTAGCCCTTCAGGGACGGTTGCAGCCTTTGCAGAATCAGGGAACGTGATTCTGACTGTGCCCAGGAGACACACCGCAGTGACTGAGTCATCTCATCCCCGAAGGAGGCCGTCCGCGGAAGTCAACACGGAAGGCCTGCGCTGGTCTTCCCAGTAAGCGCCAGGCCTGATGGCTGCCCTGGAGAGAGGAAGCAGAACGAAAACCCTGCCCCTGGACTCCTTCTGGAAACCGAGGGGAACCCCAGAGCCGTCCCCACCGTCCAGACTCCATGGTCTGCTGACGGCTGTGTGACCTTAGCTCTGGCCCTCCCTCGCTGGATCCAAGATTTCTCATGTGTTGTGTCCTGTCTCTGAGTTGCCAGCTCAAGTATTCTACGGGAAAAAAGAACGGTGGGGAGCAGTCCTGTCGTGGGGCCCGGGGCCCTGGGGTAACTAGCTCTGCACCTTGCAGACCTCTGGCAGGGAGCGGCTTTCTTGCTGTGTTCCTGCCGCCCCCTCCCCGGCCTGAATCCTTGCAGCCAGCCCATCTGCCCTCTGGCCCTCCCTGACCACTGCGGGGCTGTCTGGCCCCGTCTCCTGGACCACCCCCGAGACTTGGGTGTCCGTGTGGCCCCTTCTCACTGGCTGCTTTGGGTCAGGGGCACGCCCTCGTTTCCCTGAGCTGGAATCCTCTTGGGTAGCGATCATCTGAGACGTAACCTTTCATTAAAGGATGTGGACGCTGGCCCGGTGTGGACGGACTTGCTCTCTCTGCCTCTCCTCCTCTCTCAAGAGCTGTATCTGGGCCCTGTCTTGCCTCCGTGGGAACTTCAGGTAGTGCGTCTAATTCAACGATGCATCAGGGTTTCCCTGGTGGCGCAGTGGTTGAGAGTCCGCTTTCCGATGCAGGCGACACGGGTTCGTGCCCTGGTCTGGGAAGATCCCACATGCCGCGGAGCGGCTGCGCCCGTGAGCCGTGGCTGCTGAGCCTGTGCGTCCGGAGCCTGTGCCTCGCAATGGGAGAGGCCACAACAGTGAGAGGCCCGCGTAATGCAAAAACAAAAAAACAACAACAAAAAAAACAATGCATCAGATTAATTAATTAACTGAAATTTATTTTCTTATTGAGATGACATTGTTTACAACATTATACAAGTCTCACGTGTACATTATAGTCCTACTTCTGTATAGCCTACAGCGAGCTCACCACCAAAAGGTGAGTTTCCGTCCATCACCATACAGTCGATTCCCTTTACCCATTTACCCTCAGCCTTCCTTTCTGGTAACCACTGTTCTGTTCTCTGTAACTACGTGTTTGTTCTGGTTTGGTTCGGTTTGTTCATCTATTTTGTTTTTCGTTCAACAGTGCATTTTAGATGCAGAATATACCTACAGGAAAAAAGAGAATTTGGAATTGAGGTATTTAATAACAGTCTCTTACCAGATTTCTAAATCCTTGTCTCTCTTCTGCAACAGTTCATATATGGGCTTTATTGGAAATTGACATCGCATATTATAACCTAATGCAAGATAAAACCTTCTCCGTTTTGCCCAAATGTTCAACGATATTGCAACATGCTTTGCACATAGTGCTAGTGTATTCCCTCCGTTGAATCAAGGGCCATCCATCTAACAGGTGTGCAAAAAAAAGGATGTTGTGCATTCATCTCAGTCCTGAAATGCGGAATTGTTTTAATACAGGATTAAGAGGGTTGACACCTTGAATGATCGAGAGGGGGTCCTTTGCAATTCATAGGGTTGACATATACCAGTCCAATTGCTCTGTCTCTGAGTTGTAAACTAAAAATACAGAAAATGAGGAATTAATTCAATTAAACATTTTCCCACCCACATTTTACCTTTCCTCACTGCTCTGGGGAATAATTTATGAAATGCATATCACCAGAAGACTTATTTTTGCCATTATCTTTAACTTAATGAGTGTACCTTGCACATCAGAGAGAAAGAACAAAGGTTAAATTTTACATTAACAGCACATTGCAACATGGTATGCAAATATCTATATGCAAATATAAAGCCCCTGGAAGATGAATGTGTTATATTTTTAACCAGTTAACTATGACTGTGAAGTATTGTGTGAGATATTCAGCGGTTTCATTTTTATATCTTTCTTGTAAATAATGCATAAAGTATGCAGATGGTGTCAAAATATGATTAAGCTATTAGCTTTATAGTTTTCATAGTTAAGAATGTGTTCGGTATGGAGCCCCTAATAACTCGTTTCTAAAGGCGGCGACCAGCATGAAATATTTCTTGTTCAAGTGAACTTCATCATGTGACATAATGATTTTGCTTAAAACCAAGTTAAATGAGGAGTAAAATTAAACAATATTGCATGAATTGTGTTTGACTAATTTTGTGTCACATTATATTAGCAAAGCTTTCAGAATATGTGTTAATGACAAATAGTGTAAGCCCCCAACATACTTTATATGTCTGTACAACCACCCTTAAGTCATTAGCTTTTTAAAGGTTCATTTTGTTTGCAGTTTTTGTAGCCGGTGCCTTTTCCTGATTAGCTTTGCCCGTAAAAGTAGGCACAATTTGGAAATAAATTTTACATACATCATGGGGACTTAATTTCGGTAACAAGGGCATGATTCTTTTTAATAAGGAAAGCAAGTCATTTGAAAACTTGAGACACTGGACTTGATGAGTGCTATTTCTAATTTAGGCATCATAACAACTTCTTAAAATATGAATCACAGCCTCAAAAGGACCATCCTGACGTGTGGTAGTGGACTTCTCTGAATCAAGTTTGCTGAGAAGACGAGCAATCACCAACTTTGCAATCTGCTGCCACTAAGGCTCGTCCTGTCTTTAAGACACGGCTAAGCCAGCCTCTTTGGTATGTGATGTCTGAGGTGGCCTGAGCTGGCTATTGGTAAACCACCTGTGATGTAGCTGCAGCCTGGCTCTAATCTGCTGTGGAGACGTTGGGGGATGGTGCTGCCCGGGTAAGTCTGACAGAGCAGAAGTGGGGGGGCCCAGAATCACCAGAACAGCAGAA
This sequence comes from Hyperoodon ampullatus, assembly GCF_949752795.1. Classification (NCBI taxonomy): domain Eukaryota; kingdom Metazoa; phylum Chordata; class Mammalia; order Artiodactyla; family Ziphiidae; genus Hyperoodon; species Hyperoodon ampullatus. The sequence goes on along the minus strand of NC_136914.1, from coordinate 226,661,461 downwards.
AAGAGGCTGCTTAATGTTTACACTCATCCCTAGAAGGAGAGTTTGACCTTTACCCAGAGCAGGGGCGACCTCGTAGAGTCATAACTACGATCTTTGCTGATCATATAAAGGGACTTAAAGTATTGGGAAACACCATGTATGGAGTAATAAAACTGACCAAGTATGAAACAAACATCATGTAGGTATCGATGCTATTTTCCAAAATGTTTGCAATCTCATTGAGCTTTCATGACAAGCCAGAGCTCGTGAGGTGAGGAACAGGCTCGAGGGGCAGTGTTTACCCACAGAAATGTCGGAGCTAAGTGCCCTGTGTGCGTGTGAGCCCATGTGTGTGGTAGGATGGGCAGTGGGGAGCAGATCAGGCACCAAATGCTCTAAAACCTGGTGGAAAGTTTGAGAGGCATCAGCAGAATCCAATGAGCTTGTGCCGCTGTTTCTCTACAAAGTTCTTCCCTGGACCACTGTGGTCCATCAGAATAGTTAAAAAGTTGCGGGTGGGAAGAGCACCGCTTTTAGTTACTAGCAAAACACCATTCTGCTTTATGCATTTTTTGGCTTAATTAAATGAAATGAAATGCTATTCGGTGCTAATGACAATGGAACCGCAATTGGACACCGCCATTAGGAAGCAGGTGATGACCTGGACCCGAGCGGTCCCTGGGGATGAGAAGGCATCCCCTTGGGCACAGGTGTGCCCCGTGACCTTCAGCATCAAGGAGACAGAAGTGACTGAAGATCTGGTACAGTAACTGCACAGAATATTTGCAGAGAAGGAGAGAGACCCACATTTACAGTAGAAATATTATAATGATGACCGAACACATATACATCAGTAATTAATACACGGGAGAGAAGATTCTAGAACTTTGTAAAAGCCAAGATTACTATGATTTAAAAACAGATGTTCATCTCTTTACACATGAAAAGTATAGAAGGCATTGGTCCAACTGGTGAATAGCACTTATCCAAGGATTAGTGGATCATTGGCAATTCCTGTTTTTTCCTATATACCATTTTGCATTTTCCAAATTCTTTTAAGAGCATTAAATTTTAACTTTGCTTTTATTTTGTGGAATTTATTCATTTTAAAAATTTGAGATAAATATAAGGGAAAAATGAAATAGCTCATCATTCCAGCACCCAGATAACCTCTGTTGACATGAAAGAAAATAAACTTTAAAAGTAATATATATATATATATATATATATATATATATATATACATGATTAGAAAATGTAAACAAAATGCAATATGAAAGCTTTTCTCTTTCTATAGCTCTCCTGAAAAGGTAATTGATAGTAATGGTTTTAATACTTATAGAAAGATGGCTATGCATATACCAATGTGTGTGTATAATTTATACAGAAGGAATCATATTATTTAAACCACCTTGCATTTGCTTTTTTCATGTAATAGATCTTGGGTCTCTTTCCATGTCAGCACAACTGTACCTATTTCCCTCTGAATACATTTTATCAGTATTCAATACATGTGCTCAGGATATGAGGTTGTGTGCACATAAAGAAGTCTCTAGAACTTTGCAAAAGGCTGCGTGCATTATTAATTCTTAGATTTGGGAAAAAAATTTTCTACCCCATGTCAATTTTATGATTGGGAGTGAAAACAAAACCAAACAATATGAGTTATTTTGAAGATCCCGTGATGGTAATGGATTCAGATTCTTCTGGTGCATGGGGTCCAGGTAGACCAGAGCCACTCCTGCTTCACCTTGGTGGGCCTCCATGCCCTCTGTCCTCTGAGGGCCCGATCCCTGCAGCCCAGAGACACACCTGCTGGTCTCCACAACACCACGTTCTATGGATGACCTTGGTCAAGTCACTTAACTTCTCCAGCCCTCAGGGATCCCAGCTAGAAAAAGATGTGTGCCACCACTTCTCTGCTGCCTTTAGTCCCCTGGGAATGCTCGATTTGCCTGACACGGAGCTCCTCAGTCCTTCCTGTTCAAGTGATGGTTTTAAACTAAACACAAGCCAAATGTCCTCACTTGTAAAACCTAAAACCGTATGAAATAAGAGCCACTGTCCCTTCCCTAGAGGAAACTGCCAAGTGCAACTTGACGCTGCCTTTCAGGCGCTCCTGAGCCGAGCCAGCGCACATGCATCTATACACACGTGTGTATGTGCTTCCTTTTGCACAAATGCTAAGCTTGCCCGTTGTGGCTTTCACTCTGTCAGCGTGCACAGATGACTCCTTCTGGTTCAGGGCTGCAGGCCTCTCCATCGGATAGGCAGACATTGAGATGGCTGTTGATGTTTCACCATCACAAACAATACTGAGATGGATATCTGCAGGGACGGATATCTGCAGCGTCCACATCCATGTGGCCGTCTGTGAGCTGGGCCCCGTGGCCAGAGTGGTATCGCATGGTCAAAGGGTGACCACGCTTAGCTTTTTACCGGTGTTGCCAAAATGCCCTCCAATGTGGCTTTCCAGTTAGAGTCCAGCCAACAGCGATCGCCATCTCCTGAGCCCTCAAATTTCTTTCAGCACTGGTTTTATCAACCCTTTAAACCTTTGCCAACAAGATACGTGAAAACAAGGGTCTTGGGTGACTGTGAATTCTCCCACAGCCTCTGTTCTGCCTCTCTGTGCCCTGTGGGGTCTGGGTTCTGGCTTACCTCGTTCTGCTCTATGGGCTGGGGTCTCTTCCCTCCGTGATGTCAGCTCCCACGTCTGCACCCTGACCTCGAAGATGCGGGCAACCCTGACCTCCCTCATGGTTCTTAGCTTCACCTCTGGATGTCTGACCACTCTGTGCCCCCTCATGCTCCCAGATGGGCCTTTCATCTGTCTCTCCAATCTTGCCTTGCAGATGTTGGCACCCACTAAATTATTTGTTGAATGGTTACTCGAATACATGCAAGGATATCAGGATGAGGAAGAGGCTATGTTTAAAGTTTTCTACTGTTTTCTGATCAATCCTGTGTTATATGCTGTATAACACAACAGGAGAGGCACTTCTCTCTTCCTTTTCTTCTTTCAGAACAAAGTTGACTTGGCATAATGCGTCACTATTTATTTAACCAGTCCTCATTAAAAAAAACTCTCTCATGTTAATTTTATATTCAGGAAATTAATCAATCGATAAGCATCGTTTAAAAAGACTGCACACACTGCACACAGCTTCCCTTCCTGGGTGAGGGCTGAGGGTGCACCGAAACAGTTACTTTTCCTCTTCCTCTGCAGGATGTTTCAAATTTGAGGCAAAGCTGGTGGTATTTGGATAAGATATGTTTAACTTTAGGAAAGTGCACAAATACATGAAAAAAGATGGAAATTGTGATACTGTTTGATCCAGCAATTTATCTTAAAAATTAATCAGACTAATGTGTAAAGTGAGAGGATGCTTGGTAAAAACTGATGCCTAGGAGTAGAGAATTGGTTCATTAAATTAGGATGTAGCCACAGAATGGAATATATGCAGTCATTAACAAGAATGTGTATATATATATGTATACATGTATGTATGACTGTATATGTACATACATACATTCTTATACATAAATGTATGTATACATACATGTACATATGTATTTTAAAATAAATGTTCACATTTCACAAAGGAAAAAAGCAAGTTGCAAAACATTATGTAGAGTATAATTCAGTTATCTAAAAAGTATATTAAAATGTTTTCCTATATGCACTTCAGTACCCTTTCAGGGGTCCGTGAGGTCAACATTATTTTCTAAACTCTGAGTCAACACTAGTTTCAAAACAACTAAGACATTTTTTGCCTTCTTCACTTTTATTCTCATGCGTATACAGTAGAATTTTCCAGAGTCTTTGTGACGTGTGATATCACAACAAATTGAGTACAGAAGCAAATATGGGAATCCGGCTGTCTTCCATGAAGCTGGACTCACAGAGATTTGCAAAAATGTGAAACAATACCACTCTCTCTATATGTTCTTCATATTAACATGTTGTGGAATTATTATTTCTGTAAGAAAGGAATTAATGAATAAATATTTCTAAAATGATCAGTTTTAGCTTTGATGTGGTAAATATCAATAGACATAACCCATATAAACAAAAGCTCTTTGTGTTTCGGAAAAAATTTTAAGAGTATAAAGGGGTCTCGAGATCAAAAATTTGAAAACTGCTAGCCTAGACCACAGTTTAGTGTGCAAAGACATGTGCGAAATAAAGGAATGAATGACTCAGTTGAGGTTACTATTTTGATGTCATTTTCAGAGTCCTTTACATGTATTTAAATGTTTTATAACTTTGTGTTTTGCTTTTTTATTAAACATGAAAATCAAACCCATTCTTCTCCTTCTAAAAATGCTATAAATATCATTTTGATGGTTGTATAATAGTCCACATAACCTAGTGATTCTCTATCACAGGAGTGCATCAAAATTGCCTACAGAGCTTTACAAATCATATAGGAACTCCTGGGTCTGGTCATTTTTAGGCTCTTCATGGGCATTGACAAATTGCTTCCCCAAAGTTGTACCAATTCACATTCTTCTCCTTCTCACTGTCAGCAGCATTTTCATGAAAAAATCGTCCATGATATGCATGGTTCCCTGTGGACGGGGCTTCTCCCCTATGGGCACGGAGCAGCTGTTTCTTGCTTTGTCAACTATTGGGTTGTGCATTTAAGGAGGCCTCTTAGAAGGCCCAGCTTCACCTCTCCTGGATTCATTCCTCCTCAAAGTTGGGCCACCCATGCAATTGTCTGCAGAGCCCCAGGTACCAGATCTGCTCTCAAGCTTTCTGCACTTTGGCCTTCATCTGAAGAGTAGCAGCGGGGCACCTGCCCACGTGCCACTGTCTGCCTTGCTGTTTGATCCCAAAGGAAATGCATTTCAGCCCAGTCCTTGCTGTGGGGCAGATTCAGAAACCACTGCCTGGGTCACCGAGTGGTGCTCCATCTGCCTGAAGCCTTCCTAGAGCCCCGGTTGGTCACCAAGCGTGTCCCCGTGATACACTGAGGCTCTAACCAGTGTGGAACTGGCCTATGGAGAGTGGGCTTGAATAGAGGAGCCACAAACAGCCAGGAACACAAGGGGGAACACTGGACCTCCCTGACTGGGGAAAGGCACCGCAGACGGAAATAGATGACAGCATCCGATGCTCATAAGGTGAAGAGGAAGGCATGCTGCCAGAAATAGCTGCTGAGAATGCACAGCGGGCTCTCCTCTGGGAGGGAAGCTGGCAGTGCATTTAGGAAACCCCCCGCACACCGTGGACACAGCAGCCCGATTTCTACGTACCTACTCTCCCCTGGAAATTCTGAGAGATGCTGTTCAAAGCTCTATGCAAAGATACTCCTTTTACTGTTATTTCCAATAGAGAAAAATGACAATTATCCCAAAGGGGCATGGTAATGTGAAGTCTGGGGCAATAGAAAGATAGACTATTTTGCTGTTATTCAAGCTGTCATTTTTTTGGTAGTTTGTAATGATGAGAAAAATCTCATAATATATATTTAAAAATCTGACTTCAAACCTGGACATGTTATTTTCCAAATTATGTTAAAAAAACCACAGATATATAGGTATGCATAGAAGATAGAAAAAGTCTGGAAAAAAGAGTCAAAATGTTAATAGTTGTAAATTACATCTGGTTTTAGAATATCTATCTATCTATCTATCTATCTATCTATCAATTTAGGATATGTATACATTTAGGACATAGATGTAATTTTTTCCAATAAAGATGTAATTTTTTCCAGTAAGTATTGTATGCCTACAGTAAGCATTTACTTTCCTGAAATCAAAACAACTTAACAGAGTGTGGTCCCAGGTTTTAGGAAAAGATTCCTATGAGAAATGCCACCTAATCTGGGAGCCGATATTTAACCTGGGAACTGGACAAGCCTCAGTTAGCAGGCAGTGGGAGAGTGGAGGGGTGGGTAGGGGGAGAGCACAGGGTGTTCAGAGGCCCCTGTGGGCCAGGCACGGCTGCTCCAGAAAGAACGTGTGAGAGGAAACCGTACAGAGCTGGGTCCTCAAACTGCCGCCTGCAGGGCAGATCCAGCCAGCTGACTGTTTGTAAATAAAGTTTTTATTTTTATTTTATTATTTTATTTTTTTATTGATGTATAGTTGATTTACCATATCGTGTTAGTTTCAGGCGTACAGCAAAGTGAATCAGTTATATACATATATCTATGTTTTTTTTCAGATTTTTTTCCATTATAGGTTATTACAAGATATTGAATATAATTCCCTATGCTATACAGTAAATCCCTGTTGCTTATCTATTTTATGTATAATGTATATGTTATGTGTGTACATGTTAATCCCAAACTCCTAATTTATCCCACCTCCAGCCCTTTTCCCCTTCGTAACCATAAGTTTGTTTTCTCTGTCTGTGAGTCTGTTTATGTTTCATAGAGAGAGCATTTTTGTATTTTGTATTATTTTTTAGATTCCACATATAAGTGATGTCATGTAGTCTTTGTAAATAAAGTTTCATTGGTGAGTAACTGAATGTGTGGAACAGGTTAAGAGTGGAAGCAGTGGTGGCTGACAGGGTCCTGGCTTGGGGAACTGCCCGAGGATGCAGGGGAAGAGGTGGTCTCAGGTGGGTGCAGTGGCCGGGATAATGCATCCCCTCCTGGTCATGTACAATCTCAGGCTCCTGGTAAAGGAGAGGTGTCCAGAGGCAGCTGGGCCTGGAGCTTTAGGAGGAGACCTAACTTTATTTATTTAATAGAATGTGGCATAATTAATTCAATAATTTATTAATTTTTCCTTCCAGTTTTATGGAGGTATAACTAACATACAGCGCTGCATACCTTTAAGGTATACAGCGTAATGATTTGACCTACATACATCATGAAATTACAACCACAGTAAGTTAGTGACTCTCCATCACCTCATACAGATGCAAAATTAAAGGAAAAGAAAAAAAGGTTTTTTTCCTGGTGGTGAGAACTCGTCAGATTTGCTCTCTTAACAGCTTTCATATGTAACACACAGCTGCGTTCACCATATTTGTCAGGTTGTACGTCACACCCCTAGTACTTATTTATCGTGTAACTGCAAGTTCGTACCTTCGGACCACCTTCCTCTAATCTAACCCCACCTCCCCCAGTCCATCTCTGGTAGCACACATCTGACGGACAGATCTAACCTAGGCGTCAGCTGCCTGCAGATGTGAAAGGAGGTCTGGGCTGACAGCACGGGGAAGAGGAGAGGGTCTGGGCTGGACCCCCAAGGAGCATCCTGGCCTGGAAACACGTGGGAGAAGAGGTGTCTCCCAACCAGACAGAGGAAAGGGGGACCAGTGAAGGGGGAAGAAAACAGGAAGATCAGGAGAAACAGGCCTGTTAAGGTCCTAAATGCTGCTGAGATGTCAAAGGAGAGAAGGGCCCGGGCACATCTTTGGGATTTAGCCACTAGGAGGGTGCTGGTGCCTTAGGGAGATCTGAATTTGTTCAATGAGTGATGTCAGAACCTGGCACTATTTTTTTTTTCCTATGAGCCTCATTCTTTGTCTCCTTGGTCATCACGCTGAGGCTGAAGACGGTTAACCACAGGCTATTGGTCAGCAAGGATAGTCTCCCTCAACCTGGTCTTGGCTTCAGCATCCATAAACCTGCTACCTCGGCCTCTGGTGATGTCACTGTCTTTAGTAACAACGTTAGGAACATGGGAAACAAAAGAAGGAAACTGCCTGCCGAGAACAGAGTGATTATTTCTTGAATCTAGAGATAGAACTTTCTGCCATGACAGAAATGGTCTAAGTGTGCACTGTCTAATGCGGTCACCACCAGCCACAGGTGACCACTGAACACTTGAAATGTGGCTAGTGCAACTGAAGAACTAAATTTTACAATTAATTTAATTTTAGTTAATTAAAATTAAAATAGCCGTATGAGACTAGTGGCTCTCCTGTAATGGACGCAGTAGTTGTAGATAATAATTGTTTGGGGGCTGAGAGGTATTTTCTAAATAAAAAATATATGATAGTGACTTCAAATAATTACTTCTTGAACACACTTCCTTTCCGTGTACGGAGGATGTATTCATAAGCCTGATGCTCAGATATGTTGTACATCAAAGCAATTATGTCGTTCTATTTAGAGTCTAAGGGTCCATTTAGACAAACTCTCTGAGTGTGAAGGGATTTGCAAGCAGAGGGTGCAGCATATTAAACACAGAAGTTTTCCCCTTGTTCCTTCCTTGTGTAAACCTTGAGGACTTACAATTTTATCTGAGCACAGTATACGACGTGCTACGAACTAAGCCTGAAGGCACAATGGCCTGGGTCCCTGCACTGGCATCATGGTCTTGTTAAATGGAGACCATCAGGGTGCCTCTGAGAGGTGGCCACAGTCACCACCTTTCAGAGGTTCTAGCTGGTCTGGCCCCCAGCAGGATGGGCAGATCCCTCTATCACTAGTATGAGGACCAGTGAGGAAAACCGAACCCTTGAAATGTGGCTACTGAAACTGAAGAACTAAATGTTACAATTAATTTAATTTAAGTTAATTAAAATTAAAATAGCCATATGAGACTAGTGGCAATAATTTTACATTCCTGGGGGTACCTCTTATCCCATGCCATCCTCATAAGCAGTGTCTTCTTTTGGGTCCATAAGACAGTTTGCCCCTCTCAACTGGGGCTTTCTTCCCCAGAGACCAGGAAGGAAGTTCCTCATCCATCCCAACCACCATGAGGTTCTGGAGAACCTCAAAGAATGCAAAGCATGGTTACTAGGACAAGTAAATTTTTGCTAGGAAATCTTTATTTCTTCACCCACAATTTTGTGGTGAAGTAGAGTGGGAGGGGAGATGTATTGACTTCTCTCTCTGGGTGCCCTAGACACACACGGCCTCCCCTAGGCCTGCTCCTGTGTTTGATGCTGCCCCAGACCCCCCTGGGGCAATAGAAAGGTATTTATGCAATACATTGGCGGTATTTATTATATGTAATATGTATACTGTAGCAGAAGGTATATGCATCATATTGTCTAAAATCAGAAAAAATTTTGAATTCTAAAACACAACTGGCCAAGGGTTTTTGGTGAGGACCCATGGGCTTGTGCTGAAATTGTCCACTTGTGTCTGGAGCTCTCTGGGGGCCAAGACTTTGTGCACCTCATCCTTGCCCATCCCCAGCACGCTGTGGAGTTCATGGCACACAGTAGGCCCCTGGGCGTGGGCAAGGTGGCTGATGAGGGGCAGGGGCTGGGTGCTTTGACCACGGGTGTGTTGGTGGCCCCTCTCCACTCGGGACTCGCTGGATTTGAAGAGCAGATGTAGCAGATTCAATGGTGATCAAGGTCGGTGTCCAAGAGGTTCAACCTCATGAATGAGAGGGTCCAAGAAGGTCCGTTTCATCAAGACAGCTCCTGTGAGAGGACACTGTGGAATCCAGAAACGGAATTCAGCTTCAGGAAGCAGGGCTGGGAGAGGGTTGCCAGATTTAGCAAATAGCAACACAGGACTTAGCTCATGTGAGTTTCAGGTAAATGAGTTTTTTGTTTGTTTGTTTTAGTATAACTATGTCTCAGATACTTCCAGTAAATTATAAATAGAGTGCGAGAACATATGCTAAAAAATTATTTGCATTTTATTTATGGTTCAGATTTAACTGGTGTCCTGTATTTTATCTGGCCGCCCTGCGCTGGAAGGAGTTAGCGAGGTCAAGTCCTTTGCCTTCTGCAGAGCTGGAGAAGACGACCAGGCCTGAGGAATGTCAGCAGTCTGAGGGCAGTGAGGGAGCAGCCGCAAGAGGGCGCCAGCGAGCTCAATCTGTCCTGCTCCCACCCCTGGAGCAGCGATGGCTGGGCGCTGCGGCTTCCGCCCGCCGGCCGGGGCTGGTGGGGTGTCCGAGTGAGCCCACCCACGGCACCATAACGTCCAAGCCTGGCGTGGAGGCAGGCCTGCCACAGCCCTGTCCCTCCACCTGCCCTGCACAGGTGCTGAGGACTAGGCCGCGGTCCACAGGCTGCGGGGCGCACCTGCACACGTTGCCCGAGGGAACCACACAGACCTCTGTCTCCAGGGCTCCCCTTTAGTCCACAGGACAGCAAAGCCCAGGCTGCTCAGAGGGTGACTCCATCCTGATAATTTAGTTTCCTCTTCTTCTGCTTCTTCTTTTTTTTTTTAAAAAAAAACTTTATTTATTTTTGGCTGCTTCCCTCTTCTTTATTGACTTGTTCTACGCAAATTCTGTATGGCTAATGCTCTTAGCTTAAGAAGCAAAGATTGACTGCACGGCGCCTTTTCCTCTCCGTTGCAGAATGTAATTGCAGTATTAAGTCAAAACTAAACCGTCGGCAGAGGGAATCTGTCAGCCTGTTTTAAGGCTGTACTCAGAGCCAATATAGATGCCTTTGCAAGTTACACAGAACTAGTCTGGGTTGAATTTTCCAGGTGGTGGTAGCATTTTTCAGAAGCACCAATGTTCAATTGATATCCTGTGACGTGGAACAAAACCTTGGGATGTCTTCCTTGGACTTCCAGGAATGCCTCTCACCTTCGGGACTTGATTCAGCCCGAAGCACCATGGAGCAGGCAGCCACAGTGTTTGCGTGGGTCTCTCAGGCTGCATAGCCAGGAGGTGGCTCCTTTCTTGCTCTCACTGTCTCTGTCATGGTCATGAGTCTAAGATAAATGAACAGAAGCCCTGTTCCATGTTGTTAAATGATGCCCTCAGTCCATCCCATCACATCCCTTTATGGCCTGTGCGCCGCCGGTGCCCGTGGTCCAGCCAGGCAGCATCCAAACACTGGATACAGAGGCACTGCTCTCCCTGTCCTGGACGCCCCACTCGGGATGGGAAATGTGGCTCTCAGGAATAAATTACTGTGCATCTTGCACCACCAACATTGTGGAAGGGACAGAGATTCTTCTTAGGATGGTTTTAATGCTTCAAAGACTCTCGTGCTCTTCCGGGCCCTGGCCGCCGGTCCTCCTCCGGGACGCGGTGCCATGATGATTGAACGGCTCAGCCTATGTGAGCAGGAAGCAGGACACATTAGGAGGAGTGGCTCACAAACAAAAGTGTCCCAATGTGAGGTCTCCCTGAAAGAAAAATGGGCCGAGCGCCGAGAGGTAAGAAACGCCTTCAGATGGTGGAGAGTCGGCCTGGAGAGGAGCGTGGACTCACTACCAGTGGCTACTGTATCTTGGTGACGTGGTCACGAGCCCCAGGCTCCTGACACACGACTAGCCATCCCGACTCACGACTCAGGATAGCCATGCATGGCACATGCTACCTGCACTTGACATTCCAGGCGTCTGTCCCAGGGCCACGTCCACCCTTCCTGCCCACCAAGCCCACGCTACATGGTCCAGACCCGAGAGAGTGGATGGAAATCCTGAGCTGTGATCGGAAAATCAGAGCAAAGCCTGTGTTCAGACTCGGCCCCTCCGGCTTCTGCCTGCCCCGCTCCCCCAAATGCTGCTTGTGTGTCCTCACGGCAACCACGTGGAGTAGCTATTCCTTTCTTAGATTTTATTTTTAGGGCTATTTTAGGTTTACAGAAGCCTGGGTGGAAAGTACAGAGAGATCCCACACACCTTCTCTCTCCCTCACCCCCAGTTTCCCCTCTTACTACCATCTTGCACTGGGGTTGTTCATTCCTTCGAGTTGATGAGCAAGTGTCGATACATTATTATTAACTGTCACCCACAGTTTAGCTTAGGGTTTCCTCTTCGTGCTGTGCATTCTATAGGTTTTGGCAAATGCGTGACGTCATGTATCCATCGTCACAGTATCATACAGGGTAGTCTCACTGCCCTAAAGGTCCTCTGTGCGCTGCTTATTGATCTCACCCCTTCCAACTCCTGGTCTTTGACAGTCTCTCCAGTGTTGCCTTTTCCAGAATGTCATAGAGTTGGAATCATGCAGCATGCAGACTTTTCAGATTGGCTTCTTTCACTGAGAATATGCATTTAAGTTTCCTCTGTGTCTTTTCGTAGCTTGATAGCTCAGTTCTTTTTAGTGTTGAATAATAGGCCTTTGTCTGGATGCACCATAGTCCGTTTATCTGAAGTAGTTATTTTAATGTTTATTTTGCAGGTGAGGTGACTGAGCCTGATGGTGGGTGAGTGTTGTGCTTTAGGTCACACCGTTCTGGGGATATATCAACGGGAAGTGAGCCAAACCCAGGGCTTTTTGACGCCAAATCCACCATGATGCTGCATTCCATCCTGGAATGGGGAAATCTGAGTCATCATTTGTCATTTACTTTCCGCATTCCTGGTGGGTGTCATTTAACATCACTTTTCTAAGTGAGAGCAGGCATCTGCAGACTCTGGGCCAGACCCTTCCATGGCATGGATGTGGTGGCATTGGCTGGCATGGCCAGGAGATGTTTGCCTAAGAGAGGACTACCCCCAACCTCCCCAGGGCCCGTGCCACCCCCAAACACCTGTGCAGCAGTGACATGTCGTGGGGATAGAAACTTTTTCCTCCTGATGAAGAGGAAGGATGAATCATTTAAAATTTGGCATCTAAACCTACCCTTTCCTCCTAAAAGCCTCCGGAATCATCCTGCAAAAACTTCTCTCCTGCTTTGTCCTAACATCTGGGTGTGAGCAACTTCCTTTGGGAGACCATCGTACGGTTTCAGATTTCACCATCAAGAAAACCTCTAAGATTTTTGGAAGCAAGCCCCTGATTGAACTGGTCTCCTCTGTACCACGGCTTCCCTCTCACGTCCTCGCTAAGCCACAGAGAGAATCTGCATGTTGGTTAGGTTATTTGTGGATGTCTTGCCGTGTGCATTTCTGCTTGCTTTGCTCAGCCACCCAGATTTAGCTATTTAAGTTTCCCTCATAAATCAGCCACTCTGAGCATCTTAATCATCTCCCTCCACTTTGTCTATAGCTCTCTGCCCTCCAAGAAATAAATTACCCACAATTACTTAAAGTTAGTAATTGAATTTATTTTAGTGGTAGAGAGAAATTTATCCATTTTGCTAGTAATTTGTAGTCATTTTTAGTAATTGATAGTAATTTTCTAGTAAATACTAATTAAATGTTTCACTAAGTAAAAGAAGTACAGAGTAATGTATTCACTAAGCGTTAGTATTTCCAATTTATCTTTATACCAGCAAGTGATTTAGGTTGAGTTCATAGGATCCAGTGGAATTATTCTCACTGTGTTCATCTTTTAAAAAGCCACAGGAGCAAAGAATTAAAGACTGCATGCACAAGGACCTGCTGTTGTGTTACAGGTGGGTAAACTGAGGCAGAGGACGACCAAGGTGCTTGTCCAGGATCAGCTGCACAGTCAGTGGAAGGGCAGGGGTCTTGGACTTCAGACTTCCTGTCTGGGGCATCTTTGGCTCCATACAGCCTCCCAGAGGATAGGGCAGAAAGAAAGAAACAAACTCCAAAATAAAGGTTCCAGCTGCCCGCAGGAGGGGCTGGTGTGGCTCAACCATGGAGGCGTTCTTCCTAGCTCACGTCATCCCCGAGGCCTTGACTACAATGTGGATTGATCCACATCTAGGTCGAAAGAACTTTAACTGTATTTTGGGCCATTCTGAAATGTGCTAATTTTGCAGGTGTACCTGCAAGTAAAACCTTGTAGACCGATAATAGCAGAAGTTGTTTCACCAAATGAATCTATTAACCCTTGTTAGGTGGCCGGTGCTTACTTTTTATCTAGTAAGTTATTTTTTCTTTTAAAAATTATTCTCTGGGACTATTGCATGCATGGGGTATGATACACTTATTACCTGGCACTGTAATCATTTCTTGTCTGTTTTTCCATCCAGAGCCTCGAAGCATGTCGGTTGGGTAAAAGAGAGAAGTGGTGATTTTTCCCAGGACACGCTCCTAGTTAGAAAATAATATCCCTCTAGAATTAATTAATTAATGGGAGTTGATGCAATTAACAAATACTGAGCGACAAACTCTACAGAGGCGGCTGTATGGAGCCATGCAAACACCCTGGCTTCGATTTCCTGACCAGTAAAGTGAGGGGCTAATCTGCAATTTCCCTTGATGATCTCTCTCTCAAGCTTTTTTAAAATGGAAAAAATGTTTTTATGTTGATTTTAAATGTAACATATGGTCATGAGGAATATTGTGAAACCTAAAAAAAAAAAAAAAAAAGACATTGAAATCATCCATTGTTCCCAAATATGATTGATTACTCTATTGGTACATTTTTTTACAGACCTATTTTTCCCTGTAGGTGTGTTTTTTAGTTGTAATCAATAAGAAGATAAAACTTCAATTTGTTTTATTTTTCCTTAGATGATAAGTATAAATATGTCAATATTGTCTTTGTAAATACAGATTTTAATGGTTAAATAATATTCCATCAAATGTAAGAACTGTAATTTGGCTAACCGTTTCCCTATTTTTGTGACATTTATTATTTTAAATGTTATTTAAAATTTTTCATTATTATAAACATTTTCAATTTTCCATTATTATAAATAACACTTCTGTGAACATCTTTATAAAGCTTTTTAGATGGTTTTCTTTGGTTACATTCCCAGAACAAAATTATGAGGTCAAAGGATATGAATATTTTAAGGTTCACATTACTTCTTGCCAAATTGTTTTACAAGAGCGCTGCATCCAGCAGTATGTGACATTTCCCATTTCACTTATGTTCCATCTCTGCTTTGGATACTGTGATGAAACATTTCTGTTTCTGTTGGATGGGAGAAGAATTGTGTCATGTTTAATATTCAATTTTCATTAACCATGTAGTTAAATCTTCTTCTTCGAATTAAAATTTGTATTCTCTTCTCTTGGAATTGCTTGTTTCTGCCCTTTTCCTATTAATCTGTTGGGACTTTTATGTGTTTCTTATCCATTTACATGAGCTACTTACATAATAAAGATATTAACCTTTAATTATATTTCTGTCCATTTTTTCTAATGTCATGGACTTCCAAGTTGGTTTTCAAGCTCACAGTAATCCTTAAATGATTTGGGGGACAACGTGGCCTTTCTAATTTCTTTCTTTCCATTGAATGCCAAGTTTACAAGGGCAGGGCCCAAGAGAACAGAAACCCGCACAATGAAGGTCTTGGGTGGTGGACTTCCCTGGCGGTCCAGTGGTTAAGACTCCACGTTTCCACTGTAGGGGGCACGGGTTCAATTCCTGGTCAAGGAACTAAGATCCCACATGTCGAGTGGCGTGGCCAAAAAAAAAAAAAGATGTTGGGCATTTTAAAGATCCACGCAAGACGCGAGCCTGGCTTTTAGAAGTCTCTCCCACTGGGCCAAGGAATCCTTGTAAGAATTAAATAGGAAACTTCCATCCCTCACAAAGTAACCATGTAATGCCACACTTCTTGTCCCCATTGCACATCTTAGAGGAGCTGCTCTCTGAGCACACATGAAACAGGTGACTCCCCAAGTCAACATAAATTTTCAATTAAAGCGCGGTCCTCCCAATGCCTGGGCAGCGTCTGCCTGGCAGCCTCTCAGGGTCCAGCCGCTGCCGCCTGTGGATCCAAGGCCTGGGCAGAGGGGCCTCAGCCTGCTGAGAAGCCCACCTCGCAGGGCAGAACTGGAACCTTTGAAAGCCGCGGGAGGGCTCTCTCCTTCTGGCCTGGCAGCCCTGCAGTGGGTCAGCTCAGCAGGAGGCTCTGAGGTTACTTGAAAATAGCCCCTTCCGCGAAAGCTCCAAGGCTGAGCGATGCTTAGGGTGCTCACACCCTCCTTCGGTCCAGCCACGTCCCCTTCTCATTTCTCTCAGCAACAGTGATCCAGAAAGACACATGAGCATCTGTATAAGGATTTTTTAAATCCTTAAAGTTTTTTTTAAAACTTTCAACAATCAAGTCAAATCCCCCTTGAACCCTCTCTGCCTCCCCGGCCCCTGAGTCAGGGTCCTTCCCTGAAGCAACCACTGGTGTCAGTTCTCTGTGCGCCCTGCTAGACATCCTGCTTTGCTTTCATGTGCAGAAACACACACACCTAGAAATAGAGCATGTTTGCAGGTGTGAGTCTGCACACGTGTGCTTATTTGCACGTTCATACACGCGCATATGTGCTTGTATGCATGTATGCACATGTGTGCATTTCATGTGCATGTGACATGGGGATGTATTGTGCACATTCTGTAGCTTGCTCTTTTTACTTAACCTGGGTGGAGATTTTCTGTGTCAGCACGTTGGTCTGTCTCCTGATGTGGCTCCTGCGAGCATGAGAAGGCTGGGTTAGGTGGTGAAAGAACACACTTTGGCCAAAACAGAGCATGAATCCTGTACTAAACCCCTGTGATTAAAGGCCATCCCTTTCCTTTTGCAATTTAATTTTCTTACCTCTGTGAGGACCCCAGTGTTCCTTGCAGTGGTGTGATCTTAGGTTGAAAACAGTTTTTTGAGGGAAGAGTCGAGAGAGATGTAGGAAATTTATATCAGGAAGGATCTAAAATAGTTTTGTGTTTACTATTTAGAAAGCAAGAATTATAGCAATGATAATGTGCCATTTGGTTAACACTGATAATATGAAACAGCTGCATGTATCTAAAAGGGACTTGACAGCTTAGGGATCAGTGATATCTGTGGCACATGATGGGAAACGCTTGGGCCCAGAGGCACATGGACACTCAGAGGACCAGGGTTTGAGCCTGGACCCCCCGACATGCCGCCTCGATGGACCTTGTCCCAGTCACTCCCTGCCTTGGTTTCTTCATCTGTGTCATGGGCCGGTCTCACACGACTGTGAAGACAGAGTGAAGTAATGAAGTATGTGACAGCGTGTGTGTAAACTATCAAAAAACACGAATGCTGGCAACTATTGCTATAAAGGCCGCAGGTTTGAACGTCTGTCGCGAGGAGGAAGCTTTAGGGCAATGGGATACTACGTTTCTACCCTGGACCCGACCAGGGACCCACAACTTCCCCAGAAGGAGCTGCTGGAGAAGCTTCGGGGCCCCACCTTCAGCAGGTGGCTGGCCTTGCCCCGCCGGGGCCTCTGGGGGCGCACACCTGTCCGCTGTTAGTGACCTCGTCCCAAGGGAGGTGAGAGGCTTTCCCACGAGGGGAGGCCCTGTGGAGCCCTTCTGCTGATTCAGAGCGCTCCTGGAGAACATACTAGAAATTTCGCCAGTCCAGAGGGGGCATGGGTGAACCCTGCCTCGCTGGTGTGGCCGCTGCCCCCGGGGGTGCTGTGGCCAAACGAGCAGCCGGAGGCGGCTGGGGTCTGAATGGCCAGCAGCCTTCCTGTGCTGCCGAAGGACACTGTGAGCACCACTCCCAGCCCGAGCGAGGGTCCGCGCTGCACGCCTTCTCCAGCTCACACCTGCCGTCTGCGGACTGGTCTCCTGGGCTGTCCCCGATGACTGCCGCGCCCTGCTGCAGTAGCTGCTGTTCCCACCAGGGCTGCCCTCTGGTCAGTACTGACTTCCTGTTCTCAGTGTCCCATTCGTCACTGGGAAGGCAAAATAAGGGGGGGGCGGACGATGTTCATCTTTTCTTCAAAGTCCGTATTCTGCTGTATCGAAAGGGAGTCACATCAGACGACAGGGTGAGCTAACACTGGTTCGAAAGGAAATTATGTTGAAAATGTATACTGATCAATTATTTTAAAAGCTTGGTCCGGCGCCCAACAGGAGCTGGAATGCTATGCAAGTTTAACAAATACACGTAAAACCTGGCTCTCCCGTGAAGATAATCGTTTTCTTTAAAAAACAAAAACAGAAAAAAAACCCCAAAATTAAAAAAACTAAAACAAAAACCCCCTCACCACAACAGGCAAAGCTGAGCTTGAAGAAAGTGTGGCATTTAAAATTCAACAATGCTTATCTACTACAGGCTGATGCATGTTTAAGAAGATCTACTTCTTATAAAGATCTCCTATTTAATTAAGAAAAACTAATATCAAAGCGGTTTTTTGCATTTACAATTCGTGTTTAAACTTCTCCTAGATTAAGTGAGCTTAAACAGTTGCGATTCCTGACTTTAACAGCATTATAAAATACATTAGAGATTGAGAGGATAAAATTCTGCCATGTTAGGTTATAACCTAACTGCTATTTGCAGTTGTAAGGGGTACTAATGGCACAGGGACAAGATTTATTGTCGAGAGGACATTCCTTGTAACGTTTGCCTTGTCATTCCATTAATAATGACTGCTTATGAGCCATCTCTTTGGCATCTTTGTTGTCCTGAAAACTTACAACTCACAGCACAATTCTTTACGGCGTGTTACATTGCCCCCTCCGGGTATTTCTGACCATTATCCCATTTGGTTATATTCAAAACCCCTGCCTCCGGAGAGACCATTAGGCCGACCTTTCACCTCCCAACATTCTTGGTTCAAATGGTGTAATAACACGTAGTGAATATTTACAAGCACACTTATACTATAATAGAGTACTGCTGTGAACATTAGCACACATTTTCTGCTCAATCGGGCTCTGATGTAGAGCTCACTGTGCACCCCAGAGAAAATGCAGTCCCCAGTAAGCCGTGCTAGTGAAACACCCTTGAACCCACACAGCTTACATAACATAAACTGACTCGATGCAGATGAGCGAGGCGACACGTTCGGGGGAGACACTGAGTTCCTGGGATGCCTGATGTCGGCAGTGCCCTCCCAGCGGACAACTCCGGGCAGGAGGCAGGGGCCCTTAATACCCGGAATTCTGAACGGATCAGCGTGTGGGGCTTATCCAGAAAAAGGAAATTAAAGGCCATATGATGTGCTGGCACCAGGTGGTCCAGTGACCTTCCCCAGGGCTTTAGAATTTTCTAATTAAAAATTTTTTTAATTAAAAAAAAAAGAGACCCCTCCCCCCCCCACTCATAGGATAAATTGTAAAATACTTCCTCTGCCTTGCCCCTCCTCCCTACATTAACTGGGTCCTTTTTGCCTAGCCCCGCCCCCTGCTCCAGCTCCACCCCTCTGTGAGCTCCGTCACTAGCCCCACCCCTTCTGTTGACCACGCCCCTTGTTTTAGTCCCACCCATTTCAGATGGCTCTTGGGATTTTTCTAGCTCCACCCCTCAGCACTGGCTCCACCCTCTCTGGCGAGCCCCGCCCCACCCTTAGGTCATTTAAACAGCTGCTGCCTGGTTCCAGCCCTACATTCCCCAACCCCTATGGCCTCTCAGGCCCAAGGAGCAGGGAGCGGACAAGTGCAGCTGAGTTCTCCTGTCTGCGTCTTGCTTATATCCTGTCCTCCTTTGGGATTAAAGAAGACTAGAACTTTCTCTGCAGAGCCTGCACCAAGGACCAGAAGGGCACTTCGATCTGTGCTTGCACCCAGTTCTGGTGTGACAAGAGCTCTCCTGGTAAGAAGGGTGACGCATCCTTGAACACAAATTTATATACATGTCTGTCTGTCTGTCTGTCTGCATATAGTTCCTTTTTTTCCTTTTTGCAGAGCTAGCGTAAATAAGAGTATTGGCTGTTCAGGTGATTTCTGCCTGGCAAATTCAAGAGGTCAGAGGCTTCTAATAAGATTCCTGTATTTCAAAGGAATCTCGTTGGAAGGTCTGCCATTAACAGTAATTGCATAGCTGTCATGGGGGCTTGTCTGTCAAGAGTTCCTGCGAGATTTACACCTAAATTTATAGGTGCTGCAGGGGTCCCAAGGCCTGGCTGGCGTCTGAGGTCCGCACTCGTGTCCCGATCCTGTCGTCCTACTGATCTGTGAGATGGCTCTCCTTTAGGACCACCCGAGATTTAGCCAGACCCACAGCCTAGGGGTAACCTGGAGATGGTGGTTTTGCTGCTCGGTGGGCAAGGGTGTGTAGGGTAGGAGGCCTGACTGTGGCCTAGATTAGTGGGAATTTGCCCGTTGTCAGTGGGATGAGGCCTCGACATCCTCCTGTTCGGTGTCCAGTGCCCTGTAATGCACACACGTATGTTTGCCAAGTACTCTGCTGATCCAGTTCATCCCGTTTGTGTGGCGAGTTATCAGGCCGAATGACAGAATGATGGGACACGAGTTTACCTCCTCTCCAGGGAACTTTTATTTGTGGTAGGAGCTTCTTATAGTACAAGTCATTAAACAGATTTAAATTTACCACAGGTCAAGCCACGCGTTCCCTGGAACACTACATATAATGAAAGCCTGATATAGGATGGCTAGGTTATAACATGGCATTTGCCTGTCTCCTGGTTTTATTGTTGGGTCAGCATGAAGGTGGGGTGAGCCATTGCTACTTAGTGGGAATTAAGAAAGCCTTTTGGCATTTCCTATGTTTTATGAAACTGCTTGTGTCCTTGTCTGGGTGTATGGCAGTGATTTTGTTGAGTTTTCCCCCTTTTTCCTTTCCTACTGTTTCTTTATTTTAGTTTTCCTGGAGACTGAGTTTGCACTCTCATGTTTTCCATGCTTATTATGTGCCCCACACTGTCCTGAGCACTTGACATGAATTATGTGATTTCGTTTTCATAAAAACACCAACGGGGAATTATTTTTGTCCCCATCTGGTAGCTGACGAACCTGAAGCCCAGACACGTTAAGCCACTTTCCCAGAGTTACACAGCCAGTAAACGGCAGAGCCAGGAGCCCAACAAACAGAAGCATCCTTCATGCTTAGCTCCTGTGGTCTTAAATGTTGTCAGAATTACTGTTTATATCACAACTATGTGTTGAGGTTTTAATAAGACACAGGGAAATCACAGAAGTCTTCCTTTGGAAGTTCTGTTTAAGTTTGGATATATAAGTCCTGATGTTTTCTAATTATGCAGCAAGCACTTTATCATCAAGACCCTCTCTTGAGTCCATAAACATTTATTGAGCATCTACTATGGAGCCTTCATTAGCTGCCAAAATGCAGATGATCTAACCCCAGTGGAAAAAGGATGGAGAGACCACCAATGGAAGATAAGAATGTTTACATCCGTGGAGGGATTTCTTGGAGGTTTTCAGGGGAGGGCAATAATCTAATTCCTCCGGTGGGGCTTGGGAAAGCCAAATCCGGCTGACACTTTATGAATAAGGAAAAAGTCTTTCTCTCACCAGCTGGTTTTTAGTTAGCCGATGCCAACAATACAGATGGCTCTCAGAGCCAAAGGCAGGGGCAAGGTCACGTAGGGAGAGAGAAAAAGGTGAGAGCGGAATGGGTCTTGAGAAACTCGGATATTTAAGGGAGAAAGAGGAGAGACCGAGTTGGGTGAGAGGAAGCCAGAGAGGTAGGAAGAAAATCGGAAAGGATGGAGTCACAGAAACCGAGGGAAGGAAGTGCTGTAAGGGGAGGAGAGCTTAGTAGTGCTGGATGCAGCAAGGGATCATGGAGGAGGAGGCTTTGCAGAGCCCATGTGGTGTAGAAGCGGGAGGTCATCAGACTTTGCTCAGAGAGGTGGTGGAGGAACAGGGGAGAACCAGCCTTGGGGGCGTAGGAGGTTGGGAAGCGTAGACAGCACAGGAGGGTGACTTGGGGAGGAGTTTGCTTTAGGGTGAAGGGCATGAGAGGGAGGCATCTGGGAGAGGTGTGGGGTCCAGGGGAGTTCTTTTGTTGGGGTTTTTTTCAGACTCATTGAAGGAAGAACCTAGTAGGGATGTTAAAGACACAGGAGGGAGAAGGAATGAAGGTCAGTACAGGGGCTTTTAAAGGCAGGAAGGATCGAGCGTCCTGATGCAGGATTCAAGTTAGAAAATTTCGTTTTAATATTTTGAAAACTTGTGCCTTACCCAGCGTTTGGCCCATCACTAAAATATTTAGCAATTATGAAAGAGGCTTTCTCTCTCTGCATAAATCACTGATCACAAAGCATTACGTATCTGTGTAAGCAAATATTCTGCCCTGGTAAGGCGTCGTAGGTATGTCTCATCAAACTCTCCTGAAAGCTACATCTGCTTCGACGACTGTTTTCTCAGCATCTTCACTTGCGTCCCTGGTGAGCATCTGTAAAGACTCCAAAGCGCCGTCTCCAGCAGCAGCCCGCCTCCCTCTCTGGGCACTTGCTACATTGTGTGGCAGTTCTGTTTTCACGGTGGCCAGCTTTTCCTGGAAAGGGTCAGGTCGTAAATCCTCTTGTCTCTGCAGACGCTACAGTCTCAGTTACAATTACTCAGTCTCACCCGCGCAGCTCAGAAACAACCATAAGTAAACGCCCATGTGCATGGCTGTGTCCCAGTAAAGTATGGACACAGAAATTGGAATTTCATGTAATTTTCACATCACAAAATATTATTTTTGTTTGGAATTTTTCATCCATTGAAAAATGTAAAACCTACATAGAAAACAGGCGGTAGGCTGGCTTTGGCCTGCGGGCATCGTTTGCCAGGCTGCTCTAGGCGGTTTCTCCTGGGAGAGGGTCTGTGACCTGTTGTCACTGTGGCCCTCCTTCTAGCCCAGTGATGAGTAAAAGAATGAGTGATGGACCTGTTTAACTTTTATATTTTCATTTATAGGACGTCCCCAGTGGTAAAAGTCCTTTAGGATGTAACTGAAATTCTCTTCCGGTCTTCTTAGGGGACCCGACATGTGCCCACAACCGATGACGTAACTGTCCTCTGAGAACCAGAGCATCCTTTCCGGTATTAATTGGGTTCCAAGTAATTAAGTTCAAATATTGTCCTCAGTAGGAGACTATACTCCTTTCCTTCTCAAATTCCCCCATAAATATCAGTACAGAATAAAATTGAATCTTTCAGCCTGGTTCTTACTAAGGATTAAAAAAATCCACCCCAGACGCATAGCACAGGGAGATCAGCTCGGTGCTCTGTGACCACCTAGAGGGGTGGGATAGGGAGGGTGGGAAGGAGACGCAAGAGGGAGGGGATATGGGGATATATGTATATGTATAGCTGATTCACTTTGTTATACAACAGAAACTAACACACCATTGTAAAGCAATTATACTCCAATAAAGATGTTTAAAAAACAAAACAAAAAACCCCACCCTACCTGAATATGCAGAATATGCTGCTTTATGTAAGCATGTTGGGATCCTCTCCTGAATGAGGCAGTGTGGCCTCTGTGTAGCTTCTGTGCGGGGTGTGAGCTCAGGGTCCCAGAGTGACCCTGCTCTGCTCTGTCAGCTTGTCATGCTGGGGAAGGTGGCCCTGCGTGGCCCTGTATTTCCCATCAGGGAAGAACCCGCCTTGAAGATCTTCATTCCTGTCACCTGGGAAGGGAGAGCAGCATGACATTTCCCTGCCTCTTTCTCAACTAGGATTAAATTAGAAAATTCCAGACAAAATGAATTATTATTATTTTCTTAGTAGACTAAAAACTTATAAGTATATTAAATACTGTTTTTATATGAACAGATTTTTCATTGCTTATCCGAAGTTCAAGTCTAACTGGGCACCCTGGGCTTTTTTTTGCTGAATCTGGCTGTGCTCTGCGGGGGTCAGTCACTCAGGGGTAGGAACAGGCCTGCAAAAAACCACACCACCTCTGCCGGTTCTGTGTAATTCATAAAACTTTTATTAGTTCCTACTCTCTGCTCTTTCTCAGTTTTTCTATCTCCCTGGCTCCTACAGGCAGATTCTGTGGAGATGCTAGAAGGGGAAAAGCCAACAGGTCCCCTGCATTGGCTGCGTGTGAGATGCAGTGTTGGCCTCTGCTGAGACCCCAGGGCGGGTACTTTATCCTCACTTGGGATTTGGGGAATGAGAAACCGAGCCTCTGGAGGGTTCGCCGCTCTCCAAGGCCTCCTGGGTAGAAAGCGGAGGAGCTTCTGTGTAGAAGCAGGAGGCCGCTCTGTGTGGCCCCTGAGCGGGAGGGGTCCTGTGGGGAAGGACTTGGATGCCACAAGCCCCGGAGGGCTGCCGGGGGTGGGGGTGGGGAGATCTGGAAGGGCGGAGGGCCAGCAGTCTGCCAGGGAGTGAAAAGAGCCTGGCCAGGAAGGGCTCAGAGAAAGCTGCGCGCTGCACCCCGAAACCAGAGCTCTTGAGGTCCACTCCTTCCCGTGCTGATACCCAGAACCTCGCTTCACTCTTTGCCTGAAAGCTGCTGTGGCCAGTGACAGCTAAAGACATGAGCTAAATTCTTCCATATTTCAGAAAGCTTGGGAGGTCACACCTGGGGGCCCACGCAGCAGAGGCAACAGGAAGACAGGATGGGTTTGGGTAAATATATCTCCCTCCTGGCTCACGTGATTCCCCCCGAGACGGTTTTGGACACAGTTCATTGTTGATATATTGGAAGCATCTTCAGCCATATCAGGTGGGGTGGGGACCAGGCTGATGCGTCTGCTCCCACAGCCTCCATGACTGATACCCGGTCCTGCTGCCAACGCAAACGTGTGCTGTGCCCATTCATCTTGGCCGGAATATGGATGTATATCGACATACCCATTGAACGCCCCAGGCTTCGGAGACATAGATCAGATTAGATAAGGCCCTAAATTTTCTCTTTTAAAGTATGCAGAGAAAAAGGAGTTCAAAATACCAAGTGCTGACGAGAATTAAAGGTCTAGGAGGAATTGACAAACATCTTGGAATTCAGAATTAATGCTTTAAACTTTAGGCTTCTTTGGCAATCAATATATTCACAAAACTCCCATTAATGTTCACAGGGGTTAAAATGTGCATATCACCCGAAGACCATCTATTTTCGAGTCGTCAGTGCTGGGTGTGATGCAGGCTGTCTTCTCTGGAAGACGGTCAAGATGCAGAGAAGAGCCGCCTGCGTGGAATTTTGTACCATTAAGGTGGAAGCGATCTAATTGCAGATTTCTTCACACTGACTACATTTTGATCCCAGGGAGCCCTCCCCTAAGTCTGTCTAATTCTCCAGCTGGCAGCAATCCAGAGCAGACCTCAGTTCTGGAACTTTCTACACTCTTCCTGACCCCTGACAAGTCCAGGTGGCTTCCCACCCCCCCCTTCCTTCTCTCTCTGAGTCCATCAGCCTTAATATGAAGTCCTTCGAAAGGAGGGGGCCAGGGACCAAGAGTCACCCTCTGCCAGCCCTGGACCACTGACACACAGCCTGTAATTTATCATAAAAGGTTACCAGGTTTAGCTGTCCCACTGTAGTATTAATCAGATCATTTTGGCAGGTTGGATTTCACTACCTATAAATATTCACTACATTTGGACTGCTTTATAAACAGTAGCGTTTCCTTCCGTTTTTTTAGAGAAAAATTTGTATGATCTTCCCTACTTGCCAGTGCTGTTTGCGGCGCAAAGTTAGTTGACGTCTTATCAGAACTATGGGTCATATTCTCAGTGGTAGGATGTGTCTTAGTGGTTACTAGACACCTGTGCAAATTCATAGACCTGGGAGCCAGCAGATGCTCCCAGCTACACACAAATATTCCCTACAGAGGGGCTACAGTTCTCTTTATGAAAATAATTTTTTAAAAAATTAGGAAACATTTTGAGCATTCTGAGAATATAGCGATAATAGACATATACCTGTATACCTACCATCTTTATAATATCATAGATGAAATGGAGGAACCCTGTGTGCCCCTCTGTGATCCCAACCCCTCCCTCCATCCCAGAGGTAGCCCCCAATATGAATTTATTCTTTATCATTTTTATGCATATTTTTATACTTTTCCAACATATTTATGTATCAGTAAATGTTGTCTATGGTAGTTTGAAGATATAAATAAATAAATGGTATCATATTGCATTTATCCCTAGTTGTTTTTACTCAACATTATATTTTTGAGATTATATATATAATTCTAGGTCATTTACTTTATCCGCCCTATGTTCTCTCATTGTAGGAATTAACACAATTTATTCATTTTCCTATTGATGGACATTTAGCTTATTTCCCATTTTTCCTTATAACCAGTAATGTGGTTGTAGACATTCTTGCACTTGTCTCATTCACACTCTTGTACCTGTGAGCAAGAGTTTGTACCAAGAAACCACATTGCTAAGTCATAGGGCACCACTGTTTCCAACTTTGTTAGATATTCCTAAATCACTTTCCAAAATGATGTACCATTGTACATTACTACTAGCAAGTATTAAAATCCCTCTTTTTTTTTTATTCATACTTGACCTACAGTTGTAATGGCCAAATTTGAAAATGTTTGCCAGTCTGATGGATATAGACGTGTAGCTCATCCCTTTGGTTTGTACTTCCCCAATTACTCAGGAGGCAGTGTCTCATCTGCATTTACTGGACATTTAGTTCCCTTCTGCAAACTGCCTGTTCCTATTACTTGGCCATTTTTATGTTGGAATGTCTGTTTTTTCTCTTATTGATTAGAAATACTTCAAAACTACTTCAAAATATGCATATTTGCATATAATAATTTACTTATTATGCACATTGTAGACATTTTCTTCCAGTCTATGGCTTGTTTTTCTGCTGCTTTTTGTTTTACAGTGTCTTTTGATGTGCAGATATTTTAATATCAATATTGTCAAAATTATTAATCTTTTAATTTATACCTTATGCTTTTTATATTTGTTTAAGAAACCTTTCTTTGTCATAAAAGCCTAAAGATATTCTACTGAATGTTAGTATAAAAATGTAAAATATGATTTTCACAGTTTGGGCTTGAATCCATCTGTGATACAGTTGAATGTGGAGGGTAAAGTAGGGATCTCATTTTACATTTTTCTTATGGATAACCAGTTGTCGCAGCCTCATTGATTGAATAGTCCATCATTTCACTATTAAAACATTTTTATTGTAAAATTTACCATACAAGCAGAAGAGGGACACACACACACACACACACACACACACACACACACACATTTAAGGACTATAATAAGATAATACAGCAAAATGATAAACCATCAGCTGTGTTATGACACAGAACATTAACAATATCTTAAAACATTTCTGCAGGACATTCCCTGATCTTATCCCCTTCCCTCCTCCCTCCTAATTTTTATGATAATTGGTACCTTGGTTTTCTTTACTGTTTTCCACATGTATATATATCCTTACACAATATATTCTTTAGCTTTGCCCTTTCTTTAAATTTCATAAGAATGGAAATATTCTATGTGTATTTTTTTTTACTTTATTTATTTTATTTTTTTACTTTATTTTTTTACACATATTCTATGTGTATTATTTTTTTACTTTTACTCATTATGTTCCTTTGGTCCTTTATTTTCTAGAGAAAGAATTTGTTGTCTTATCTGATATAATTTTATAATAGCTTTGACATCTGGGAGGGCCCATCTCCTCCCACTGTTAATTTTCTTCAACGTTCTCTTGACTACTCTTGACCCTTTGCTCTTTCATTTGAATTTTAAGGTAAGCTTGTGAAGTTCTATAAAAAATCCTGTTGGTATTGTAATTACATTGACCTTATTGATTACTTTGGACAGATTTGACATATTTATGACATAAAATGTTCTAATTCATGTCCATAATAAGTCTTCTCATTTATTCTGGTCTTGTTTTACAT
The DNA here is from genome assembly GCF_949752795.1 of Hyperoodon ampullatus. NCBI lineage: Eukaryota > Metazoa > Chordata > Mammalia > Artiodactyla > Ziphiidae > Hyperoodon > Hyperoodon ampullatus. Next base: position 226,634,246 of record NC_136914.1, on the reverse strand, counting down.
CTTTTGATAATATGTAGTTCTGTTCTATGTCTTTTTTAAGTTTATTTCTAAACACCTTTCATATTGTTATCGTGAATGGGAACTTTAACATTTATATTGTGTAGTAGGATGTTTGGTGATGGACATGCTGTTGGTTTTTATTTGTTCGTTTTTGTATGATTATGTGTTGCTGCTGTAAAAAAAGTATCACAAATGTAGAATATTAAAGCAGCATATATTTATAATTGTACATCTTTGTAGGTCAGAAGTCTGGCAGATCTCACTGGGATAAAATGAAGATGTCAGTAGGATTGTATTCCTTTCTGGAGGCTTGAGGGAGAATCTATTTCCTTGCCTTTTTCCACTCTCTGGAGGCCACTCATATTCCTGGGTTCATGGTCTTCTTCTTCCATCTTCAGATGGAAGCAATATTACATCTCTCTGACCTACCTTCCACTGTCACATCTCCACTTTTACAATGGAACTAGATTGGGCCCACCTTGGATAATCCAGGATAATCTCTCCAGCTCCAGATCCTTAATCCTAATCATGTCTGCAAAGTCCATTTTCCCGTGTAAGGTAGCATATTCACAGGTTTTGGGAATTAAAACATGGACATCTTTGGAGACCATTATTCTGCCTACTATAATTTGATATCTAATAACCATGCAGAACTATCACTATTTCTAATATTTATATGTAGATTGTCTTGAATTTATAAATAGACTATTATATCATCTCCTTTTGTTATTTCTAAAACAATGATTTATTTTTCTTTTCTTATTGCATTGGATAGAATCTCTAGAACAATGTTAAATGTAAGTAGTGATAGCAGGTATCCTTGTCTTGTTCTCAGTTTTAGGGAGACCTTCTAAACTCTCATGTGATGTTTGTGTGATGTATGTAGTAAATATTGAGTAAGTGTTCTTTGTCAGATTAAGGGAGTTCCTTATTATTTGTAGTTCATAGTTTACAAATATTGTAATTATGGATTTATTAATTTATCCTTATGATATTGCCAGTTTGGGCTTGTTATGTTTTGGAGCTATGTTGTTGAAGGGTACATTTTATAATTGTTGATACCTTCTTGATTAATTTTTTCCCCTATGATATAGTGTCACTTTTTATGGCAATTAATACTTTTTTGGCTTAAATTGTATTTTATTTTATATTAATATACCAGCCCCCCCTTTATTTTTGGATAATATGTGTGTATTAGATCTTTTTCTTTATTTTCAATTTATCTGTGTGGATTTGTCTTATGTGTGTTCCTTATAAGTGGTGTATACCTAGATTTCTTAAAAATCCAAACAGATAACATCTTTTAATAGGTAAATTTAATCCAATATTTGTTGTGATTAATTAACAGAAATGTTTGGTCTTATGTTTACCATCTTATTTTATTTTTTGTTAGTATAAATTTCTTTCTTTCCCCTTCCTTCCTTCCTCCCTTCCTTCCTTCCTTCCTTCCTCCCTCCCTCCCTCCCACCCTCCCCCCTCCTTCCCTCCCTCTCTCCCTCCCTCCTTCCCTCTTTCCCTCCTTCCTTCTTTCTTCCTTTCTTTTCTTTTCTTTTTGTTCCTTTCCCTTCCCTTTCTTTCTTTCACATTACTTTGAAAATTGATTAAAAGTTTTGTGAGAAATTTTTACCCTTCTGCCAAGCTATAGATTGTATTTCCATTCTTTTGGGGATTAGCCTTAAAATTTTAAGATATTTAACTAAAATTTTTGTAACAAAAACTACAGTTGTTCAGTATTTCTATTTTCTGTCTTCTGACCACAGTAAGACCTTAGTGTATGTGTACTGTTGTTTGAGTTTTACAACTATTGTTTAATACAAGAAGTTATGTTAAAAATTAACAGTTAAATTTACCCATATTTTCTCAGTTGCATTGCTCATTTTTGCTTCTCATTTCCCATAAGTTTCTTTTGCATTTACTTTTTCTCCTCCTGAATGCATGCTGTCATAGTTTTTTTAAACTGAGATCTGTAGGGTGTAAATTCATGAATTCTTTGTATAGGTAAAAATGTCTTTATTTTGCTTTTACTTTTTTTATGGTTGCAATTTTTTATTGTGATAAAGTATTCATAATATAAAATTTACCATTTTAAGCATTTTTAAGTTTACAGTTCCATGGCATATTTATATTCACTTTGTTGTCCAACCATTACCATCATCCATCTCCAGAATTTTTCATCTTCCCAAACTGCAACTCTTTACCCATTAATAATAACTTTCCTTTCTCTCCTTCCCTCTTTGCCCTGGCAACCACCATTCTACTTTCTGTCTCCATGAATTTGGCTATTCTAGGGACCTCATATAAGTGGAACCACAGAATATTTGTCCTTCTGTGCCTGGCTTATTTCACTTAGCATAGTGTCTTCAAGGTTCATCCATGTAGCATGTATCAGAATTTCAGTACTTTTTTTTTCTTCCTAAATTTTAAATTTATTTTTTATACAGCAGGTTCTTATTAGTTATCTATTTTATACATATTATTGTATATATGTCAATCCCAATCTCCCAATTCATCCCACCACCCTGCCCCCCGCTTCCCCCCTTGGTGTCCATACGTTTATTCTCTACATCTGTGTCTCTATTTCTGCCTTGCAAATCGGTTCATTGTACCATTTTTCTAGATTCCACATATATGTGTTAATATACGATATTTGTTTTTCTCTTCCTGACTTACTTCACTCTGTATGACAGTCTCTAGGCAACCTAAATGCCCATCAACAGATGAATGGATAAAGAAGATGTGGTACATATATACAATGGAATATTACTCAGCCATAAAAAGGAATGAAATTGGGTCATTTGTAGAGATGTGGATGGACCTAGAGACTGTCATATAGACTGAAGTAAGTCAGAAAGAGAAAAAAAATATCATCTACTAATGCATATATGTGGAATCTAGAAAAATGGTACAGATGAACCGGTTTGCAAGGCAGAATTTCAGTACCTTTTAAGGCTGAATATTCCATTGCATGTATATATCAATACCAAATTTTGTTTATCCATTCATACATCAATTGACATTTGTTTTGCTTCTGCCTTTTGGCTATTGCTAATAATGCTGCTATAAACATGGGTGTGCAAATATCTAAGTCCCTGCTTTCAGTTCTTTTGGGTGTATACCCTGGAGTGCAACTGCTGGGTCATATGGTAATTACCTGTTTAATTTTTTGAGGAACTGCCATATGGTTTTCCACAGTGGCTGCATTATTTTAGATTTATACCATCAATGTGTAAATGTTCCAGTTTCTCCACATCCTTGTCAACACATGTTATTTCTGTTTTTTGTTTTGTTTTGTTTTTTTCTAATTACAGCCATCCTAATGAGTGTAAAGTAGTATCTCATTGTGGTTTTGATTTACATTTCCCTAGTGATTAATGATGTTCACTATCTTTTCATGTGCTTATTGGCCATTTGTATATTTTCTTCGGAGAAATTTCAAGTATTTTGCCCATTTTTTAATAACTAGTTTGTTTCTGTTGTTCATTGCTTTCACTCTTGATTGATAGTTTGATTGGTTTGAAATTCTTGGTTAAGGTTATATTTTTCCCCCTATCACTTTAAAGATACTACTTTGTTGCCTTCTAGAAACTCTCGTTGCTGCTGAGAAATCTATTGCTGTTGTACTTATTCTTTTATAGGCAATCTCTTTTTTCTTGAAGCTTTTCAGGTTGTCTCCTTATTTTTAATGTTCTGTATTTCATTACACCATCTAGGCATAGATTATTTTTATTTACTCTGATGGGACACTCTTGCAATCTGAGGACCTATGTCTTTCTCCAATTCTGTAAAATTCTTATCTATTATTTATTTTAAAATTTTAAGTATCAGTTATTTCCTATTCTTAGTTTTAAGAACTCCAATTTTCTGTATATTGGAGCATCTCAATTTTTTCTCCCTCCTTCTTAACAGGTTTTCATACATTAAAACAAACTGTTTCCAGTCTCTGCATTTGATGTGATCCTCAGCTCTGTCTTCCATTTTACTCTTTACTCTGGACTGTGTTACTGTTAGTTTATCCCATCTTGTAAATTAAAACTTTTTAGTGACTATATATTTCATTTATAAAGTGTTATAATTGGTTCTCTCTCATATACATCTATGCTTATTTCATTTATTTCTCTTTTGTTCATAATTTATAATTGTTTATGGATATGTTAGATGTTTTATTTATCCCTTTAGCATTTTAAAAATAGTTATTTTAAAGGTTCTGCTAGGCTCTCCCATAAACTTAATTGTATCTGGAATGAATTCACACTGTTGTCTTTATTGTGTGTCTTTCTTTGTATGAGCTTTGTTTTATGTGTTTTGGAATTTTGGTGTTTGGGCATTTTCTGAATGGGAGGATTTATGTTTTTGTGGCTAGCATTCATATGTTCCCTCTCTCTCTTCTTTCCTCTCTCCCTAGATATGTTGCCTGCACACATATCTCTAGCAGAAGTGGAACTTTTGCTCTGCTCTGATGTTGGGCTTATTGCTGATACAGTCATAAAGCCAGTGAGGGGCAAGATTTGACTTTGACCTCTTTTCAGCTTCCTTCTGTGAGTGAAGGGAGAGGTGTGTGTGGGGGGTCCCACCACATCCTCTGCCTTCAACAGCAGTGATTTTGGCTCAATTTTTCTTTTTTTTTTTTTTGGTTGCATTGGGTCTTCATCGCTGCATGCGGGCTTTCTCTAGTTGCATAGAGTGGGGGCTACTCTTCGTTGTGGTGCGCTGGCTTCTCATTGCGGTGGCCTCTCTTGTTGCAGAGCATGGGCTCTAGGCATGCGGGCTTCAGTAGTTGTGCCACATGGGCTCAGCAGTTGTGGCTCGTGGGCTCTAGAGCCTAGGCTCAGTAGTTGTGGCGCATGGGCTTAGTTGCTACGTGGCATGTGGGATCTTCCTGGACCAGGGCGCAAACCTGTGTCCCCTGCATTGGCAGGTGGATTCTTAACCACTGCGCACCAGGGAAGTCCCGATTTATCTGTTTTTTTAAAAAATTAAATTAATTAATTAATTATTTGTGTTTGGTCTTTGTTGTGGTGCGTGGGCTTCTCGTTGCGGTGGCTTCTCTTGTTGCAGAGTGTGGGCTCTCAGTGCGTGGGCTTCAGTAGTTGTGTTGCGCAGGCTTCAGTAATTGTGGCTCACTGGCTCAGTAGCTGTGGCTCGTGGTCTCTAGAGTGAAGGCTCAGTAGTTGTGGCGCATGGGCTTAGTTGCTCTGCAGCTCGTGGGATCTTCCTGGACCAGGGCTCGAACCTGTGTCCCCTGCATTGGCAGGCGGATTCTTAACCACTGCGCACCAGGGAAGCCCCAATTTATCTGTTTCTGATGAAGCTCTGTAGTCCCTTTTGTACCATTGGAGTCTAACTCCTGGATGCCACCCCCTGCTTCTAGACGCAGAGCCTCCCCCCAACCCCCCAGCCTGCCGCTGTCCCCCTGCCCCCCCATCTTGTATTTCTGCTCCGTCCACATTCATCCAGCACTCATCTTGTATTCAAGGTGACTGTGTTGTTTGGGTTTTGTCTGGAGCATTAAAATACGATTTTATTTAGTTCCTTGCAGTGGCAGCACACAACCCATCAGTGGCGTGCTCTTCATTCGCTCAACATTTGTCCTGTTGACTTTGTCTTTCAAGTTGAGTTTGATATTCAAGTTATCTTTTCTGTAGCAAAAACGAAGTCTAATTTTGATACTTCCATTGCTGTGATCCTGATGATCATTTACACCCTTCGGTATTTACTTCTTTGTACAACTTTTAGACAAAACATGTGAATGTGAACGTATTTGCACGAAACCACCGCTGGAACCTCCCTACAACACTGGCCTTGTGGGTTTCGTAAGGTAGGGCTTCTTCTCTGATGTTTCATTCACTGCACAAATACATTTTGAGTTCATTCTACGCTCACAAATGCAAGCGACCTGCAGTCCTGCTGTTCAAGATGTGGTCTGGGGACCAGCAGCCTCTGCGTTAGAAATGCAAAAGCTCAGGCCCCTCCCCAGACCTCCTGAACCAGAGCCCGAATTTTAAACAAGATTTCCAGGTGATCTGTATGAACGTGCAAGTTTGAGAAGCACTGCCTTGTAGTAAAGTAACCGTGTACCCTGGCTTACTTATTTGTGGGGCTACTGTTCACATGTTGTCCTCATTTAGACAACTGATTATGTGGTTTCCCTCTTTATAATGAGCTGGATGCTTCATTCTCTAAATTCTGAAGAGTCTGATGCAGACACACCTAAGTCATTCTGAGTTCTCCAGGGAGCAAGTAGAGATAGAGTGGGGCTGAAGTGAGGGTATAAGGGTGCTGGAGGGGATTATTGGCAAAGTAAATGCATTCTGTATTGTACTTATGCTGGAAAAAACCGGAGCGGAAAGGTGTTGGCCTTCTGTTCTCTCCCACAGCGTATCTTCAGCTTCTTTGGCCCAGGAACTGGGAGGTGCTGGGGCTTCTAAGTGGGAGGGTGTCTCTTTATTTTTGAACCCGCAGCAGGGCATCCTGCCCCCTCAAAGTGGGCAGGCCCAGAGCATTCTCTCCATTCATACCAGCAGCCTGCAGGGCGCTGGGCTCTATCTTTTTGTAAAACTGTTTACACCATGGTCTCTGTAACAGTTTCCTGTGGCTGCTACAACAAGTTATCACAAACTGGGTGGCTTCACGCAACAGGAATTTATTCTCTAACAGTCTGGCGGCCAGAAGTCTGACATCAGTACCCCTAGGATGAAATCAAGGTGTTGGCAGGGCTGCACCCCCTCCAGAGGCTCTCAGGGAAGATTCTTCCTTGCCCCTTCCGGCTTCTGGTGGCGGCCGGCATTCCTTGGCTTGTGGCCGCATCCCTCCCGTCTCTGCCTCTGTCCTCACATGGCCTCCTCCTCCTCTGTCCCCGTCAAATCTCCCTCTGCCTCCCTCTTACAAGGACACTTGTGATGGCATTTAGGGCCCACCGGATAATCCAGGATGATCTCCCCTCCTGGAGATCCTTAATTTAGTCAACACTTGCAAAGTCCATTTTGTCATGTAAGATCACATCCACAGGTTCCAGGGATTGGGACATGGGCATCTTGGGGGGGTGGTGAGGGACCCTTTTCCAGCCTACCACAGCACCCAAGAGAAAGGGTGTTGTATTGCCAGGCAAACCAAATGGGACATTTCCCTCCAAGAAGAGTGGATATAAGATATTTTTCTAAAAGAGATTGTTGAGTATTTTAATACTGACCCCTCCCTGGTTCTGCTCATGTAGACTCTTCATTACCACTTGCTGAGCACCTGCTTTGTGCCAGGAGCTTCACGCACCTTCTCTCTAGTGTGCAGTATCGTCCTGTTTTTTTTTTTTTTTTTTTTTTTTTTTTTTGCGGTACGTGGACCTCTCACTGTTGTGGCCTCTCCTATTGCGGAGCACAGGCTCCGGACGCGCAGGCTCAGCGGCCATGGCTCACAGGCCCAGCCACTCCGCGGCATGTGGGATCTTCCCGGACCGGGGCACGAACCCGTGTCCCCTGCATCGGCAGGTGGACTCTCAACCACTGCGCCACCAGGGAAGCCCTATCATCCTGTTTTGCCGGTGAGAAGAGGTGGGCTTGCCCCATCTTATCCTGTGAGTGGTCGGTGTGGCAGAGCGGCTTCAACTAGGAAAGGCACGAGGGATTGCCTATGGGACCGTGGGTGCCAGGGCGGTAGAGGGAAGGAGCAGAGACTGTTTAACTTCGAAGCCACTGCAAGCCGGAGGACTGGCATTCAGCACCAGATGCCACGGGGCTGTCGGGGGGCTTGCATAAGTCCCATGTTCCGCTCCTGGGGGTGTTGTCACCTGCGAGCCGAAGGTTTCTCTCCGGGGCGGGCATCTGGAGGTGCCTCTGGACGTAAGAAGCAGGAGCCTCCCCGTGGGGCAAGTAGCAAGCGTGGCATCGAGGGGCCTGTGTGCGTCCTGGACGCACAGATTCCCACTCCCACCCGCTGCCCACAGTCGAGCCGTTTCCATCCGATCAGCAGCCCCACTGCTCTGCTGGGCTCCGTGGAGCGTTGTTGAGTCTCAACGATTTTACATTCCAACCTCCACTGCCCCGTTTAGGGGTGAGGCCTTTAGGGGAGCGCTCTGGGTCCCTTATCCCTGGTTTACGAGGATTAACCAAGACCCCCGAGGGCAGGATCTGGGGCAGATTAAACTGGGGAGGGTTTCAGAGGACACATTTTGCCTGGGGGGTGGTTTGCCTGCGTCCCTCGAGGGCAGATGCGTGGACACTGCTCAGTGCAGCGTCACCTTCCTTATTCCAGGGGCACCAGCTGAAGACCACGGCTACGTTAGGTGCTTTAATTGGAAACAGAAGCTCTGAGTGCAGCCCACACCCTAGGGCTGTGTGTATTGCGTTCAGACTCTAGGTTCCGGGGTGTTTATCAGGCTGGGTGGGCACCAGATGGAAGTGGGGTGTTTCCTCCTTGGCGGCAAAAGGCTCGCGATGGGGGAGGAATCAGGCTGTGTCCCTGACCCTGTCCGGGGTGCTACGGGAGCCCCGCCCCTTTGCCCTCCTTGGCGGAGGCGTGAGCCACGCTCCCCTTCAAGTCCAGGCTCCCAGGCGGGTCGCCCACCGCTGCCCAGAGGGCTGAGCGCAGGGCCGGGGCGCGGCCAGGACAGGGCCCGGCGCTGCGCGCTGGAGGGCCGCGCACTGCCCTATCCTCGCCCTCTTCCTCTGCTGGGTGAGCCGAGCGCCTCGGAGCCGTCTCTTCGGAAGTCTGGCAGGGCTGCTCCTCCGCGGATGGTGTGGGTTATAAATCGTGTAACCCTGGAGAAGAGTTCACTTGATCACGGTGTTTTACACTCTTCTCTGCAGAGCGTTGGTGACTTAATTAACCTACTTGCAGATGTAGCAGCTGAAAGATACATTTCCCGATGCATCTACATCCCCTTTTCAGTCATCATATACTTAAATTGCAAATTCTCATGAACTGTAACCCAGTGTCTTATGGCTCTTGATTCTACATTTCCCTGTAGATGTTCTATCTTCATATGTGTCAAAGTTAGAGGACGTGGCTGCTAGAAAAAGGTATAGCTATATTAAACCACACACACAAAAACCCTCCATTGAAATAAGGTTAAGAATATGGCTTAATACTCCTAATGACAGGCAGTTCCAAGTTTGGCTTCAAAGCCAATTGTTTGCCCAACACCATAGCACCCACGCCTCAGAAAACAGGTCTTGGAAGGTGCTAACCTCGGGGGCGATAGACTTATTTATCATCAAGGCACTCCAGGGCTCAAACAATGTGAAATCATTGCATGCATTTCCTTACTGGCCTTATTTTATAAAATCCTTGCTTCCCTCCCTATGCACTTACTTTTTCTCTCTCCAGCTCCAGGAGAGCCCCTTCCCATACTTTTAGAGAAGATTATCCTATGACTTAACATTTTAAAAAATTTAGAGGTAAGATGAGGGTAGAGGATCGCTGAATTCTGAACGAAACCAGTCATGGTTAATTTCTGTATGATTGTTTTCCCTTAAGAAAGTTCAGAAGACATTTGCAAGTCCTCCCCTGCGCCTCCCCCGCAAAAACCCGTTTCTTTGGAGCTCAAAATGTTGTATCATAAGCACATTTTTTATGGCTAAAAATTGGGGTTTACAGAGGGAAAATGACAAGCCTGTAATTGGCATACTTGGTATGAAAGTTTCCTTGCATATAAGAGATTCATGTTTGTAATTTCATTTTAGGAAAACATTCTAAGCATCCAGGGGAACTGCAGGAGGGCAAGGGCTATGGGAACTCTCTCTCCAGGACGACCTGGTTTCAGATTCACCCATAAAAATGGAACCACATGGAGTTTTATTCCAGTGTCCTGGGATCCATGGGCATTTCACCCCACTGGAGATGAAATTCAAAGTGCAGACATTTGGCAGCTGGCAGCTTGTGACTATATGCACCATTGTATATTATCCTTTTTCTGTTTGGGTCTCTATTCTGAGTTCCTAGTTAGGCCTGTGTCATGCTTGGCTCCTTTGAATTCATGTGTGCTAGCTGTCACGGGGGCTTAGCCACGGCCTGAAACATCTCACGGACACAAAGGAGACAGTGGCGTACAACTCACCATATCTCCCATCTCCACGTGAGCAGAGCTGAGTCCTGACCTGGCTTCTGGTGTATAGTTTTCTCCTTCATTCTCTCTCTCTCCACTCACCTCGGTGCATCACCACGGTGAGGATGCACTGAAGCTGTTCTCTCTCTGTTGGGTGAGGACAGGTGCAAAGAGATTTGCTTTGACTGTAGGAAATTTTCGTTCGGCTTTTCATCTTAAATGGAAAATTCCTACAACACAAAAGGTGTAAAATGAGAAGTAAATACTTTGTGTGTCGTTGTCTGTCTGTCTGTCTTTCTAAATAAATAGGATCTGACTCTGCATGCTGCTTTGCAGATTTGCTTTCCCTGCTTCACTTGGAACTCATTCCCCGTGAGCTCCTCTTCCCGATGCTACGTGGTGTGCACGGCATAGCTGCAGTGTGTTTTTCTCTTTTCCGGACCCCTCCTGATGGGCACTTAGGTTATTTCCAGTCTTTCACCTCTGTAAGGCTGCTCCCATGGGCATCTCTGCTTATTCTCTGGGAGCGCTTGTGAGGTTGTTTCTGTAGGGTGCAGTCATATACACGGAGCAGTGGGTCCAGAGGTGTGCGAAGCAAGGTTAGTTTATGGATTAAATTGTAAGCCGATGATCTGCCATAAGAATTTGAGGAGACAAGCATTGGTGGAATCAGTCTCCGGGAGGTACTCTTTGATATCAACTCATTTAGTCCTTATTGTGGTCCCAGGACGGTGGTTTTATTTGCTTTATAGGGATGATGACCCTGAGTTCTGTAGTTTGTCTCAGGCACCGACTAGGAAGCAGCTGCCCTGGGACTGGAAGCCCACTTTTCATGCCACGTCCAGAGCTCCTTCTCCCAACAAGCCTGTCTTTGCCGATAGCCATGTATATTTAGGCGACATTCTGTGGTCTAATCACCTACAGTGGCCAGCCGTGCCCATCGGCTTAGGGGTCCTTATCGGGGGCTCCTGGGAAATTCTCATCCGTGGGTAGAAGCTAGAGTTCCTTTCTAACAATAAGACCACACTCAGCATCATTGCTTTTCTCTTGCTCACATCCTTGGTGACTTATCATAAGAAACAACAGTTATTCACTGTGCCACGGCCTGGAGATTTTTCTCTCTCTCTCTCTCTCTCTTTTTTTTTTTTTTTGCGGTACGCGGGCCTCTCACTGCTGTGGCCTCTCCTGTTGCGGAGCACAGGCTCCGGACGCGCAGGCTCAGCGGCCATGGCTCACGGGCCCAGCCACTCCGCGGCATGCAGGATCCTCCTGGACCGGGGCACGAACCCGTGTCCCCTGCATCGGCAGGCAGACTCTCAACCACTGTGCCACCAGGGAAGCCCCTCTCTCTTTTTTTACCCTAGTTTATCTTTGCTTCTTTTCCCCCTCAACTTTAAATTATATTTGTCAATACACACAATTCTATTTGTCAGTAAAGTGTATAACACGATCTGATGTACATGTACATCATGGAATGATCACCAAGATCCAGATAATTAATATATTACTATTAACTACAGTCACTGTGCCATATGTTAGATCCTCAGAACTTCTTCTTATAGGTCAAAAGGTACTTTCAGTTATAGCTCCCCATTTCCTCATTCCCCCAGACCCGGGCAAGCATCGTTCTATTCTGTCTTTATGATATTGGCCCCCCACCTTTTTTTTTTTAAATTCCACATGTTACTGATGTCAAACATCATACGGTATTTGTCTTTCTGTGTCTGGCTTATTTCACTCAGCATAATACCCTCCAGTTCATGTTGTCACAAAAGGCAAGGTTTCCTTTTTAATGGCTGAATAATATTCCATTGTGTTATGTATAACACATCTTCTTTATCCATTCATGTGATGATGATGGACACTTAGGCTGTTTTTGTGTCTTGGCTACTGTGTGTAGCACTGCAGTGAACACGGGAGGGCAGAGAGCTCTTTGAGATAGTGATTTCATCTCCTTAGGATACGTACCCAGAAGCGGGATTATTGGATCATGTGGTCGTTTATTTTTAACTTTTTGAGGAGCCTCCAGCCTGTTTTCCACAGTGGCTGCACCAATTTACATTCCAGCCTACAGAGGGTTCCCTTTTCTCTACATCTTTACCAGCATTTCTCTCTTGTTTTTTGATAATAGCCTTTGTAACAGGTGTGAGGTGATAGCTCAGGGTTTTGATTTGCATTTCCCTGATGATTAGTGATGTTGAGTACATGTGCTTGTGGGCCATTAGTACGTGGTCTTTGTTAAGCTGTCTATTCAAGTACTCTGCCTGTTTTATTTCATTTGTTTAAATGCAGGTATAGTTGATTTACAATATTCGTTTTGGGTGTACAACATAGTGACCCAGTATGTGTGTAGCTTATCCTCCATTTACAGTCATTATACAATCCTGGCGATCTTCCCTGTCTGTACACTACACCCTTGTGGCTGATGTATTTCACACAGAGTCCTTTGAACCTCTTCCTCTCCTCCCCCACCCTGTCCCTCCCCCCACTCCCCGCTCCCCTTGACCACTGGTCACCACTAGTTTGTTCTCTGTCTGGTTTATGTGACTGAAATGCGCACACAGGGGTGCGTCCTGGCCTGGCCTCCCGAGGGCTGGGGCTCTGGAGTTCTTCCTCTCTGGCCGAGCCCTGTGTCCTGGGGGACTTGGGGGTTGAAGCAACAAGGGCTCTGGGTTGAGGGGGAGGGGGCACACAGTGGGATGGTCACACACGGCACCAGAAATGCACCGGTCGCGGGAGAAGAGGTCAGGCCCGACCAGGGCTTGACCCTTGACCCCGAGGACAAGTCCCAGGAGGGCAGAGAGCGTGGAAACAGGCAGCGGACGGACGGGCGGGTCTCAGCACCTCCCTCCAGCGTGAGCCTGGCTGTACCTTGAAGGCCAGCCTGACTTAGGAGGATTCAGACCTAGGAAGCCTCTGCGCCTCTTCCTCCCTGCCCAGGGCCCCATCTTATAGCCCCTCTGGGGTTCCTGCAACAGAAGCAAAGTCGTCCAGAGCATTTATCATTAAAGACAAGATTGAGCCTGATGACAGGATGGACAGGCTGTCCCTGGACATAGCTCGGGGCCTGGGCAGACGGATTAGGCTGCCTGTTCTAGCTCCCTGAGTGCTCCGAGGCCGTCCAGCACCCCTGGGGCCCGTGCCCAGGGGTCCAGGCTGTCACAGCTCCTCCTGGGCTCTGTCCAGCTCCCTCTCAGCCTGTGCCTCTCAGGGGACAAAGGCTGAGGGGGGTGGCTATCCCCATCCAACTTGGAGCCCTCGGTTGGTCAGGGGCTCCGGCCAGGTCCTTGTGGCCGACTGGTCACTCTAATGCCCAGCCCATCGTGACTGCCCCTGTTGAGCTGAGATTTGCCTCCGTCAGTTTTGTCCCCACGTGGCAGGGTCAGGAGGCGACACCCCCAGGAAGAAAGAACTGTCCACTAGGGGCACACCCAGGACGAGGTGGCGGGTTGACAGGAGTGATGCTGAAAGCTGGGCCCTTTCCCTGTTCTGCGTCAAGCCAAAATCCCGCCCGATGCCAGAGGCTGAGGAAGCTCAGTTCCCTTCCTTTTGCTCTCCCATTCGTTTTACGCATTTTTTTCCGTGCCAACTCTGTGCTGGGGCGTGTGCGCAAGACCTCCACCCGCAAGGGGTTGGTAGGAGAGTGTGAGACACAGACACACTGGACCCGCTGTGGGTGAGCGTGGACCCTGCAGTGAGTGGGGGTGAGGTGACTGCAGGTGTCGCTGAACGCAGGTGCGTGTGCCTGTTGCACAGTGAGGCCAAAGGAACCGAAACGTCGGAGTTCGGAGCAGAGAAAGGTTCATTGCAGAGTCGAGCACGGAGTCGGGTTCTCATGCCCAGAAAGGCGCAAACTCAGCAAAGGATTTTTAAAGGCCAGGTGACGAGGGGCGTGGCTGGTCGTTGCAGATTTCTTGGTGTCGGGATCCCTTGTTCCTGCAGCTGTCCACGGAGGTCAGGTCACCCTGTTCCTGTAAACCTCCAACGAGACATATGTCATTCTCTGTTCTGCAACTTTTTATCTCTATAGGAATGGGAAAGTGTTTACATTCAAAGGTCAGAGCCTTGAGAATGGGCTGTCCTGTCTATTTCAGGCTGTAGGCAGCCTTCTTAACCCGAGCAGAGGCAATAGAATACAAAGGTTAAAGTAAAAGAGACAGATCCAGCCTGGAGTCAGATTTGTTCTTCCCTATGACAGGGGGAGCTGGGGAGTGCGGAGGAGGGCATAGAGTTGGCCTGGAGGGTGGGCAGGCCCCTGGGGCAGGTGCTGAATCCTAAGGGTTAAGTAGGAGAGAGCCCGCCGCTCCTAGCCCTGTGGCCAAGACACTGTTTAAGGATGAGTCCAGATGGAAGAATTTATGGCGCCAGAAAAGAGCATCTGAGCAGCCATGGCAAAGTAGACGGCGCCAGGCTCAAGGCAAGTAAGCAAAATACAGCTGAAAATGCGGGTAAGTACACATCCAGCCACAGGCGCTGTGGACAGCAGCAAAGGTGCCAGGCATCTTGTAAGAACATCTGGGGAAGGGTAGCTGCTTGGGTGTTTAAACCAGAACCTTCTGAATACAGGCAGCTGAGAAAAGCCCCTTCCAACAGGATGCATTGCTTCTCAGAAACTTCCTTGAAGGGACATGGTAGATAATGTGGTTTCCATTACAGAGAGTAGCGAGCAGAATTTTAGCCTAACGGGCAGAATTTACCTTCCGGTTTCCTTTTTTCCAGATTCATTGTCATCAAGTGCACATATATTTGCCTCCTGTCCTTAAAAAGCCATCATATTAAATTTTTTTTTTGCTTTTGTACTGTCATTTCAAAGAATCAAACAATTTTTAATAATCAGTGTTTGGAGCTTAAGAAAACGTTGGTTGAATTTTTCACATTCAAAGGCAAGTTTCAACCTTTAATATCCACCAAACTTCAATTAATTTATTTCCTCTTTAAGGACCTAAAGGTGATCTGAATCATTTTGACTGTCATGTAACATCCCCAAACAATATTTTATGAGGCTGAGTTTAGTTAATAGATTCAGGCTTAGTCAAGGCTTTCACATGGGCAGCTCCTTGTTTTAGAAATGTCTGTTTATTATCAGTTTAATGCGGATGGAACTACTTATTCACTCTTCAGAAACCCTTTATGACTGCTAATTAAAGCCTTTGCCTGAACACAAAATAATTAATACATAAAATGAAGCCACGGGAAAGAAGCAACTGTGAAATAGTCGCTTGGTTGTATGTTAAGCAGCATTTAATCATTAGAGGAACAGTGTTTGCACTTTTGGAAAGAAAACAAGGCACAGACTTCATGTTTATTTAACACTTTGACTAGTTCTTCTCGGAGGTCTGAAATGAGCCTTATGGAGCACCACAGCAGTAAATCATGGGTTCTGGAAATTACTGGGTCTTAAACAGTAGTGTCATTTTAAACCTAAATAGTTTGGTGGTGCTCCGGCCCATAAAACTGACCTCTTAGAACAACATGGACTGTTTACACTGAAAGACAAGTAAAGGAAATAAAAACAACACATAAACTATAGTGCTGCCAGGATGCCATTTATTCTGGTTTGGTTTTGGCTTGAAATCTGATGCTGCTGATGAGCATGGGAGTGCTTAGTGCCACCAAAGAGGGGTCCGCATTTGCACCCCGAGGGTCCCTCCGGCCTATCCTGCCCTGTGAAGGCTTCTGCAAAGCACCGCTGGCTTTTCAGGGTGGGCTGACGGCGCTGGCCCCCAAAAGGTGCAGATGTGTCCATAGGAAAAGACATCTCTTTAGTGGGCATATGAGGGCAGAGTGAAAATTCACAGCAGATTCTTTTTATAGAAACTGTAGATAAAGGTGACTGGCCAGCCCGAGGGATTGGTCACGAGATAAGGGATTTTCACCTCTGGGTCACTGCTTCCAACTACACCTCGATGGAGACCTGAGGTCCCCAAGTGAGAGGTGCAGTGAGCGTGATGTGAGGTGCCCCCTGGCCAGTGCCCTCGGGCTTGGGCTCGCATCTGGCAAAGGAATGTGGGTGCCCTCGAGAGAAGTGGGACAGGGAGGGAGATGAGTGGTGACAGAGGAGGATGGCTCTGGTACTCATCTCGGGATCTCTGGCTTGGGTTTGGGCTTCAGGCAAGGACAGTGGGGCTGGAGAGGAAGAAGCAGTGGAGGAAGGAGGCCAGTGGATCTGGACTCGGGCACTTGGCTTCGCCTTCTGTGAAACGCCTCTGTAATTCCTGTGCTCTGGGAAGGGCTGCTCCAAATTGTGCAGGGGGGACTTGGACAGTCCCGGCATGTTCTCTCCTCTGGATGCTTCATGGCCAAATACACTTTGGCTCAGAGCACAGGAATTCCCTGCGTTTTTATAATGATTCCTGTTGCCAAGACAGAGCCAAGTGCAAATCCTACCGTACTCCCCCCACTGCAGTCCCCGCCCCGCATACACTGTATATTCCTCTCTGATAATTTGGAACATATAGAAAAGTGGAACATATAGAAAAGCAGAAATCACCTGTGACCCCACTGCCTGGTCATAACCACTGTTAGCAGGTTTGCGTCTGTCTGTCCTCTGTCCACATGTTTTCTCATACAGTTGTGTTATTATGCATGTGCTGTTTGATGCTTATTAGAACACGATTTTATAATATTTCATCAGTGCATGTGCCATAATTATGAAACCAACACCTTACTGTTGGACGTTCAGGTTGTTTCCAGTTTCGTGCTCTCCTAAAGCTCCCAGCTGTCTTTGACTCATCAAGAAGGGCATCTTGGGGGCTTCCCTGGTGGCGCAGTGGTTGAGAGTCCACCTGCCGATGCAGGGGACACGGGTTTGTGCCTCGGTCCGGGAGGATCCCACATGCCGCAGAGCGGCTGGGCCCGTGAGCCATGGCCGCTGAGCCTGTGCGTCCGGAGCCTGTGCTCCGCAACGGGAGAGGCCACAGCAGTGAGAGGCCCACATACCGCAAAAAAAAAAAAAAAAAAAGAAGGGCACCTTGTGCTCTCCCTGGGGTCCCCCTGGCGGAGCCCATCTCCGTGGGGAGTCACGGCTCTCACGCCCCCTGGGCTCAGCTGCTTATGCACATCACGGACCCGGAGGCTCCCGTGCGTCTGCCTCCCACTCACCTTGACGCTGTGGTTCTGCAGGAAGCACGGGCCATCTCATCCCCACCCACGCCTGCCGTTCAGCAAGCATTTCTTACACTTGCTGTATGGAGGGCACCAGGCTGGGGTGAGTGGCAGATAGAGTGAGGTCCCTCCGCTCCAGCCCAGAAGTCGCTCTCAATGTACAGGGAGGAAGAAGGAAGCTGAGACCGCACTTATGACCCAAACAGATGGCTATTTCCCTGCCATCAAGGAGGGCCCTGAATGCCATGTGCTGTCGCAGACAGAAGAGGCTGCCTGGATTTTGGACCAGGTGCTGGTTCAGCTGAGCTTTGAGGAATGGATGGGGGTACAGGGGGCAGTGACGGAAGGAGGAAGGGGTCTAGGTTCAGGAGGACTCAAAGGCTGGCAGATGTAGCCTCAGTTGGCGTGTTGTCTGCCTGGAATAGCACAGATGGCAAGGGTTCTCCTCGTGGAGGGGGTCTCATTGCTTGAAACGGTGAGACAGCTGTGGGAACAGGGATGTTCTGAATTTGTTTGGGTCGCACAGGAACTTATTAGCCAGAAAGGCACAGAAAAGGAGATGGAATGTTTTGACTTGTGAGGTAATATTTGGTCTCATCTTTCCCACATCTTGTAAATACAAAGTAATTTGTAAAGTCTCTTTAGGTGTCCTTGGAATCTTTCTTAGCTGCCTCAGATTCACCACTGCTGGGGGACAGGGTCCATCCTGGAGGTCCCAGAGGCTGGTGAGGCCAGCCAGAAGCTGTGTCCAGAGGCGGACAGGTGTTGGCTCGTGGTGTGTCTGGCTGCTCCCCTCCGGATGTGTCTGAGGTGGCCCCTTACTCTCAAAGCCAAGGTTCAAGTGTTTGTCATGAGTCTTAAGCACATCTTTTCTAGCAGCAGCCAAACCATCTCGGGGCTCTCTCTCCACGTGGAATGCGTTTCCTTTTCTGAGTCCATAGCTTTGCAAGCAGGGCAGGAAATCAAAGGACTGAGGTTCTGATTCAGATATTAAGGGAGCCTAAAGGGGCGTGTTACAGCATTTACTAAACCCCTGATGAACAGGCCACTGTAAGTCTAATTATTAATCTTTGGGAAACTTGACCCTTCAGTTAAGCGAGTCATAACTGCATTGTGGACCATCAGAAACCTTGCATTATTAATGAGCATTTAAGGTCAATATTCGTTCACTTCACTTTATTGTCCGTGATATTTATCACTTGTAATATGCCTTCCTGGTTAATTATACAGAATCATGCAGCATTCACTTTTGATTAATGTGGAAAGTTCATGCAGACTTTGTTAAAAAAACATTTACTGTGTGTGATGTATTATAATAAACCTTTTTTTCCTCCGAGCTTTGTCCTATGTACATATGTTTTCAATATTTAGAAAATTTTCCCGTGTGGAGGAACTTCCTAATACATGAAATTGAGAAATTTTAATAAATCATGTTAGCCACCTGCACGCTGTGTGTTTTTTATTGTGATACGATCTTCTGGTGGGAAAGTTGGGGTCATAACTTAGGCAAGATGATAAACGCATTTTAACTTGAAGGAACTGCTGTGAACCTGTATTCCAGGCGTCCCTTTATTGCACAGGGGACCACGAGGGGTAGTGGAAGGAGTATGTTCTTGGCGTCTCAAGACTTGGGCCGTAATTAGCTGTGTGACCTTGGGCAACGTACTCTGCATCTCGTCATCTCATAAATTAATCTGTATTCATTGATTAATACCTCCCCAGCCTCCCTTACGGAGCGGGTTGGAGGATCAAAGACTCCAGTGCATGTGAGAGGGCTTTGTGCTGTGAAACGGGCCACACCAGGTTGTCGTGCTCGTTTTGGGTAGAATTCCCTCCAGTTTGTCTTGCAGCTGTGGCATTATCCCTTGTCATTTCTGGGCAGACGTTGTTTCCGATCGAGAGGAGAGAGAAGCCAGTTTGGAGATGAACTCTCCGTAGCATAAACGAGCTTCTAGGAAGGGAGCAGGAAGCCACGTTGGTGTGTGTTACGGGCTGAATTCTGTACCCACCTCTCCCAACGGACATGTAGAAGTCCTGCCAGCCCCTCAGAGTGCCACTGCGTTTGGAGAAGGGGCCTTTAGAGAGGTGATAGAGGTAAAGTGAGGTCATATGGGTGGGGCCCTAATCCAGTATGACGAATCCCGTGGGACTGGAGTCTTTATAAGAAGAGGAGATTAGGACACAGACACACACAGATGGCGGATCATGGGAGGACCTTGGGCGAAGGTGGCCGCCTGCAAGCCAAGCAGAGAGGCCTCAGGAGAAACCAAGCCTGGGGCAACATGGTGTTATGGCAGCCCCAGCAGACTCATGCAGGCCTGTTAGTGGAGGGCTGGCTGAGGGCCAAGGCGCCCACTCCCTCTGGGTCTGAGCACCGTGCTGCTTTGTCTGGCTTCTTGGGCACAAAGGGAAGGCGTGGTCCACAGGCCCCGGGAGGAGGAGCAAGACCCAAATGAACAGCACGGTTCAGTCCTGCCGGGGGGTGGGGAGGCGCAGAGAATGTGGCTTCCCGGGGTCTCCTGAGCATCTGGCGGGTGCGGGGTGGGACTGGGAGGGGGAGGGGCAGAGTACTTTCCAGGCCCCCTCTCTGGGCAAAGGGCCGAGGGGCCTTGCTGTCGTCCCCCAAGGTAGATCACAAGGGAACCCAAACTGTCAGCTCCTGCTGGAGATTCTGCTGATGAGGAGGTGGATTTGCAAAGTGTGTCTGGTCCCGGTCAGGGCTGGCCATTGTGGGTGAGGCTGAGGTCTGGCCACGCAAGGACAGTCTAGCTTTGTGCTGGCCTCGCGGACAGGAGCCCTGGTCCCTGAGGATGCACTGTGCTCTCAGGCCACCGCCCAGCCCTGCCAAACGTCCAGAGTTCTGTCGGGTCCAGACACCCCAGGAAAGGGATCCATCTGAAACTCTTGCAGGCAAAGGGAGCCAAGAAGGACATCCAAACCCTGAAGTGCAATAGCAGGGCTCAGAATGCAGCGACCCCAGCCACGGTTCATGGGCACATTACAGGCAGACCATCCATCCGCAGGCCCACTGATGTGGCTTCTGCCATCTCGTGATGATGCATCTCATGGAAATCTGATGTTTCAGTCTCCCCATCTTTGAAAAAGGGATGCTACTTCGTACATTCATTTGCCAGAGGGAGATGGGCGTGAATGTGAAAGAGCACACAGTTTTCAGGACTCTCAGGTCAGAAGGAACATTCCAGAGCACCATAAATATCACCTTGTTCCACACACATGGGGAAGGGAGGCTGCCAGAGTTGGCCTCCTGTTCTCTCTCACCTGGGTGTAGGAGGGTGACATTATCAGGACATCTGGAGAGACTTTAAAGTCACCAGGAGACGGAGGCAACGTGAATTTTGATATTAGGTCAGATAACTTCCTACTGCTGGGCGCCATTCGGTGTGAATGTTGGGGGGAGGCTGGAATGTTCGGGACCCAGGGGGTTTGTGGCCTCGCCAGCCAGTCAGCTATTGGGCGCCAGTTACGGGATTAGAGGGCAGACAGTGATTTTCAATTAGAAGGACTCAGTTTATAGAAAACAGTGGAAATTGCTGAATGAAAGAGAAAAGTTAGCATGATTTACTCTGGTAGGGGACCAAAGTATGTGAAGGCTGAGGGCCCTTGAGCACATTTCCAAGTGCTTGGTACATCTGGACCATCTTCAGAAAGAGGAGTTTTATTCTTTTGGATCCCAACTTTTCTTGGGCAAGGAAATGGTGGGGCACGTGGAGTTGCCGTGTGCGGTGAAGCCTCACTCCGAACCCTACCTCGAGCCCAGCCCAACCTGTCTGCCTTCCTTCCTCCCCCGGGTTGGGGCTCCATTACCCCAGAAACGATGCTCCACCCCTCTCCCTGGGGACAGCTCAGGCCCAAAGGCCAGTGACTAATTTCCTGAGCCACCTTAGCTATGAAATATTCTCTTATTTGAAACATTTTTTGATAAATTATCTGTCAACAGTAGATGAAGTTAACATTTCTTTTGATCGATAAAATAAATATTGAGGTTATGAGTTAAATACCATCTAAATTTCTAAAGACTATTGCATACTTCAGTGTTCCTCTGATTCCAGCCCATCTGCCTTAACAAATTTTGCAGAGCTTTTTATAATTTTCATTTATAATATATGATGGGTTTGTACAAATCTCCTCCATGTGTGAAATCTATTTAATGTTAACATTCTTAAATTGGAGTTGGTTATAAATAATGCGCCAAGAGATGTGGAGCGGGGCACATTATTTCTTTGTGTTATACTGGTCAGGACAACGGTCACATTTTTAGTATCTGTGAATAGTTTTGCACAACTTGGACCCAGATTACTTCTATTAAAGAGAGAGGGGGCCTCCCTGGTGGCGCAGTGGTTGAGAGTCCGCCTGCCGATGCAGGGGATACGGGTTCGTGCCCCGGTCTGGGAGGATCCCATATGCCGCGGAGCGGCTGGACCCGTGAGCCATGGCCGCTGGGCCTGCGCGTCCGGAGCCTGTGCTCCGCAGCGGGAGAGGCCACAGCAGTGAGAGGCCCGCGTACCGCAAAAAAAAAAAAAAAAAAAAAAAAAAGAGAGAGGGCTCTGACCCACTTTATGTAAATTAAAAAACCTTTAGCCAATTTATGGTCAAAAATATAAATAGTGTAAAGAGCTTGCAGACAACCTTTATTTTGTATGTACATTAATGGGCACTTCCATTTTTTCCTGGAGGCCAGAATCCACTTTGAAATTCATGTTTGATAAATTCCCTGGCTTTCCGAGTAATTTAACTGTCTATAGGGCTGTTGATCCTCGGAGTGTATCACTGAACCTCAGGGACTTGTGTACCATTTCTGCATATCCAAGTTCAAATATATGCTCAAGATTGGTTTAAATTTTAAGTTGTTGATCTTATTTCTGATAGATTTGTTAGCTTATCCTCCATTTCATTTCTGAAACCTGCTCCTAATCCTCAAATACTCTCTTCTTAAACACATCTTTGCTAAATTCATTGATTGCGTTAGTAAAATGTATATTGAACAGTCGTTCTGCAAGCATGCTGTAACAATGAATATTGTTGGCGCCTTCACTCAAAGACCAGAAGTTTGATAACCTGGCTGTCAATTATCACCTGCATTCTAATTTGTTCTTAGTCTTAGGTAGACCATTAGGTTTCACGTCTGTTCCAGTATGCCCTTAACATTTTTGCCAGTTCTAATAGGTTTGTACTAATTTTCTTTCTTGCTATCAGTTTTGCAATATAAAATGCCAGCCTAGTCTATTAATTTTTTGGTTTATTCTAAAAATTCTTGACATTTTGTTGGTATTACAAATATTCTTCTTCCAAATAAAGTTTGGATACAAATAATTGTTACTGATAAAAGTAACTGACTTTTTATCCCTTGTCAATTTTTAAAGGAAAGTTCTAGCATTAATAAGTAAGTGAATTCTACAAACACTGAATTCAGACCATTTGCCATGTTCATAAACAACTTTTTCTTAGGCATGTTGAGATTCCCCAGGCATTTTAATAAATATGTGTATTTTTTGAAGCTGTGACCCTCTCAAATCTCCTTGGACTGTAATTTGCATTTAGTGGGTGAGGACACTCTGGTTCAGGCGGTTAGTGGCTGGTGCGCCGGAGGTAGAGCTGGTTCTGGAACCCAGGTTACCACACCTCAGGTCAAGGCTGTGCCGAGTGTCATGTGTTTCTCCCTAAACTGGGTTGCTTTCTGCTGTGCGTCTTTCCGAAAGCAGCTCTCCCAGTGAAATACATGTTAGTGCAAATCGCAGAGCATCATCCATCTTCCTTCTCTTTCCACCTGTCCTGTCTGTGGAGCTTACCTATTCAGGGCCAAGCGCAGGGGCAGCCGGAGACTAGTACTCTGCTTCTTGGAGCTTATTTCTTCGCCTAAGTCAGCTCCGAATTTTGAGGCCCTTCTTACTTCTTTATATTTTTCTCCTCTATAAGGAAATTAGACTAAGGAAAAAAAACTCCTTCTGTGTGGCCTGTTCCGCAGGACTTAGGAACTTCCTCTTCTTAGTTTCCAGTCCAACCTGAGTAGCAGCGCCAGAATTCAAATTTACAGTCTCTGGGGCAACATTTTAATAGAGTTTTTGCTGGTGTTAAAGCTTAACTCTGGTGTTATATTCCTACTCTACCATGGAGGTTTAACCACCCCATTTTATTAGCAGCAAAATAAAAGTATCAGGGAGCTGAAATCTCGGTGTTTGTGTCCTGGGAGAGATCAGCCTTACCCCTTCTCCCAATGGTAATTTATGTCTTCTTGGATCAGGGTGCACGTAAACTTGGAGAGCGGTAAAAAAAAGAAGCCATTTGAGAACATTTCTGACTTAAATGAATTATGTGTAGGAAAAGAATACCCAGCCCATATTATCTTTGCCTTTTCAAGGAAATAAAGCTTTGATAGCAGGGGTATTTGATACAGTTATGCACCCTGGACAAAGATTCCTTTGGAGGCTAAATTAATAGATCTGGAACATGGAAATGAGAATAATGAATCCATCTCATTTTAAGATTTTTTTTTTCAACTGATTTCTTTTTTTTTTTTTTGCGGTATCAACTGATTTCTAATCTAAGCTTTTGGGTTTTCAGAAGAGTGTTGGGTCCTGCACTCTGTGTGTGATCTCAGTGTGCCTTTAGCTGCCCGTGATCTTGTGCTTTACAGACCGTGCCCCCAAAATGATGTTGATATCACCTTGGTAGGTTACATTTTCATGCTGTTGGCTTCAAAACGGGAACAGGAAATTGCAGCTGTGGCTCTTAAAAGGAGCTAAAGAGTATCCGTTCAGTGGTTGGAGATTGGTCAGGGTGTAATTTCTCATTTTAAACAGAGAGCCCTGGACTCACACCCGGGGGCTCCTGCCTTGGCTCTGTCACTGACTTTTCCAAGTTGCTTCAAACTCAGCGACAGTTTCCTTTGTCCGTGATGTGGGGATAATGAGGCCCATGCGCTTAGTTCTGTAGGGAGGATTCGATGAGATAATGGGAGAAAGGGCTTCACAAAAGATGAAATGCCCTACAGTGCTGGCCTCTGGGAAGGGCACGTGGCCCAGCATTTTTCATCTGTCCCCAGGGCTTTTTTCTCTTGGGTTGGAGGAAGGGCTGGAGGAGCTAAAATTCGCCTTCACTAGGGATGCCGGGGAAAATATCGAGGACCCAGTTAAATGTGCCTTTCAGATAAATAAGGAATTTTTTGCATAAGTATGTCCCACCCACTGCATGAGATATACTAAACATTATTTTGTTGCTGACCCGATCCTGTTCTTTCAGGGGCTCACCCCGGCAACACCAGCTTTCACACCTTGCTACAGAAGAAGGGCTTCCTTTCTTTCGGTTTCCATCAGGACCTCAGATCCCAGCCAGCGGCTGAACACACTTCGGGGGTGGCACTTGGATCCGAGGCCAGATGTTCAGCTATGGCTTTCATCCACATTAGCCCATGATTTCCTACCTCGGTGCCCAGCAAATGACCTTGCTGAGCCTCAGTGTTTTAAATCTTTTATTTATTTTTTATTGGAGTCTAGTTGATTTACAATGTTGTGTTAGTTTCTTCTGTACAGCAAAGTGGATCAGTCATACATACACATATATCCGCTGTTTTTTAGATTCTTTTCCCATATAGGCCATTACAGAGTACCGAGTAGGGTTCTTATGAGTTATCTGTTTCATATACAGTAGTGTGTACATGTCAATCCCAATCTCCCAATTTACCTCCCTTTCCCCCCCGGTAACCATAAGATTGTTTTCTACATCTGTGACTCTATTTCCATTTTGTAAATAAGTTCATTTGTACCATTTTTCTAGATTCCACATATAAGTGATATCATATGGTATTTGTCTTTCTCTGTCTGACTTACTTCACTCAGTATGATAATCTCTAGGTCCATCCCTGTTGCTGCAAATGGCATTATTTCATTCCTTTTTATGGCTGAGTAATATTCTATTGTATATATGTACCACATCTTCTTTACCATTCCTCTGTCAGTGGACATTTAGGTTGTTTTCATGTCCTGGCTATTGGAAATAGTGTCTGAGCCTCAGTTTTTACAGCTTTAAAATGGACATCAGAGCTTACCCCATAAGGGTGCTGTGAGGGTACAACGAGCTGATGTAAAATTGGGGGAAACTTTAAAGCACCTGGCGCAGCAGTATTTCCATGTGCCCTGCCCGGGAAGCACAATCATCTGCTTGCCTTCCATGTTATGTATGAATGGGTGGTTTGGTGCAGCAATACAACAGTTTGATCAGGCATCTTTTCCAACAAAAAGTATTGAGACAACCTATTTTCCCCCAATTTAAGCTTTACCTGTCTTACATCGGCTTCACGCATTATCAGTAAATTATTTTTATTTGCTTTGCCCGTTGCTGGCAGGAACTGGGTTTCTGATTCCATTTTTGGAGCAGTCGCTGAGTGCCTGGCCCTTTAAAAGGAGCACCTGGTCTGTGGCCCTGGCATCTGCTGAATAGAAAAGCCAGCGGGGAGCGATGTGTCCCCAGCTGTCAGAGTGTCTTATTCCTCCTGGTAGCCACTTCTAGAAGCTGGCAGGGGCCCCGGGGTTGGGAGGGGCTCAGTGCTGGCTGTGCCTTCAGTCCAGGTCTTGGGAAGGTTGATGGGACCGGAGCCAGTCCAGCAAGACAGCAGCAGGTGTGAGCAGGAGGGTGGGAGTGGGGCACATGTGGCAGATGCGGGGCCTCTGGCCCCCGGCTAGGCTGGGCCTTCCCACCTGTAGGCTCTGCCCTGGGGGTATGGGGGTGGGTGACCCCTGCCCTTTGCCCCTGATCCCCACTGCTTGGCAGCGCCAGCCTTTTCCTGCCTTCTTCCAGGAACCTGAGTTAACTTTTGCAATTCCTTTCTTTTCCTCTCCACGAAGGCTGTGTTTTCTCAGCCATTCTGGGCACTTCCCTCTCATTTCCTGGGAAAGAAAAGCTCGACCTGTCTCCTCTCGACCACAGTGGTCCTCCCCGTCGAGCTGGGAGTTGTTCACAGCCATCCCATCAGATTCATCTGGTCCAGCCACCTTGTTGACTTTCTTATTGGCTCTTTCTCTCAGCTGCATTTGGCCTGCTGATGCTTTTGAGGTTCCTTCTGCTCTGGTGGAGCCATTTGTAAGGCTTCCCCTGGGTTCTCTGCAGCGTTTGCTGCCTCTCTCCTCCACCCCCTTTCTGCTTCCTCTTTGTTTTCCATTGTTGCAGCAGGCTTTCCTTGGTAGGAAACTATTTTTTCTTTTTGGCTTAATTTTGCTTTATTCTCACAAAAGAGTGGAATTTTACTGTTCCCCACCCCCTGTGATTGATGGGAAAGAATATTGTACCAATGGATTGAGATAAAAAATTAGTGCTTCGCCGTAGGGAAGCCAAATTAGCCATCAGAAGTAGGTGCATAGAGTATTTTAAGAGTCTTTTGATTAATTCTCGTGATGTGAGACCTTTTGACACAAAGTTTTATGTGCTGCGATGTGGGAGGATGAAGTGGTAGTGGGTTATTACAGATTTTACTTTACCTTTAGTTGATTTACTGACCTACTCTTCTGTGATATGAAATAAGGGTGCGGCCAGATCTGAGGGTGTCTCCTTTTGGAGAGAACAATTCCTGTGTGTGTATTTTCTAGAATGCAGGCTCAGGGTTTCAGGGACTAAGCCAAAAAGACTCAGAACAGAATGTTAGTCAAAACGCCTACAGTTCTGGAAAGAAAACAGCAAAAAGAGGTCCTTCCAACTCAGATAGGTGTCACTCAGCACCTAAAAGTGACAGCTAATCAATTCTTTTATCACCCGTGCAGAAGGAGAAAATCCTAATTTAACAGTGTTGATAGCAAATAATTATTCACAAGAAACATTTTTGACAGTGACTCATTTGTTCTTATTTTAAAAACATAAAAGCATACTCTGTTTCTTAAAAGCTGTTGTCACCTTCCCGGGCTCCTTACTGCATCATTGAGGGATTAGTTTTATTACAGTCTACAATCTAACCTAAGTCATTACAACAGCAACTCTTTACTTTTGCCATCTGAAAGTGCTGTTACAAAATACTTCAGTCATGGTTAGGGCATGCTGAAAATTTCCTTGGCTATTCTCTTGAATGCATAGTTAAAAAATAAGGACTTTGTAAGTTGAGTACATTTGTTGATAGAAAGCAATTTTACCTATGTGAGTTTAATAGACAAACAGATGTATTGAATTTATCGTTCCAGTTAATAGGGAGATACGGTGATGCCAGCACTGTCCTTTTATCTCAGAGAAGCAGCAAAACTACATTTTTTTTCGGCTAGTAGAAACACATTTAAATATTTCACATTAAAAAAATTTACTTGTTGAGATTAGTTTACAAATGCCTTGTATGACATATCACTGCAAGTGAAAACTGAGAGCAAAAGTATATTCCTGCTTCTTGGCAATCTGAGAAAAAAAACTCTATGAACACTTCTGACTGTGGCTATCTTTGGTGGTTATAAAAAAGTTGGGTTTTTCTTTTTCCCTTTGTGACAGAAGGTTTGGCCAATATGCATATGTTGCATTTTCACTAATCTATTAATCGAGTTTGAATTTAGATGAATCATCCAGAAGCATATTAAGCTAATTGTCCATCTCTTTGATTTTTAATTGCGATCATAGCTTTTTATCCCTGCTGCTTTCCCGTTAAAGATAACCCAAGTTCTGAAGGACGTGCTGGGTATGGCTTCATGGTCTTCGTGCCCCGGCCCTCGGTTTGGGAGTAGCGGTACAGAGATCAGTACTGCCCGCCGCAAGATTGTGCTCTGCAGATGAGGGTTTGTGAGTTTCGCCAAGTACGAATGTAATTCTCCAGGACTATCGGGGTGGCAAGAAAAACCCTATTACTTTGCAGAGTCTTTATTATGGATGTTCTACATCCGGGACCCCTGGCTGTACTGGCTACTGTTCCCAGATACTAAAGCACACCCAATATGGTCCACGTAGAACTAAAGCACTAAAGACACGGCGGCAGCAGCAAGAGCTTTCATTGTTTAGATAAACGTTTTCACCGTGAAAGTCTTGCTTGCTGCCTCTGGGAGGTCTGATCTGTGGAAGGCAGCGAGCCGGCTTTCTCCAAAACTGGGTTCCCATAGTTTTTTGTTTGGATACTTGGGAGCAAGAAGGATGTTCATTATTACAAGTGTTGCTCGGAACGACATACCGAGCCTCGGAGTCGAAAATCAAGTGGCTGGTGGGCGTCGGTGGTTCAAGCTCCGCTTCCCACTCTCCCACGCAGCCTCCCACGCAGCGCCCCACGCAGGAGCAGCCGCAGCCAGAGCCGAAGCCCAGAGGCGGCTCTCTGCCAGCCAGCCCGGTCCAGGCACGTGTTGCTTAGCAACGCAGGCCTGGTGATGCTGACACGTCGGAGGAGAGTAGCTCGACGTCCGCCGCCCACCAGCGGTGGGCATAAATTCGTTAAGTCGAGGAGGAGGAAGCACGGCCTGGCGCTGTTCTTCTAGACCCAGCCTCCCGGTGCCGAGCCGAGAAGCTTCACTTATCATCCCCCTTTATGAGGGCAGGAGCGGGGAAGACTTCCACGGTGCATTGTTGCGATCCCTCAGGGGTAAATTTTTAGCTGCAGAATTTATGAGTTGCACATTTATTTGATTTGGCTTTTGGTTAATTTTTTTTCTCCTCTTGTCAACCTGACAATATGAGGGCAGACGAATGCAGTCCCTGTAGGAGAGGCAGTAAACGGTGCTTGTGCAGCTGCTTTATAGGGGCTTCTAGCTGCTCTCCTGTCCGCTCCCTCTCCCCTTCTCCCTCCTTCCTTCCTCCCTTCTTTCTCTGGAGCCAGTTCAGCAAGGCTCATGCAACCAGAACACTCCACTCTAAATAAATAAATCCTGAAATAAATACTGATGTGCGTCTCATTAACATTACCTGTCAAATCCCTAAGCACGAGACCCCAGATGGCCCCCTGGGTCCCCCAGTGATTTCTGGAAAGGATAGAAAAAATATGCTCAGTGGGTGTATTTGTGGAAATCATTAGCAGGGTGGGGGAAGATATGCTTATAAGTCAATAATTCTTTTTGACAGAAACTTAGCACTGGTTATGTGATGAGTCCCCTTAATGGAAAGAAAAGACATATGGCCTGAGTTTTATGACAGATGTCAGGAATCCTGAAAAGGGGCACGAGGAAGGTCTTGGTTATTTTTTTCCTTTTTACTGACATGGACGTACAGGATGTTTTGTCAACTTAATGACTATTTTCTTTGGTTCTTCTGATCACCCAGTGGCAAGAGAATGTAGTGACCCACTTTTCAAAGGATGGTAAATATCACTGAAGGCAAAATTTATGTTAGAAAAGGTCTAAAGAGCAGATGTCCATCTGAATTCCTAAAAATCATATAGTGTTGGATTTATTCCACATTAGCTATGCCGTGTGTTCATCTTTGGGGTTTAAAAGTACAGTAAGATTCACATTTAACTCTATCATGAGATTCCTATGGCTCACAGGCTGTTTACTCTGGAGAATGCTGAGTTAACGGTTCACCACCAAAGAGCTTTGTCTACTGCTTTGCATTTTGAGATTTATAAACATGCCCCTCAGCATGGCCTAATAAAGGTGTGGTCATTGGATCCCAAGAAAAAAAATGAATCGTCAAAGCAGATAGGGACATTCCAGCTCACATGAGCTTCTTTATTATTTCTTTGAAGGACTCATTTCCAGTGATATATGCAGAATTGCACTTGCAAGAGAGCTGATTATGGGCCATGAGTGGACAAGTTTAGACACTGGCCCTGATTTGGAGAACGCGTTCCCAAGGCATCACTATTGGATTTGATTTGGGAGAAGAGAAGGTATGAGATACAATGCAGCACTTTGTAATCATTTATTAGTCTTGGAAAGGGCCCTGAAGGTACTCGAATTATAATAGAAGACAGCAGTGATAAATCAGACCATGAGTGTGGGGGGCATTCTATGGCAGCGCAGACGTTTGCTTTGGAGCTGCCGTTTTCCGGCCTCACCTGGGTTTGTAAGCAGAAGGGAAACTTAGCTGACATCAAGACGCACTTGATTTTCTTTTTTCTCTCTTTTTAGTACAGAAGCAGACCAGCAGCTTTCCTCCCGAATTGTTGAAGGGATGGTGGACAGCATTTTATCCAGAGCAGGGTTTCGAGTGCTTCTGACTGCCTGGCTGATTGATACTCTCACTGGCTTTTGCAGACCAAGTCTAGAACAATTTTATGTAACATATCTATTGGAGTCAGCGAGACATCCTTGCCCTTTCTCCCGCTGCTAAGTCCACCCTCCAGGTTTGCACTCTGCTCACTCTCTTTCCAAAGGCCTCCCTGTCTAATCATCTCACAAGTCCATCTCCTTGATTTCTTTATTCTTGGTCTCCACCTCCCCCCAATCCATTTCCCTTCCTTCTTCTGTTGTTTCAATTCTTGCCCTTCCCTCTCAGGTCCACAGCACTAGTGAAAATGAAACATTGACTTGGATTTTTGGAGCCTTCAATGGGAGCTGCAGGAGAGGTGGCAGCAGAAGGCACATCACTTCATTAAATCATGGAAGACTAATTTAGATGCCCTCCCAGCCCAGGACTCCCTGCTGCTGAAACCAGCATTTTTTTGCCCATAGTCAGTTGGGCCAAAACAAACATTATTCCCCATCCTGCAGATGAGCAGAATGGAATAGAAACTTTTTGAATTGACTTTGAACCTCTTCCAAGCCTTTCAGAATTGGCTGGAGTTTTCACAATTGCCTTCACACAGGTGTTTGAGCACAAAGGTAACCTTTCTTTAGCAATAAACTGTAAGAGCATCAGCACCCTCAATTTGTGGGATTCTAGTCTCAGAATCAGGATTAACTGGGTCATTTAGAGTAAACAGTTTCAGCTGAAGCTTTACATTTTTATGTGTAATTTTGCACCTGTAACCACAGGTCCAGAGAGAAGTCAAAGTTGGGAAATGCCACTTAAAATTTTATTTTCTAATTTTATAAATTATAAATTTATAAATTTCTGGTTCTAGAAAGTTTTTATTTGGCTTTTTACTTTGCTTATTTAAATGCAATTCAGTTTGTTCTTTCAGAAAGAACAACTCCAGTTTCCTTTAAATGAATTATTTAATTATCTAATGGAATTTTTCTATGAAAGCCTTCATATAAGAAATAGCAATATATTTAAATCAAATTTACATAGTTACTCTCTTCTTGTCAGAAACAATATTTGACCCCTGCAGTGTGGACCATGTTTTTCTAGTTTCCAGGCCAATGCATACGTTTTGCCATCGTATACATTCGCAGTGAAGAGTGGCTTAAATGATCTGCTTTGTTCACTGCTTCATTATGTTACTTTACTGTCCCTGAAGACCTGACACAAGGCAAATTTACATTACTGTCCTCCTAATTAGCCAATAATCTTTAAGGATTGGAATGATACATACCCAAAGTAATTTCCTTCTTCACTAAGTATGACGTCAGCTTAAGGAGACGGTGATTCTACAGCAGAAGTCATCTTGGTGATGACAGCCCTCACATATGTCTCCCGGGTCACACTGCATTCAAAGCCGCATGATGGTTTCAGCATCATCATATAGCCCATCACAGGAAATCAATCAATACCCTTTGCAATTGGGGAAGATCTGCTCACTTGTTCACCAGATGGTAAAGATTCTTGTGGATGCTGCTTCTATTTTTTAAATTAAATCACCTGTGCCTTTCTTGGCCTGTAATCCACACCCTGCCATATCAGCTGCACACTTTTGGTTGGAAACGTGTCCACGTCACACACACGGGATCTACATGGCCCTACAGGCAGCCCAGGGGCACCGGTGCCTGCTCCCCTGGCTCTGAATCCTTTTGCCTCTCTGTACACATGGCTGTTGTCTCCCTCAAACTACAAGAGGCTCCTCTTCACTCAGTGCTTGGGATCACTGCCAATTGCTTTTCCCCAGTTCTTTCTTCCTGACCCAATCCTGTCTCACGCAGGTCTTTCCTGTCGTACATGGCGATGTGTTTCAGAGAAGGCAGGTTATGTCCTCCTCCCCAGGGGTAGGTCAGGATTGGCCTAAGCCAGTGCTTCTTAAACTATTTGGACCATCAGTCACAGTAAGAAATTCATCTTACGTCACAGCTTAACACACACGTAAACAGGTAGGAGTATTTACACATGTGTTTGTATCTACATCTGGACTCAGATTTCTATTTAAGAAAATGGGAGTTGGGACCCACTCAGTTGGTTTCCTCAATTTTAGTTTACAATGTGTGGTGTGGTCTAAGCCAGTCATGATGGTTCCACTCTCCTGGCTAGTGATTGGTTTAGGTGAGGGCATGTGATGCAATTCTGGCCAATCAGAAGCTGAGGGGCTCCTGTGACAGGTTTGAATGACTAGCAAAGAGACACGAGGAGAGGGGAGTGACCAGTCCTTTCCTGCTGGGTGTCAGGCTGCCCGCTTCTGATGCCTGAAACTGAACAGGCCAGGAAGGAGGCCAGGAGAGGAGCCAGGCGAGCTGGCAGAGGGGAAGAGGAGAGACAGCCCGAGTCTTGGTTATGCTGCTGAATTGATCGTTGCTCTCCCAGGCCATTTCGGGATCTCTTGTGGCGAGGTAAAGTGCCCCATTGTTGAAGCCCGTTCATTGGAGCTTTCTGTTCCTTGCTTCCTAACTTTCTTCACAGTGTCTAGGAATCAAATAATCTGAGCTGGCGGTCTATGATAAATGATCTTAATGGACCAGGGTCATATGCCAATTCGAAGGATAAGATGAACTTGGAACCCTTTTTGTCCTGTTAAGCTGACCGAACATTTGTGGGTTTAGTGGCCTATGGGACTAGTTTTGGGACCTGATTCAGCAGACCACTGGAATGTGTGATTTGACCTTGTGGTTTTGGCTATTTGTAGGTAACCTGGAAGGTCCCCGACATAACGTCATTTAAAGTTTTGCTGAGCCCTTACGTTTGGATTTTTGCCTGCCATGAAATAGATTTGGTATGTGGTAACTATGTAACAGATGAGCCTGGATAATGCAGCAGCTTTATGGTGTATCTTCGTGGTTCTCCTGTCCTTGTGGACTCCTTGATTTTTTTTTTTTTTTGTGGTACGCGGGCCTCTCACCGTTGTGGCCTCTCCCGTTGCGGAGCACACGCTCCAGATGCGCAGGCTCAGCGGCCATGGCTCACGGACCCAGCCGCTCCGCGGCATGTGGGATCTTCCCGGACCGGGGCACGAACCCATGTCCCCTGCATCAGCAGGCGGACTCTCAACCACTGCGCCACCAGGGAAGTCCTCACTGATTCTTAAAATGACTCAAACTCATTTTCTCATGTTGAAGTGTTATCTACCTGCTACCTCCCACACTCAAAAAGCTATTTATTAATGCGGGAAATGGAAAGAAAGTGGAGAAAATGAGGATTCACAGCCAAGAAACGGAATCCTGGACCAAGTTGGGAGTGAAATGTGGGCATCAGTGGCCCAGGCCCAGCACAAGGAGGAGACCCACGGAGGATCTACAGGATTAAGAAAAGGTGACCCAGGAGACTGTGGGAGGGCTTCGCCTGGTGCAGAGACTGCTTGCTGATGAGGGCTGAGCGTCTGTGGAAGCCGGGGCAGCATCCGTATCTGACTGTGCACTGACTCCATGTAAGCTCGATGGGAATTATGTCCCTGGATGGGGGTTTGCCAGGGTCTTGGGCACGTCCCCCATGAATGTCAGGGTTTTCTAACCTGCAGCGTGTGAGTGTTCTGAAAGTCACAGGGTGGCCGGGGCTCTGCTTTGTAGGAGATGCGAGTTGTTCGTTGTTAGGAAATTGCAACAGTCCTTTTATTTTCGATAGTCGTGCTTCCTGTGTGTCCTCATGGACTTGCATGGGCTTTCTACTTGGTCTCCTGGGACTCATCTTTGCTCAGGTACAGGGTTAGGTATATCAATTTCCATGGAGGTAATTAATGAAACAACAATGTATTAAGTGCCTACAGCATGAGGTGCTTGGTGGGTTCGAAGAGATGCAGGAAGCAGAGGCAGAAGAGGGAGAAGTGACTCCTTTGGTGACAGGCAGGTACCAACGGAGGATGTGGACCAAAGCTGGAGTCAGGGCTCTGGCCACTTGTCTGGCCCCGGCCCTGAACACCCGGCATCCCTCATCTCCAGGGCTTAGCGTTTGCTCACAGCATCTGTGCAATGCTGGAGCCCGAGGCTGAGCATTGCACAGTGACAGTCTGCACTGCGCACCGGGTGCTGGTCAGTGCTGAATCCACCTCCAGGTGAGGGGACTAAAGTGATGACTCGTCCTGGGATCATCACAATGGAGATGACATACCTGTTTGTAAACTTACCTGTAGTTCAATTCAGGTGTGTACGTTCAGGTATCCTTTTCAGAGACGTGACAGGGTTAGGGTTAAGCTTAGGGGAGGGAGCAGTGCAGGGAGAGCCCCGTGCATCAGGAAGAGCGAGCTTCAGCCAGGAGCAAAGAGGAGAAGAACTCGGAAGATTCCAGAGAAGAGCCTTTAGTGTGATGCCCAAGACCAGGGAAATGGGTTGAAACATGTTGCTTCGTGGTCTGCCAGAGACAAGAGGTACAGTTTTTAAAACGCGTTCTTAATGCTTTAATCACTTGGGGTGACTACAGAGTTTTAGGTCTGGAATTTATCAGTTTGCTTACTAACAGAGATATGTAGTGTTTGGTGCCGTGCCCAAGTTAATTAAAGTTAATTAGAAACTGGTTATGTGATTTTGAATAGATAACTTAGCCATTGTGCCTGAGAAAGGTAAATTTATTCCTTGAAGAGTCAAGTCAGCCCCCAAAGCACAGATTCCCACAGGGCCTGCTGTACCAGGCGGAGTTTTGTCTCCTGTTGGGCCCAGAGGCTGAGACCGCATGGTCATGGTTCCTTTTCTACTCTCTGTCCATCCCCCAGCTCGGATTCACTGGCGTGTGGGAGGTGGTCCGCTGCCGGAGTCTCTTTCATTAACCCAGACACCAACAATTTGAGGTTTGTTGAAAAATTTTTTCTCTGATGTCTGTGTTTTGAAATTCCTGAGAAAACCCAGAGTACCCCCTTGAGGTGTTAATTACGCTGTAAAACCATTTGCTTGGGGGAATCTTATTTCATTTATTCATCTTTCAAAACTGAATTGCCAGAATCCAGAGTAGATAACAGTTAAACATAAAGTGTTTTGCAAGTCCTTCAGCTGAAACTTAGAAATGTGTGCACGGTAAAAAGCTTGGAGTCGTCAGATTTTGGGTTTCAATCACTTTCACAGCGTTGTTTGAACTCATCTTCCTTTCAGCCCCAAATGAAATGATGCCAGTCAAGATGCCTTTTCTCCAGGACTAAATTGTAAGTGTCTTTAGGGCAGGAGAGGCTTATGGATATTTTGCACATTCCTGTGGATTCTAGAATCTTCCATGAGTTTGGTTCTTATATGTTTGTTAAAAGTAAGTGTGGCACACGATGTTTGAAACACAAATTGCTGGCCTTTCTGCTATGGTGACAGGGTTCATTAAAACCCAGATGTCCTGGGGTCTGAACACCCCAAGTCCCAGCCTCCTCCAAGTTTTGGGGGCTGCAAAGTGACAACATTGTCGTTAGCAACTTGAATGCATGGCAGAAGGCAGCAACTTAACAGAGTGAAACTTTAAAAATTAAAACTGGAAGAACAATTGTCATTGACTGAAGTGGAAAGTGAGTTGTCATTGGAACTAAGTTATTTACAGCCATCCCTGGGGCTGTACCCAAACCACGTAGATGGTAAAAAAGATGCTTCTAAAATGTCTTGCGAAGCATGGAGTTTTCCAGTATCATTTGGAAGCCCTCCAAGGAGCTCTTAGGACTCATCCAAATGCCTGCACGCAGCCACCATGCAGCTGACCTGCAAAATACGAAGAGATGGGGCCTGAGTACAAGCAGGTGAGTGCGATCCAGAAAGAAATGTAAACTGTGTGAACACAGCCCTTTATGTAGGGATTATCATTTTTCATTCAAATTTTAGGCAGACAGCGGGCAAAATGTAATCACTTTTCAGCATTACTGTACTGTATAAGCATATTAGGAGAGCTCTGTGATGGTAATCATGGAGTGAACTGGAAACCACCCCTAATTAAACTGTCTGCATCCCCCAGCATTTTCCTGTAATGATGTCAAACCGTGTAGCAATTAGTTGCACCTCTATGAATGTAAACACTGTTTGTAAATCATATAAACTTAACCTGGCTTCCTCATTGAAAATCTCCTAAAAAGGAATTAATTAGCTTTGTATGTTTTGGAATCACAATTTATAGGATCATTTTGGAATCTTTCACTGAAATGAAATTAATTTTTTTTCCCTGCGATTCGTTCAAATGGAATCTCTCTCGCAGGGCGCTGCAAAGGAAGAGCCAGCCCAATTGACTTAATCTTCATTTTATTTCTGTGACGACCAGTGAAGTGTGGAATTTAGGACAGGGGTTTACTGAGTTAACCCAGTTTTAAGATATTTTTCTCAAGAGAAAAGTATCTATCATGTGAAGGCGGCGTCTTTCCTGCGTTTTCCGCTTTCCAGCCACTGTGGAGTGTTTCAGTCATCTGAAAGTGAAGTTCAGGCATCCAAGCAACCTTGATGCAGCTGCACGTCATCTTGGTAGACACCAGCTCCGAGCTGTGTGGGAACAGCTCCGGAGGAACTGCG
The DNA here is from genome assembly GCF_949752795.1 of Hyperoodon ampullatus. Classification (NCBI taxonomy): domain Eukaryota; kingdom Metazoa; phylum Chordata; class Mammalia; order Artiodactyla; family Ziphiidae; genus Hyperoodon; species Hyperoodon ampullatus. The sequence continues at coordinate 226,597,517 of NC_136914.1, read as the reverse complement.
GGAATCAAGGGAAGTGGCCAATTCCAGACAAAGAACTTGAACAAACAAAACAAACGCTCAAGTGTTTTTAACTCAGTGATCTTTCCTCCGCTGACAGGGAGCACATAAGAAAAGGGAGCCAAGTTTCAAATGTAGCGTGTCTTTGTTGGAATTTTCTTGCTGGAACCTTGGCTCCTGGTGGTGGATGGTCTACCTGAGCCATCAGCTACATAGCACATTTACGGTTATTGTATTTTACAGGTTGATAGATTTTTATATTCTGTCCAAGTCAGGATCTTACACCACCTGGTTTATTATTTAGTAATTTACAGTGCAGTCAGGCGCGTTTGGCTTAATGTAGGATAAACTTATAAATCTATTGTTCCTCCACTTGCCAGGGTTGGTGTGCAATGAACTACAGAGCTGGATGCGTCCATACATTTCAGCTCTGCTTTTTTTCTTTGATAGGGAAGCAGGCAATAGATAACACAGTGACAGTAGCATCCCAGGGGACAGCAAAATGTGAGAGCAACACCACGTCAGGTTAGTAGGTCATTATTGTGTGAGCCGTGAACCATTAATGGACTGCTACGCCCAGCTCAGTCTGTGTCAGATTATGGCTCTTGGCAGGAGAATTGTTACCTAATAGCTAACTTTGCTTCCTCCCTATCGTCTTATTAGCTCTTCTGATAAAAATGTGCACAGGTATATATTAATAGGGGGCCTCACTGGAAAAAGGCCAGAACATGGTAATTTCCCCCATTTCTGCAAACAATGCCTGTATGTTGATTCTGCTCAGGGAGTTCTTCTAGGGAATGACATTCATTCACAGGTTATTTTCAGACGTCTTGTAAAATACATGGCCAAACACGTAGTGCTCACTGATGCAAAAGACCCCACGATTAACGTTTTCTGTTGATTATGTAAAATGAAGAAATACTGGGAGTGAAAGAGAGCTAAGAATTTACCCCTGTTCCCATCACCCAGACTCTTCAAACAACAAGAACCCTGACATACTTTTAAATTCCAGGAAATAAAGTCCACTCTTCTTGAAACCAAGCCCCAGTAGCAATGACCAGGTGGCATTATATAATTTTTATCATGTATAAGATAGACAAGAAAAGCATATTGTTTACGTGCGGCTTCAGATAAAAGCATGTTTTTCTAGGAAACATATAAAGAATCCCTAGTTTTTGAGTTATGACGGCAAGAAGTTTATACTGTGTTTTGGGGACCCGTGGTCGAATAGTTCTGCCATCTTTTGGAGGAATAAAGGTCACCACACAGTTTCTTTCTTGTTAGTGGGCATCTCCAGATGGAGTCACAAAAATGAAGGATTCCAAGATGTTTTCCAGGAAAGATGAATGAGCAGGTGAGTTTGGATTGAGATTATGCCCCTAAATCCCTGTGCTGGATTATGCCAGTCATTTTTGGAAATTCTCTAGGATGTCAAGAGTGTGAAAGGATATGGACAGCAAATACGAGGGAAATCCTTTTAACCAGATGGGCAGAAAGTAGCTTAGCAGAGTTGACAGTTTAAAGAAGGAGATATGAAGACCACTGGGAATCAGCCTTGGTCTGGATTCAGACCTGGACCACGTGCTGCTTTGCTGCTGTTGACGTGGCTGCAGTGCGCCTGCCGAGGGGGGGAACCGGCTGGCACGACCGCAGCCACTGTCCTCATTTCACTGGGGCTGTGACTGCAAAGGCCGCTGATGGAGACCGCGACGTTCATCTGCTGAGATGCCTCAGGACAAGGACCACGCTTGCAAAAGGGCTGTTAAAATGGGCTTTTAATGATACCGTTTGATAACATTTTCTTGTTTGATAAAGCACCTATGTAATGAAGTTAAGTACCGAATTAATACCCAAATCTATTCTAATCCAAATCCCTTTATTCATTCCTGAGTGCCTATGTGCATGTATGTACGTACGTGTTTCTATATAAAGGATTATGTTGCCCCCCCGGCAACATCATCACCCCAACATACACACGGGCAGTGGCCCGGGAAGCCTGGTTTCCATGGAGTAATGCGTCTGGGGCCGCTGCAATTCCACACTGACCTATGACCCACCTCCAGGGTCTCTTCATCTGCACCTCCTTGGGACTCAACCATGGATTTAAGTTTAATAAAATCAAAACTGAGTTTAATACACATCATGTATTATAGAAGTATTAATGTAATTTTAATCCTGAGCATCTTTTTCTCCCTTGTCTTTATTTTGATGTTACTGGAGCAAAGACCTGTAGGATAAAATGTCTGAAATACTTTTCATTTAATGATTAATTCCTTATTTGCTTTCCGAGCTAAAAACACTCAAGTCATTGTGGTTTATTACAAAAGCTCAGTTTATATTCCAATTCTTTCATTAAAAATATGACAAGTGTGTGAGGAAGCATGCTATCATGTTGTAATCACCACCTCTTTGGAAGCCTTAGCCCGTTTAATTACTGGGTAAAGGACATTTTAGGAATAAAATCTTGGTCTTGGGAAAGAAAGCTGATATGGGTTGAGACACTTCAATCGTGAATAAGTTCTGACAAGGAACAAGACAAAACCACTACCCACCTACTGAAATGGCTAAAATTCAAAATAAATAAATAAATAAATAAAAACAGATGATACTGTTGGCAAAGACGTGGAGCCGCTGGAATGCTCCTACACTGCCGGTGGAAATTAGAAACGGTACAGGCACTTTGGAACACAGCTCAGCAGGGTTTTATCCAGTTAAACATAAAACCTAGCCATCCCACTCCTAGGAAAGAAAATGAAAAGACATGTTCACACAAGTGACTTATCCATGGATGTTCATAGCAGCATCATTCATGATAATAAACACCCACACACTTTGCTGGTAAGAACCAAATGGGCATCAAGAACTGAGTGGATCAACAAATTCCAGGTGTGTCTATGCCAGGAATGCTGTGCAGCAATAAAAAGGAAATTATTGTTGATATGTCCAAAAGTGTGGATGCATCTCAACAGTCCATGTTAAGTGAAAGAAGCCAGTTACAAAGAAAGAATATATATTGCATATACACTAACATGAAATCATTTGCGTGAAATTCTAGGGAAAATATTGTCAGAAAGCAGATAAGTTGTGCCAGGAGCAGGGGTAGGGGAGGCTATGGCTGCAAAAAGGCACGAGGGAAGCTTTTGGGCTGATAGAGATATGTTGGTAACGTGATGGTATGAAATCGCCAAAACTCGTCTAACTGTGTGATTAGAATGGGTGAAGTTGATTATATATAAATCATACTTTATTAAGACTGGTCAAAGTAGACAAGACTGAATATTTAAAATACAATTCCTCCCTTTAAAAATATGACTTGAGGGCTTCCCTGGTGGCACAGTGGTTGAGAATCTGCCTGCCAATGCAGGGGACACGGGTTCGAGCCCTGGTCTGGGAAGATCCCACATGCCACGGAGCAACTGGGCCCGTGAGCCACAACTACTGAGCCTGCGCGTCTGGAGCCTGTGCTCCGCAACAAGAGAGGCTGCGATAGTGAGAGGCCCGCGCACCGCGATGAAGAGTGGCCCCCGCTTGCCACAACTAGAGAAAGCCCTCGCACAGAAACGAAGACCCAACACAGCCATAAATAAATAAATAAATTTAAAAAGAATAACAACCCAAGCCAAGCTGTAGGATGTTATTAAAAAAAAATATATGACTTGAAAGCCAGAAACCATCCTGGGTAAGATTGTGTGTCTAAACACATCTGTGGTAGGAAGACAAAGTGAAAAGACAAAGGGACGGCTGGGGGAAATATCTTTAAACTATGACTGACCACTTTTCTCCACTTTTAAAGTACTCTTAGAAAAAACGTCAAATCAGTAGAAAATCATCCAGCAACCACCTCGTGGAAAAGCATCTGGTGGAAAAATAATAATAAAGGTAACTAACAGGTGTTGGGAGGCTACGGTCCTCTGACGCTCACTATCCAAAGTGTTTTATATTTTAACTGACGTGTGATTGGCATACAATAAATTGCACATATTTCAAGTGTAAAATCTGATAAGCTTTGACATATCTGTGCCTATGAAACCATGACCGTGATCAAGGTAATGAAATATCTATTGCCCCCCAAAGTATCGCCCCCCCTCCAAAGTGGCGCTTTGTGATTCTTCTTCCTCTGCCCAGATACCACCATCCCCAGGCAACCACTGATCTGCAGTCTGTCACTATGTACCAGTTTACGTTTGCTAGAATTTTACATACATGGCATTCAACCGTGTGTATTCTTTTCTTCTTTGACCTCTTTTACTCAGCAACGTTATCTTGAGATGCGTCCATGTTGTGTATCAGTAGTTTCTTTTCTTTTAAAAAACAGTTTGTTCATTTTTGTTGCTGTGTTTCGTCGGATGGATATGCCACAATTCACCTGCTCACCTGAGGATGGAAATGTGGATTGTTTCAGGTTTTTAGCTATTATAAATAAGCTTTTGTGAACATTTGTGTACAAATTTGATATGGACACATGGTTTCTTTTAGGTAAATAATTAGGAGTAGAATAGCTGAGTCATATGGTAGGTGTACTTTTGAAGCTGCCAAACTGTTTTCCAGAGTGCTTGTAAATTTTCCGTTCCCATCAACAGTGTAGTTCCGAGGCTAGTTCCAGAATCTAGCCTTGGTGTGGTCAGTCTTTTAAATTTTAATTAAGCTAATATGCATGTAGTAGTGAATTATTGTGGTTTTAATTAGCATTTTTCCAATGACTAATTGTGTGAAGCATCTTCTCATGTGCTTATTTTTCAAAAGTATATCTTTGATGGAGTGTCTTTTCAAATCTTTTGTCTAGTTTTAAAAATTGAGTTGCCGGGCTTCCCTGGTGGCGCAGTGGTTGAGAGTCCGCCTGCCGATGCAGGGGACGCGGGTTCGTGCCCCGGTCCGGGAGGATCCCACATGCCGTGGAGCGGCTGGGCCCGTGAGCTGTGGCCGCTGGGCCTGCGTGTTCGGAGCCTGTGCTCCAATGGGAGAGGCCACAACAGTGAGAGGCCCGTGTACCGCAAAAAAAAAAAAAAAAAAAAAAAAAATTGAGTTGTTTTCTCCTTATTGAATTTTGAGAGTACTTTGTATATAACTAATAAGGTTCTTTATCAGGTATATGCTTTGTAAGTATTTTCTCCCAGTCTATGGCTTGTCTTTTCATTGACTTAACAGTGCCTTTAGCAGAGTGGAAGCTTTTAATTTTCATCAAGTGTATTTTATTGGTTTCTTTTTTTTTTAAATTGAAATGTAGTTGATTTACAATACGGTGTTAGTTTCAGGTGTACAGTAAAGTGATTCAGTTACACTGTTAGTTTCTTTGTATGGATCATACTTTTTGTGTAGTCCCTAAGAAATCTTCATCTAACTCAACATCCCCCAAATTTTCTCCTGTGTTTTATTCCAGAAGTTTTATGTTTCAAGTTTTTACATTTAGACTTTTTCTCCATTTTGAATTCATCTTTGTTTGTGGTGCATATGGATATCCTTCCTCCATTGAACTGTCTTTGCGCATTTGTAACAAATTAATTGTCCACATATGTGTGGATCTGTTTCTGGACTCCATGGCATCAGTCTACTTGTCAGTCTTTATGTCAATACGACGCCAGCTTGACTTCTACAGCTTTAAAATAACACTTGAAATCAGTTATTCCTCCAATTTTGTTATTTTTCAGGTTGTTTTGGCTATTTTAGGTCTTTGGCATTTTCCATATGAATTTTAGCATTAGCTCGTTCATCCCCACCAAAAAAACCTCTGGGAATTTTGGTTGAGTTTGTGTGGAATTTATAGCTCAGTTTGGAGACAGCTGGTGTCATAACAACATGGAGTCTTCTGACTCATGAACACATTACATTTCTACATTTATCTGGGTCTTAATTTCTCTCAGCAATATTTTGCAGTTTTCAGTTACAGGTCTCACAATCTTTTGTCAGATTTATCCCTAAATATTTTATATACTTTGGTGCTATTGTAAATGATGCTACTGTTTTTATTTTAAATTCTGATTGTTGCTAGTATATGGAAATACAATTGATTTTTGATTTTGATTATGCATCCTGCAACCTTCCCAAACTCACATATTAGTTGTAGGAGTTTTTGTATGTTCCAGATTTTCTACCTAGGTGCTCATGTAATCTGCAGATAGACAGTTTTGCCTCTTCCTTTTCAATCTGGATGCCTATTCTTTCCTTGCTTTACTGCCCTGCGTGGAACCTCTAGTACCATATTGAACAGAAGTCTGAGAGCAGACATGTGTCTCAATACTGATCACAGGGGAAAGAATTCAGCCTCTCACCACTGAATGTGATGTTGGCTCTAGGTTTTTCTTAGATGCTCTTTTTCATGTTTAGAAAGTTCTCTTCTATTCCTGCTTTGATTAGAGCTTTTATCCGTATTGGATGTTAGATTTTGTCAGATGCTTTTTCTGAGTTTTTGAGATGATCTCATGGTTTTTCCTTTTTAGTTTGTCATTATGGTGAAGCACACTGATTTTCAAATGTTAAACCAACCTTGCATTCATGGGATAAACCCCATTTAGTTGTGTTGTATTATGCTTCTTATATAAGTGATTTAAATGTATTGTTTCATTTAATTTCATAACAACCGTATGTGGTACAAATACTATTATTCCTATTTCTCATCAGAGGAAGTTGAGGCACTGATGACTTTGTCCCTTGACCAAATCATCTAACAAGAAGCACTTGGATAGATCTGGGGTGGTGGTCTAACCTAGCAGTCCCCAACCTATTTGGCACCAGGGACCGGTTTCATGGAAGACAATTTTTCCACGGACCAGCAAGGGGCCTGGGATGGCTCGGGCGGCAATGCGAGCAATGGGGAGCAATGGGGAGCGATGGGGAGAGGCAGATGAAGCTTCTCTCGCTCACCCGCCCCTCACCTCCTGCTGTGGGGCCCAGTTCCTAACATGTCCTCAGCCAGGTCTTGCTTCTCCATCCAGGCCACAAATGGGGTGGATCAAATCTTTACCCCAAAGCAAGACCACGTCTGTCTGAAAAGCTCCCTGATCTCCAGATCAGGAAAGAAACATGGCAGCTCCACGTGGTCATTCTGTCTTCACTGCCCAGCAAACCTGCGTCTGCTCATGTCTTGACTTTGTTTCTGTCTGTCTGCCTTCGGGCTCTCAGCCTTCCCCCCATAGCCTGCTTCCCGCACATCCAACATCTTATTAAACAAAGGTAACTGCCAACGTTTAGAGGAAGAGTGAAAGCATTATCTTCCCTGTAGATATTTCTAAACATCTGGATTATTTACACCAGGCAGACAAAGTGTCTGAAAAATAGGCTGCTTTTCCCTCTTTCGTTCAGGGGTCAGCAAACTTTTCCTGTAAACGTCCGGATAGTAAATATTTTAAGCGTTGTGGACCATACAGTTTCTGTCACCACTACTCAACTCTGCCGTTATATCAGGAAAGCAGCCTCAGACCATATGTAAACAAATAAGCATGGCTGTTTCAATAAAACTTTATTTACAGTGGAAGGCAGTGGCCAGATCTGGTCCCACCGGCTATAGACTGTCATTGCTCATTGCAGAGACGTAACCTAAATCTCAACTCCAAAGAGGGAGACAAGCAGAGCTGCACTGAGGGCCTCAGGAAGCCCCCTTAAATGCGCATCATTGGCAGCTGGCTTTTAACCTGTTGAGTGAACTTGTTCCAAAGTAGCTCTTGTTGCTCGACACCCTCTCGTGCCAGCAGAGAACCCTTTGTTCACAACTAATACCATTGTGAATATTCATCTATTTCCTGAGATGTTTTTCCTCCTTTCTATTTGCAATATGGAAAATGTTTCCTTTTTTCCCCCTACTAGCTCCATTTTCCCACATAGCACTTTGCTTTCATCGTGTTCATTTTCTTCTCTTATACATATTTTGGTTTGAGGAACCGATATTTTTATAGCTGGTGAAGGTGTCTCAGTTAGACAACAGCACAGGCCTGAACTGTTTCATGCTCACAGCTAATTCCCTTCCAGAATCTCACACTTTCTCTTTGGAACCGTGAAATAATGTATTTGTGAAATGTGCACACATGCTAAGAACAGAAGTTTTGGACGTGCCATATATGTTTGATTTTCAGATCATTTAATTCTGTTGCCTCAGACAGCCATTTGTTTGTGGTAAGAAAGGTTAGCACACTTTAATACTGTGAAAAAAAGTTCTTTTCACTAGTGAGCATCTTCTAAATGACTGACATTTTCAGGTAACTGAATTTTTATCAGTGTTTGGTATCTAAATGTCCCAACTTTCAAACAAATAGACGAGTTTGCATGCATCCTCTAATAATGAGACAAAGTGGCTTTGCTGGAAAAAAAATAACTGAAAATGTTGAGTAAGTGGAATTTTCGGGCATAGCTCTGGTGACACCGGGGTTCCAGTGTGCAGCCTGAAGGCTGGTTTTTCCTCACCCAACTTTCTTCCCATCCTCCAATGCCTGTGAGATCACCATTCATTTGCCTTCATAAGTTGAGAATATTTCTTCATCTGCCACTCGATCAAAAGCAAACTTGAGGGCAGGGTTTGTGTCTTATTCTCATTTTTCGTCAACGCTACATTGGATGTGTTGCACATAGTAGGGCCTCAGTAAATGGCTGTGACATTGACAGTGCAGGAGGACAGCCACCCTCAGCATCAGTCAGCAGAGCACAGCTGCACACGAGGCTCAGCTCTGCAGTCCTTCACTTATACATTCCTAACCTATAGAGGATGCAGAAACATCATTGCAGTGCCCCTGCTAGCTGACCCTCCTTCCTAGGAAGCTGCCATCAGGGCAGGCTGCCTGGGGAGAGAACACCTAGACTTTATTTTGTTTTTTAAATTCTCTGGCTGTAGAAGAAGGCCAGGAGCCGATGAGAAAGAGCATCAGTGCAGCAAGTGCCCCTGGGGCCGTTCTGGCCTTCACATGGGGTAATAGTCTTTTCCTAGCCAAAGTCTCTGCCCTTGGAATTTTTACTGCCTACTACAGATTCCTCCAGATAGAGATCCTTTTGCTTAAAAAGTATCTTCAGGAAAATACTGAACTTCTGGGTGGGTTAAATCAATCATCCATTTGATGAATAGATACAACCCCAGATATGGGATACGTGTTCTCTGATCTTTTTTTTTTTTAAAGGAATTTTGCCTTTTAAAAAAATTTTATTTATTTATTTATTTATTTATGGCTGTGTTGGCTCTTCACTTCTGTGCGAGGGCTTTCTCTAGTTGAGGCAAGTGGGGGCCACTCCTCATCACGGTGCGTGGACCTCTCACTATCGCGGCATCTCTTGTTGCAGAGCACAGGCTCCAGACGCGCAGGCTCAGTAATTGTGGCTCACGGGGCTAGTTGCTCCGCGGCATGTGGGATCTTCCCAGACCAGGGCTCGAACCCGTGTCCCCTGCATTGGCAGGCAGATTCTCAACCACTGCGCCACCAGGGAAGCCTGTTCTCTGATCTTTTTGATCAAGAATTTCCACTGTAAAATTTTGAGCATGGACCTCCAGCACAAGCCTATTTATTTTATTTATCAGTTATATACACGTGCTATTGCACCAATATATTATGTGCTTTAAAGCGAGCGTGAAATATTAGTTAAAATAAGAAAATAAAGAAAACTACAATTTCTTTTATCTTTGTGCTCCCCTCTGGAGAAGAGTAGTGAGGTGCTGTCTGAAGCCCCAGAACATCACATTAGATGAGGGCTCTCTGAGGGATGGAGACATCTTTGGGGCCAGACCTCCTACCCCGTGGACCACACCCTACCTGCTTGGGCTCGAGCTCACCTGTCTGGAAGCAGCTCTCAGCTCTTGTGATGACATTGCTTCTACAGGAGCA